>NC_134150.1:18063392-18375357 GCF_033958435.1 Carettochelys insculpta
ATAATAATTCAGCTGAACGCCACTTTCAAGTGAAAGATGGAGCAGAACACTTCTAAATATTCTACTCTTCACAACTTAGTTTGTGTTATTTCAGCCCTTAAGGCAAACATAGTCTCTTTATTTCTTCTCAGAAGAGACTATAAAAGAAACAGTTGAGTGGGTTTCTCATAACACTGTACAGGAAGGTGCAGTAAGATTTTTAAAGCCAAATATAAAATATATGGGGAAAATGTTTTTAAAAGTTAAAAGGTTCATTTTGACATTTCTGAATCAATGAGGGGGGTCCAAGTAAAAGGGAGGGCCAGAGCTGACAAGGTCTATTCAGTCAGGGTAGAAATGGCCCATTATCAGTAGTATACATCAAGAGAGGAGAAAACAAGTCAAATCAGTCAGGGGGATGTGGCCCAGCTAAAGCCTCTCCAATGCATCGTCAGTGATCTGCAACCCATCCTGGACAATGATCCTTCACTCTCAAACACCTTGCCTCGCCTACCGACAGCCTGCCAAACTTAAACAAATTCTCACCAGCAACTATAGATCACAAAACAGTAACTTTAAAGCTGGAACCAATCCCTGCAACAAACCCCGCTGCCAACTCTGCTCACATATCTACACCAGCGAGATCACCACAGGACCTAACATCAACCATACCATCCAGGGCTCCTTTACCTGCACATCTACTAGTATAATACAAGCCATCATGTGCCAGCAATGCCCCACTGCAATTTACATTGGCCAGACTGGACAGTCTCTATGTAAAAGAATAAATGGATAAATCAGACATCAGGAACAGTAATATACAAAAACCTGTAGCAGAACACTTCAGTCTCCCTGGACACTCAGTAACAGATTTAAAAGTAACAGTCCTACAACAAAACAAATTTCAAAAAGAAAATGGAGAGAGAAATTTCTGAGCTTCAATTCATTTGCAAATTTGACTCTATCAACCAAGGATTAAACAGAGACTGGGAGTGGTTAGCCCCTTACAAAAGCAGTCTCTCTGCTCTGGATGTTCACACCTCCACATTAGAATCGGACAATGGGCCACATCCCCCCGACTGATCTGACTTTTTTCCTCCTCTCTTGATGTACACTACTGATAATTGGCCATTTCCACCCTGACTGAATAGACCTTGTCAGCTCTGGCCCTCCCTTTTAGTGGGACCTGCCACTCTTTAAATACTCTCTGACACCCCCCCCCACACACACACACTCATGCATCTGACAAAGTGGGTCTTTACCCACAAAAGCTTATGCTCCAAAATATCTGTTAGTCTATAAGGTGCCACAGGACTTCTTGTTGTCCTCGAAGATACAGACTAACACTGCTACCTCTCTGATTATTCTGAATCAATGTGCACTTTAAAAAATGCCAAACCTATCTGGACATTCCTTTGTTTCATTTTGGCAAGAAAAGGTACAAATTTGGTAAAAAAAAGGTTAAAAGGTAAAAATTCAGTTTTGGTTCAAAATAAAACAAATATTTTGGGCAGGGGAGCATCAGTTTTGGCACCAAAGCAAAAAAAAGACTTTTTTTCAGGTCTATTGGCATTATGGTACGCTCAAGCTGAGCTCTGTCGTAATGGGCACTGTTCAAAAATATAGTAAAAGGCCATTGTGTTCTTGAGAGGTTAGAGACTAAGCTAAGACAAGATCTGATATGTGGATGTAACAAATTCAGAAAAGGGAGGAGATTATAGGAATATGATGTTACACAACTGAAAAATTTCTTCTTAACTTTTAATATATAATCAAATTGATTTTAACAGTATCAGTAGTTTCTGCTACTAACCTGCCTATGTACTTTGCATTGCTATAAACCTATCCCTCTATATACACTACATGCAGCTGTATACACATTTAAGTATTTTTCTGTTGGCAACTGCAAGCATGACTATACATTTCATATTACTTACCTTGTCTCGATCATCTGACCAGAACGATCTTCCTTGTCATTTTTGCATATTATATAAACTGGACCAGAAGAGCAACTGTGTTTGGCATTACAATATTTTCCCCTGATAATTAAATCCTGAATAGTTCTTTCCACCCCAGTGATTCCCAAACCACTTTCACAAACTGATAACACAAACTCTCTGAGCAAAGGAGAAGATGGGCGAGGAAATAAGAATGAGCAGAGAGGATGGGGAGAGGTAACTGATGTCTGGTAATACAATGCCACTGCTCAGTAATAGTCCATTCAGAGGGCAGAAAGTGGAAGGAGGAGAAAAGGAAAAGAGAGAGCGCTACAAAGTTATGGAGATGTGGAGCACTACATCACAATTTATTGGGTGCCTGCTGGTACACTCCCTGTGTTATATTTCCTTGTATCTGTGCCTGATAGGTGGTGGAAGTGGCTCTCTTACAGCTCTCAGTTTGCAAGCCTAGATCTTTAGCCTACAGTTTGATTTTGCAGTCCCTGATTCAATCCCCAGTGACAACCAAGATGATGGCACCTATTACACCAACACACAGAGCACCAAGTTCAGAACTTTAGGGCATGATTAGACAGACTTTTCCTCATCAAATAGTTCAGCTCACTAGTGGCAGTTCTTCTTTGAATTTCCCCTGAACTAAGAGTAATAAGCATGCTGGCACCGTTCCCAAGTTATGCAAGCTTGTAAATTGTCAGACAACACTGTGCTCTTACCATTACATTGGCCTACTATTCTTTCAGCTTTCAATACATCAGTCCAGCACAGAGCAATGGTCACAATTTCTAAAAGAATTCCATCCTCTCAGAAGCCAACACGCATATGTGTGTGTGCACTCACGAACCTGACTGAATAGTGCACCCAGAACATGACAACAATAGAATGAAATCAGAATGAGCTTGAATCATTTATCATACATCTGAATATGCAGAGAACTAAACTAAGATGTGGGCAGAAAATGCCCAACGCTCACCCTAGTCTGCTGCAAAAGCAGCTGGTGCTAGCATGATGTCCACGATCTCCAGATTAACACAAGACTTCGTTCGGCAGCATTATATTTTGTAGCCTGAGCTAGTAAATGTCTAACATGTTTGAAGCCCTCCATCTCCTCCCCCGCACCAAATAACTGTCTGGTTGATAGAAAAGAGTGTGTTATTTTCTACGTCTGCCATCCTGACTTTTCCCACAGCAGAACCTCTTGGCAACTGCAGCGTGTCTGTCACTGAAAGTTGGTCCCATGTAAAAGATACACAGAAACTCCTCATTTAATGTCCTCCCACTGAACATTGTTCTGCTGTTACATTAGAGAACACGTTCATTTAAAGTTGCACAAGGCTCCCTGATAAGTCACTGCTCTGCCCAGTGTTTGCAGGATTCTCCAGAGGAGCAGCAACTTTATAAGGGAGCACAGCACAACTTGGAACTACAAGGGAGCTGGGAGCTCCTCATCAGCTCCCCTACTCGCTTTCCCCTTCCTCCTCCCACTGCCTCCTGCTGCAGCCATTAGCTGCTCCACAGCATCCAGGAAGCTGGGAAGGAGGACACAATCTGGTCTAGGGCAGTGGTGGAACAGGGGCTGGAAGATGCAGGCCTGGGGTAGAGCAGGGACAGGGCTTGAGTACTCCCCAGCAAATTCAGCAGTGGAGCCCATTCTTGGGAGGGGAAGTTATTGCTGCTGGTGCTGCTCAAGGCACTGCCTAGCCTGCTCGGTTGTCCCATTGTCTGCAGTGGGCTGTGCTATGTGGGGCACCTCTCAGCTATAGCATGTTTGTAAACACCACAGCACCCACACCCCAGGCCCCAGCAATTCACAGCTGCTTTGTTGCCCAGCCCCTACCTCTTCCTTCTCCAGAATAGGACACTGTACCAAGCGCTTGCAAGGCCACCAGCCACCTGCAAAGCAGCAGTGGGGGTTGCGCCACAGTGGCCCTGCCTTACTGATTTGCAGCTGTTCTGTACACAGTGTTCCCTTCCCTGCCCTGCTCCTTTGCTGGAGGGGGTAAGAACACAGCGGGCAGCAGCTCACACTAAGCAGGTGTGGCTATGATCTGAAGAAGTGGATCTGTCCCGCAAAAGCGCATCACCTAATAAATTATTTTGTTAGTCTTTAAAGTGCTACTGGACTGCTTTTTTGTTTTGACAGGTTACAGATCTGGAGGGAGCAGCTCCTTTGCCCATTTGCATGAAGTGCCTGGCAAACGGGTAGCCGGGCAGCTCTCTGGGATACTGATCTCAGTGGGCCTCTGCTGACTGCCAGACCAGGGCCCTGAGATAGAGACACTCATTAGGGTTGGATTCAAAGCAGCAGCTTAGTCCAGATGTTTCTTCAAAGCAGCTGGGGCTGCCATGCCAGGCTGGAGATGCCCCCTCCCCACATAGGGACATCACTGGAGTGGTGTGTTTGCAAACTGAAGTTCACATGCACAGGGAATGCTGGAGGCACAGCTGGAAAAGCATTTGCCCTCTCTGGGGCATTGGCTAGGGAACAGGGCACAGCACCTGCCTCTGGGGAAGCTGTTCAGGGTCGTTCATTAGGCTCATCTAGGTGTATCCTGCCTCAAGAAAACCCTGTGGCTGCAGCAGAAGTGGGGCACCTTGACCTCTTCCATTCTCCTTCATGCCACTTCCCCTGGGGCAGTGCACTCTGAGGCGTCCAGAACCAAATGTGTAGCTGCTTAGGTACCACACAGCTCTCATGGGCCAAGTTCCATCCTGGGGCAGCTGCCTCAGCTGGATTCCCTGCAGACAGCAGGGAAAGGCACAACCCTGCAGCAAGCATTTTCCACCTCTTTCTACTGTATTACATTGTTTGTTTAAAACTTACTGAATTGGTTGTTGAAGTGGAATTAATAGCCAAATGGATGCATAGCATAGGGTAGAGGTCAGAGAGATGGATGAGCTTCAGCAACTTTTCCATACCGTCCTGAATCCAAGTTCTAGGCAGGCAGGACGTGTCCTGGAACATCACATCACGTTGATTGCCTTTGTGCCCCTCAGAAGGGAGTCCCTAACTGCCATCACCTTGCATCTCCTCTCCTTAGGTAGCGTGACTGTTAGATTCCCGTCTCTGGCACCTGCTCTTCAGCATCCTCTCCTCTCCTGTTATCAGTACTTCATATGGTTCTTAGATGCAGTGGACCTGGATAGGAGGGGGCAGCACTTATCTACTGTCCAAAGTGACCAGCAGCCTGTCGCCTCCCCATAGAGCAGCTGGTTCTCCTTCCACCTCTGATGGTACTAAACTCACCTGTGATTCCCTAGCATCCTTGCCCCAACAGTTTCCATGTACATCCTTTGGGTGTCATGTTCATGTTCCCAGGTGAGCTACCTCCACCTGCAGCTCTTTGCCCTGCTTTCTGAGACACTTCACTCCCAGACATCTCTCACACTTGTTGTTTCCCTTGCCTGGCTTTTGTGGACAGGGACATATGGCTGGATTCCCAGCAAATCAAGATGTTTCCAGCCTCAGGATGGCTGTCTGGTGGAGGCCTGCCACAGGTGCAGGGAAAGGAAAAGCCACCAATAGAATTAGCCACAGCTGTTTTCCTCCCATTGCAGGTTCTTCCTTCTACAGTACCTGCAAATTCCCTCTTCCCCTGTCCCCGTAAATACCTCCCTGCCCTCTTCTGCTGTCCAGCTCTGCTGGCTGGAAAGATGAGATTCTGCAGAATTGGTGGCATGTGCCAGAAAAGCTTCCTACTTGCTCTAGGGAAACAAGAGAATGATTTTTAAGCTGTGGGTATGACAACACCCCAAAGATTTTCTGATTTACATTCAATAAAACCAAAATAAATCCTTTGCACGAAGTATTGCATTTATTTTCTCTCACTGGTCTCTTGGGGTTCTCTAGTATTATTTTTAGCTGTGGGCAGGCCTGCCAATGGGGGGAGGCAAAGGGGGTAGTTATCCTGGGGCCTGGTGATTCAAAAGGGCTGGGAGCTCCCAGCAAATACCACCACTATTGTGGCAGAACCCTGGGCCCTTGAAATTTTCCCTGGAACCCAATGCTGTACACTCTGGACAGCTCTGAGGGCTGCCCAGGGGTGTGGAGTCACAGTGCACTCCAGACAGCAATGAGGGCTGGCTGCCCCCACCCCTTTCACTCATGGCTCTGCCCCTTCCAGACTTGGAGCCAGCCAACCCCCATTGCCCAGGGTACCAGCAAGTCTGTTGGCCCCACTAGCTCCTCCTAGGCATCCATCAGTCTGCGTAGACTATGGATCACGCCCTTCATAACTCCATTTAAGATTGTCATTTGCAGCTTTGACTGTGACTGTGGAGGCCCACATGAGAGTGACAGTCCTTGCTACATCTGCTGCATATGTAGTGGGTGTCTGGCAGGTCCTTGCTGTCCTTTCTATGGGCTCACTTCTCCTCTGCCAGCTGCCTGATCTTCATCTCGCCCTTCTGAAGGCCCTTGGGTAGTTCCTGCTTCCAGCTGCTGCGGTCATCTGCCAGCTCTTCCCAACTATCTGGGTCGATGTCTAACTCCTTGAGGTCCCTCTTACAGATGTCTTTATAGCGCAATTGGGGGCATCCAGGAAGTCTTTTGCCAGAGCCTAGCCCACCATACAGGATATCTTTTGGGATCCTTCCATCATTCATCCTGTGGATGTGGCCAAGCCAGCAGAGCTGCTGCTGCCTGAGGAGGGTGTGCAT
Organism: Carettochelys insculpta; assembly: GCF_033958435.1. Lineage (NCBI taxonomy): Eukaryota > Metazoa > Chordata > Testudines > Carettochelyidae > Carettochelys > Carettochelys insculpta. The sequence goes on from NC_134150.1 coordinate 18,069,986, forward strand.
GGTTGGAATTCCAGCTTGCTCGAGGACGGCGTTGTTGGGCACTCTGTCCTTCCATGATATTCCAAGGATGTGCCTGAGGCAGCGCAAGTGGAAGACATTCAGCCTCTTTTCCTGGCGGGCGTACAAGGTCCAAGACTCGCTGCCGTAGAGGAGGGTGCTGAGGATGCAGGGTCTGTAGACTTGCATTTGGTGTGAGTGTACAGCTTGTTGTTGTTCCACACTCTCTTGTTAAGTTTGAACAGAATTGTGGCTGCTTTTCCAATCCTCCTGTTTAGCTCAGTCTCCAGCGACAGGGTGTCAGTGATGGTGGACCCGAGGTAAGTAAACTCATGGATGACCTCTAGCATGTAATTGTCAATGCTGATTGATGGAGGTTCAGCAACGTCCTGACCAAGTACGTTTGTCTTCTCTAGGTAGATGGTAAGCCCGAAGTCCTTGCATGCTTTGGAGAACTGATCCAGCAGTTTTTGAAGCTGGTCTTCTGTGTGTGTCACTACAGCAGCGTCATCTGCGAACAGCATGTCTCTAATGAGCACTTCCCGCACCTTAGACTTAGCCTTCAGCCTTGCAAGATTAAACAGTTTCCCATCAGATCTTGTGTGCAAAAAGATGCCCTCTGTTGAGGACCCAAAGGCATGCTTCAGGAGGAGTGTGAAGAAGATCCCGAACAATGTCAGAGAATGGACGCATCCTTGTTTGACGCCACTCCTGATGCTGAAGGCATCCGATAATGTGCCGTCATATTGGATGGTTCCTCTCGTGTCTTCGTGGAAAGACTGGATCATCTTGAGTAGCCGTGGTGGACAGCCTGTCTTGTGGAGCAATTTAAACAGTCCATCCCTACTGACCGAGTCGAAAGCCTTGGTCAGGTTGATGAAAGCGACATAGAGTGGCTTCCTCTGCTCCCTGCATTTCTCCTGTAGCTGCCTCAGGGAGAAGATCATGTCAATGGTAGATCTCTCGGTGCAGAATCTGCACTGGGATTCAGGATACACCCTCTGAGCGAGCTTCTGGAGTCTGCCGAGGATGACACAAGTCAACAATTTATCAGTGATACTTAGGAGGGAGATTCCATGGTAATTGTTGCAGTCACTTCTGTCTCCTTTGTTCTTATACAAGGTTACAATGTTGGCACCCCGCATATCCTGTGGAACCTCACCCTCTCTCCAGCACAGGCACAGCAGCTCATGTAAGGGTTCCAGGAGTGTGTCTGCGGCACACTTGATTACCTCTGGTGGTATACCATCCTGGCCTGGGGCCTTTCCTACTACAGTGCTGTCAATAGCTTTCTTCAATTCGACTACAGTTGGTTCCTGGTCCAGCTCATCCATGACTGACAAGAGCTCAACAGCGTTGAGGGCTGTAACAACGACAATGTTCTCACATGAATACAGCTCGGAGGACTGCTCAACCCATCACTCCATTTGTTTGGCTTTGTCAGTGATGACTTCACCAGATTTGGATTTCAGAGGTGCCATCTTGTTCTGGATGGGGCCCATTGCTTTCTTTATGCCCTTGTACATTCCCCTGAGATTACCAGAGTCAGCACAGGTCTGGATACTGCTGCATAGCTTAAGCCAGTAGTTGCTGGCACAGCACCTGTCTGTCTGCTGTACTATTTTTCTGGCTACTCTGAGTGCTTGCTGGGTACTCTGACTCGGTGAGCATTTATACTCTAGGGCTACGTCTACACGTGCACCCAACTTCGAAATAGCTTATTTCGATGTTGCGACATCGAAATAGGCTATTTCGATGAATAACGTCTACACGTCCTCCAGGGCTGGCAACGTCGATGTTCAACTTCGACGTTGCTCAGCCCAACATCGAAATAGGCACAGCGAGGGAACGTCTACACGGCAAAGTAGCACACATCGAAATAAGGGAGCCAGGCACAGCTGCAGACAGGGTCACGGGGCGGACTCAACAGCAAGCCGCTCCCTTAAAGGGCCCCTCCCAGACACACTTTCATTAAACAGTGCAAGATACACAGAGCCAACAACTAGTTGCAGACCCTGTATATGCAGCACGGACCCCCAGCTGCAGCAGCAGCAGCCAGAAGCCCTGGGCTAAGGGCTGCTGCCCACGGTGACCACAGAGCCCCGCAAGGGCTGGAGAGAGAGTATCTCTCAACCCCCCAGCTGATGGCCGCCATGGAGGACCCCGCTATTTCGATGTTGCGGGACGCGGATCATCTACACGTCCCTACTTCGATGTTGAACGTCGAAGTAGGGCGCTATTCCCATCCGCTCATGGGGTTAGCGACTTCGACGTCTCGCCGCCTAACGTCGATTTCAACTTCGAAATAGCGCCCAACACGTGTAGACGTGACGGGCGCTATTTCGAAGTTACTGCCGCTACTTCGAAGTAGCGTGCACGTGTAGACGCAGCCAAGAAGTGCAGTGCAGTTCTTTTCAATGACTGAAATCATCTCATCGGAGTTAGCTTTGAACCAGTCGTTTGTGTTTCCAGCTCTTCTTCCAAACACTGACAAGGCTGTATTGTAGATTGTGTCCCTCAGATGCTGCCATCTGGATGTTGCATCAGCACCCCCAGGGCTGCTCCGCAGATTCTCCTCAAGGGTCTCTCTGAACATTTCGGCTTTTTCTGAGTTTGCCGTCTTTCTGGCATCAATGTGGGGCCTTCCAGTTGGTTTAGAATGGTGCAGCTTCCTGGGTCTCAGCTTGAGCTTGAAGCAGACTAATGAATGATCTGTATCACAGTCAGCACTATGGTAGCTGCATGTCAGGAGGACGTTTTTGAGGTTGTCGCATCTGGTGATGACCAAGTCTAATTGGTGCCAGTATTTCGAGCATGGGTGTCTCCATGACACTCTGTGCTGTGGCTTGGTTTGGAAAAATTTGTTTGTGATGCACAGATTGTGGTATGTGCAAAGTTCAAGGAGACACTGTCCACTGTCATTCATTTTTTGCACACCGATGTGACCTGGACAAGAGGGCCATGAGTCACAATCGGCTCCAACTCTTGCAGTGAAGTCACCCAAAAGGTACAATTGTTCACGAGCAGGTATTTGCACTATGGCGGCACTGAGCTCGTCATAGAACTTGTCCTTTGCTTCTGGTGTGGCATTCAGGGTTGGAGCGTAAGCGCTGATCAGGTGGATGGGACCGGCGCAGGTTTAAAGTTTGACCTGAAGGAGTCTTTCTGATCCACCCGTGACTAGTTCCACCATTTGCAGAAGGGCGTTTCTGATGGCAAAGCTAACACCGTGCTCCCCGGGTTCCCCTTGGGCTTTGCCAGCCAGAAAAAGGTGTAGTCTTTTTCCTTTAGGGATCCTGAAGCTGCGAGTCGCGTCTCCTGCAAAGTGGCGATGTCAACTTGGAGCCTCTTCAGTTCCTCATTGATGACAGCGGTCTTTCAGGTGTCGCTGATGTCCTGAAGATCTTCAGTCAAACCAGTCAACATGGTCTGTACATTCCAACAAGCAAGCTTGAAACTTTGATGGTTTCCTTTTCTTAATAATTTTCTTGTTGGTTTGTCTGGTGCCCATTTCAGTCACTTGTCAGGTTTGGGAACCTTAAGCCTCATGCACCCAGTAAGGCAAGTAAACTGTGGCAAGACAGTACCCTATTGTCTGGGAGCTGCCCAGCTTAAGGCGGGCGGTGACTGTCCAATGAGATGTGATGATCTCTCCCACCGTCGGAAGCAACCCCAGCGCTCGTTCTCTACACCAATCGAACAAGAGCTTATAACCAGTATCTGTTGCCTCCCATGTTGGTTCAATGCTGTTAAGCGATGCTGGAGTACCTCGCTGGGAGTGAGCCTGGGCAATTTTTATGGAGACCCTGGGCTGCCCAGACACCAGGCCCCCCTCTCAGCTGTACTGATATAGTCCAAAGGAAAGGATAACCTCTACGTTTGGTACCAGCTCAGCTGCAGGAGTTGCCATGACAGTGCCAGAAGTTGACACAGAACCGCCTTAGGACTCCCCTCCGGATTTTCTGTCAGGGTTTACTCCCTTATCCTTACTCCTTCCTACGATAACCCACAAGGCAGTGGGGCAGGCCCCACTAGCTATACCGCAGGATACACATAGACAAATTAAAAGTTAATTTACACATCAAACTCTTAAGAGATACAATGGCATAGACAGAAGAGTCTCTTCTTTATATACTGTATTCTCTGGCCTGGACAAATGACATTATTTCTCATTTTCATCATCCAACATACATGGATTAGAAACTAACATTTCAGCTCTTCCTTTACTGAAACTGCTGCTTCACACCTTATTGATCTCTTTCCCTAGAAAGCAATTGTGTGCTATGAGTCAACATGTGTAGCACCTGATGCTTATTTTACTCCCTTCTCAATCTCAGTAAGATAGACTATTGCATGCCAAACACCCCTTATACATTTCTTTTAGGAAAAGGTAGCTGCTAGTATTCCAATAGCCATGTTGAGAGCAGCAAACTGCACCATTGGCATGGCTGAAATATCACACCTGTCACATCTCTTTTTAGAATCATCTAAACAAGGAACGGATTCAACCATTTGAACATCTTTGGAATGAAATAAGGGCAGCTGTATTTTCATGATGGACTTCCAATTAGCAAATGAGTGGAATGATGCCACGTAGATTTATATATTCCCTTTTGCAAGGCACTTCATAACTGGAAATATGGCATCAACAATTCTTGGAATGCCATAAAGATTAGAACATCCCTACAGTCAGAGGATTCTAAACATAATCACATACTTATTGAAAGAATATGCAACAAGCCAACCATTAAAGCCAGAGATTCTGGGAGCTATTTCATTATAATTTTCTACTTATGTTTTTTTTACGTTTTTAACATGTATTGATACATAATGATTGCGTTTGAGAGAAAAGTCCTGTTCAATATTTTCACATTATTGAAAAGTAACTTTAAGATTTGAACAAACACTATAGTAGCTAATTCTCCTTTCCGCTGGCAAATTTAAAAAAAAAAAAGGTCTAATTATAGAAAAAAGGTCAATAGGCAAAATGATTATTGCTGTGGGCAGGTCCCAGAAATTCAAACTTGTCCAAATATTGTGAGGAACAGACAAAATTCCCTTTTTAAATTGACAATTGTTCTCTTAATGTGAGATTATTTTAATAGTTGCTGAAGATTCCATCATGTGTCTGGATGCTAGAATAGGTATTCTGACTAATGCCCGAAGCACTCCTTTGCCTCTCTCATTTATTTCTTCTATGCACACCTATTGAAAAAAAATAAATGCCTTACTATCACTCATGTACAATCAAAGCAGAGAATGTGTTCAGTATGTACTTTACAAACACAAAATACATTCTTGACAATGAACTTTCTGAAATCAAGGAAATTAAGTGTACTGCTGCCAACTCTGGATAATTTATAGCTGCTCTATTAAGTAGCCTCTTTCTAGGAATAAAAAACACTGAACAGCTGAACTTTTTTTACAATGTGCTTAACTGGCATCCACATTATTTCAGGAGCACAAAACCGATGAGAAACATAAGTTTACAGATTTGCACCAGCTGTCGAGTTTTAAATTAAAAGTCTCTGAAGCAAGAGGAATGTGAATGGTAATAGGTACCTATTCTTACAGGCAAATCTTTACCAAGCCAATTAAATCCTGAATGCCAGTCAGAAATAGAGCTATGCATTTAATCATGATGCATTAAAATCAGAACACTAGCTAGGAATGTGTATACAACACCATGAACAGTTAAATGTCATAAAAATAGTGCTGTGGATTCTATTCTCAGATGCACTGCTGGTCTACCGCTGCAACCCCATTGACTTCAGGGGACTTTCTGGGAATTTGCAGATTTAAATATGCAGAGATTCTTCTCCAATTATAATATATATCAGCCAGTCATTGTATACAGCTTTTGTAATAGTCATATGCTTGTGACATTATTTGGGAGGAAAATGAAAATCTCTAAGTTTCCCTAAATGGAATGGATATTCTCTCCTCGAGAAAACACATTTATAATGAAATATGTACAGCCAAATCCAGTGAAAATGCTTATTTATGTTCTGACAATCATGTACCTTTTCCTATCAGACCAGTATAGTCACCTGCTTCTTCCTTTTGATTTATAGATTTAAGTATCCAGCACAAAGTTTCATTGACACAGGCAGATGCATAAACAATAGAATGATGCCCAGCCAATTTGGCAAGGAACAGCATTTTTAAAAGTGAACAGCACCACTTCAGGGGGCAGAAAAAATAGAATTTGCTTTTATATTGTGCCTGCCATGCACACAATGTCCCAAAGCACTTTACAAAGCAATGTGTTAAGTACGGATGGCACCATAACTTAGTAGGAAAATGTGACTGTTATTAGATGCTCAGCAAAACCTCACATCCAGCTTTAGGCACAGGAACTTATTAAAAGGACAACTGGTCAGTAGAAGGGGGTTTATTCCTTTTCTCTTCATGAAAAAGATCTGAATACAGTTTTTATTCACAAGAGAGGCAGGCACAACTCTCAGCTTCTCCTACAATGTAGCCTGTATTACAGGGTTTCATTGATTTGGGATACAAAGACTTGTTCCTTTCCCGTAACATAATGCTGAAATAAACAGAAGAAAAATACTACTACATCGGATGAATCCTCAGCAACCATGCAGCCTTGCAGGAGCCTGAGAGTTCCTGCACTCAGCAGCATGGCACCTCCTGCTGGTCTCCTCCGGAATTAGCTCTGACCCTCAGCAGGATGCCATCTTCTGGACATTTTCTCACTCATCATTGCTCTCCACTCTCTAATGTCTCCACCAGCTGGCTATGGACTCACATCACTCCCAGAACCACAGTGTGGTCTTCAGGTCACTGCCCTTCAGCAGTGCCCACTACTCTGGTCTTTCACCCTCTTTTGGCACTATCAGCAGTCCTCAGCCTGCCACCGTGGTCAAATTCAGGTGAGGTCTAGCCTCTTACCATAGAGGCAAGCCACAATCTATACATGCAGTGCTCATCAGTGGCTAGAGGCACTGCAAGAGGTAAGGGGGGGACCTAGGTCTACTCACTACTCTGGGTCCTCGCTGTAGCCAGACAAAGTCTCCCCCTTACAAGCCAGCTAGCTCGCTGCCCCCACCCCCCACTGAGGAGCACACAGGGCACGGAAACGGCTGCTGACAGCACAGTCTTTGATGCCCTCATTGAGGCCCAGATGTGCTAACTTATCGTGACCCTGAGAAACAGAAAGTACTGATAAAAGGCTAACAGGCCAAACTGTCAACAAGAAGCGGGGGGGACCTCAGGAAATCACCCCAGCTGGCATTGATGGACTTGATGCACACACACGTATCATCCCAGAAGAGGAAGTCTCTGCCCACACAAAAAGAATGCCCTGTACTCCTAAATTGCTTATCTCCTGTCTTACAAGTGCAAATTAAGTAAGAAATGCCCTTGTAACAAACTGGTGTCACAAAAGACAGACCAGTATGATCTGGCACCTTAGATAAGAAAGAGAATACGTAACCTAAAAGGGGGTATAAAAGGTGGGCCCAGCAGAACTCTAACTTTGAGTGCATTCCACCAACTACCTGCTGGTCGGGTCAGGTGATTGCCTCCCGAGGTCCGCAACTGGGGACGCCCAACCTCGTATTCGTCTTTCCGCGGAACTGAGTGACCGATCCAGCTTGGCTACGCTGGTATCGAGAGACGCAGAGAGGGTAAGATATACCCATGCTAGGTCTCCTTTCTTTTTGTGCACAGCTAAAGAATTAGAGCTCTGTAACTAGATGTTGTTGTATCAAGATATCATTGTGTTAGATGGTAACAGATATCTTTGTATTGGATTGTAACGTAACTTGTTAACACCTGTACTTTGCTAGCATATAAGAAGTAGACAATAGCCTTTTGTAACTGCACGCTTATAACTGTAGCTTTAATAAACTTGTAACCAGTTAAGATCTAAGCCTGACTGCTATTACCCTTTTGTCACTACAACACAGCCGGCACAACAAAAAGAACTTTAACCATTTGGTTACCACAGCCTGGCCATAGGTGAGAGCGCTAGGAGCTCCCTGCTCTAACAGAAAAAAAAACCTGGGTTGTTTAGGACCCAGGGGAATACCTCACCGCACATTACCTGGCCACCGGCTAACAGAATTGGCGCAGCGAGCAGGGTTGTGACACAGGCTGTACCTCAGTGACAAAATGAAACCAGTCACGATAAACAACATGGATTTCCCCAACATAGAGAAGGAATTCACCCGGGAAGGATGGGCTGACCCTAAGAGGGACAAGGAAATGTTGGAAAAGAACTGGGGACAATCAGAGGAATCACGGTTGCAGTTCTGTAAGCAGAGAACTGCTTGTAAAGTAAAAGGGAAAAAGGAATATTGGAGCAGTTTTGCATCTGGCTGTGAGAAACAGCTTCTTGGACAAAAGCCCAGATTATAAAACCTTGAAGAAACTGCCCAACTCTGAAAGCTTTAGTTCAAGTTCTTAACTCTTTGTGGTACAAAGTGTAGTCATGTAAACATTTATGTTGTCGTGTATGTGTATATGTCATGGAGTTTTGTTTACATTAATTGTTTTGCTAACACGTGTTTGTGTCATGTCATGGAGTTTTATTTAATGTTGTTTGTTTGTCTGTCTGTCTGTTTGTCCTGCTGGTGCATCCATAAGGAGGGGACGTCTTCCGATATGGACACCTTCCAATATAGGAAAAACAGTAAGTTTAGGTACAAAAGATCTAAATCCCTTTTGTAATACTTAAAATGGTAATATCCAATAAGATGTCACTTTGGAAAATAAGCATGTGATTTGAGGTTAAGAGTAAGTGAGTAAGTCCTTAACTCTAACAGGTCTGGAGAAAATTCAGAGTGAGTAGCCTGCAGAGTTTAGAAAGAACTGAGCATATTTGGAAATGGAGCATTCCAATATGTAACCTGCCACCCCAAAGGGGGTAGAAAAGTATTCTTTTGTCTTTCAGAAACACAGAGTAAAGTTGGTAGTTACTAAAGAACAACCTAAACATCATGAATCTCCTTTTAAAATGAAGAATGTGGTTTTGTATTTTATGTTTGTGCTTATCTTATTAATAGCATTATCAAATTGTCTATGTTGGTAAGCTAAAATATACATGGGCTCATTAAAACAAAATGGTCTGTATATTGCTGCCTTATTAAATGCCTTGGCTGACACAGCAGCTAAAGCTGCAGACCTTTCCCCTCTTGGGCCACTTCACTGCTTCCCATTTTTACAGATTCCCAGTCTCCTATTGCAACCCTTATTGATACTGCACTATTCCAAGATCAGGCCCTAAATTCAGAAGAAACAATCTGGAGACTGGATGAATGCCTTTTGCATCCTGAACACCTTTGGTGCTTCCCGGACGGCCGCCTGGTTGTACCCAAGGTCCTTCTCCCTTATCTTGCTTGCATGCACCACAGCCTGACTCATGTAAGCGAAGCAGGGGGATGATTACTGCTGTTCAAGCAAATTGGTTTGCTTCCAAATTCTCCTAAGTGGGCCAAACAACTGTCTGGCTTGCCCTGTCTGCCAAGCCCATGACATGGGCAAACCTGTAAAGACAGTTCTGGCAACCAGATCTCTGCCTTTAGGACTGTTGCTGAAGTTATAAATGAACTTCATTCAGCTACCCAAATGTAAATCTTTTTAAAAGGTGCTGGTTATTGTTTGTTTGTTCTCAGGGTGGGTAGAGGAATGTCCATGCCGGAAAGCTGATACCGCACAGAACTCCACCTTAATTAAGGAATCCCTATGGAAGGTGGGAATGCCTAGTGAGTACCACCATGCCACCCAGCAACCCCTAAGTATAGGGCATGTGTCAGCCCACCAAAAGAATAACACCCCGGCTGCACAGCTAAATAACCTGGCAGATGCAGCAGCCCACATCTCTGCCACCCAAGTAGATTGGGAAAGTTTGTACCTATGGCTACAAGACACTCTGGGGCACACACGGAGTGATGAGCTGGTGCGGCAAGCACATATCAGGGGGTGGCCTATCACCCACCAACAGGCCAGAGACCTGTTGCAAGCCTGTACTATCTGTGCTAAAACCTGAAAACACATAGCTGAAGGACAATGGTTTGCTAGGGTAACAGATAGGAAAACACTATGGGCAACCTGGCAGGTCGATTACATTGGCCCACTGCCTACTACCAGGCAAAGGTGTAAGTACCTTCTGACTGGAATGGAAGTTGTTCCAGGAATTGGTTTTGCATACCCTGCCCCATTGGCAACAGGACTTTCCACCATCACAGGGCTAAATCGTGTAATCACGATAGTCCCTACACCCTGGGAAATTCAGTCTGACAACAGCTCACACTTTAAAAACAAAGTAGTGGGCTACTAAGCATGGAATTCAGTGGACTTGCCACCGCCCATACTGACCCCAGTCCAACGGCATAGTTGAGCACTGAAATGGGCTGTTAAAGAGCCACTTGAAGCCCACGGATGACACTTGGGAAAACAGGCTGGATGAGGTGGTGCAGCGACTAAACACCCAGCAAACCCCTACGGGCAGTCCAATCAGCTGAGGATTCTTCCCTACAGTGAAAAATTCCTTGACCTCGGCTGCACTGCTCAAGGGCTCCAAATCTAATCCTGGAGATACTGTTGTAATTAAACACCCTAGCCTGGGAACACAGACTCATGTACTGCACTCATGCAAAGGTGGGGGTGTGGACTGCTTTAGACTCTGAAAGGGAACCAATAACCATTACCAAGGCTTGGATCACATCCAAGACCGGCTGACCTTGTGTTTTCTCTCCAGAAAAGAAGGAACCACCTGGAATACACGCCTCCCTGGGAGGAAGCAAGGCAACGGCCACCTGTAACATCAGTACACACCAAAGAACTTTAATGTATATAATATATGCATGCTGCTATATGCCATATTAATACTAATAGACTTTTAGTAATTGCTATAGACCTAGTTGTGTTGTAGCTATCTTCAACCCAGATGACAGCATGGCACCTCAACTCCTCATCACCTTCCTGACTACCTCGCTGACCTCTGCCACACCTAAGCATCCCCTCAGGAATGCCATCCAGTCCATCGTCTCCACCGCTGGTGCCACGGATTGCTGGATGTGCACCCTGCTGAACTCCTCTACCAGATTGGGAATTGAGTTTGTCCCTCTGAACCTGAATGATTGGTGGGACAAGAGGAACATCTTCTGGTGGGGACCAGTCTGTTTTGATGACAGTGACGTCCACTCCTACCTTCGCCGCAGCCCCTGGGGTTCATGCTGCAATAGGGTGAACTCCTACTTGGATAAGGACTCTGGAAGTTCTGGTTCTGGTTTTGTTATTGTACCCTGTAACGGGATGAGGCTTGCTGGGATTTGAGTCCCTGACAACCTTGTCATCCCGGGTGCTGGGAGGGTGGAACTGAATGTCTTGCTTGTAATTCCTCGGAGTGGAAGCCATCGCGTGCGAGGAAGCTCCAAGGTTAGGCTGGGCCCTTCTGTCCCGTCCTCCTAGCCAAGCTGGTGTGGGTAGAGGTAACCGGTTTAAACATTCGTGGAACTGAGTGTCTTGCTTGTAATTCCTCGGAGTGGAAGCCATCGCGTGCGAGGAAGCTCCAAGGTTAAGCTGGGCCCTTCTGTCCCGTCCTCCCAGCCAAGATGGTGGGGGTAGAGGTAACCGGTTTGAACTTTCTGGAGTAGACCATAATTCCCATCTGCCTTCCTGTCTGCTTGTTCTCTGTCTAAGTGTCAGCAAGTGATGGGTGGGTCTCGAAGTATGCAGTCCTGGCCCAACAAGGAGGAGTTTGTGCTGTAATTAACCAATCTTGCTGCTTTTAGGTAAACACTCAAAACAGATTAAACAGGATGTATCTGCCATCAAAGATGCAGTTAAAATCTTACATGCTGCAACTAAGAATGGAAAGATCTCATGGTTAAAATGGCTAGCTCAACAATTAGAATTTTCTCTTACTCTATTCCTGCATTCTATTGTAACCACTATTTTGATCATTCTTATCATAGTAGTTGTGTTTTGCATAACACTGTGCATTGTTAGGAGACTAATTGACGTGGCTATCTCCTCCACGCAAATCCGATACATGGAGCAGACACGTGATCCTAGCCAGTTCCGCGATTCCCCACATACTGATCGGATCATTTGGGTACTTTTAGATTTCCTCCAAGGAGGGCAAGAGGTGCTGGCATCACCTCCACCTTGTGTTCTGGGATGTAATGTGGTGCATCAGGGGGTGGAATGTAGCCAGACAAATTCTCCCCCTTACAAGCCAGCTAGCTGGTTCCCGTCCCCCACCCACCGAGGAACACACAGGGCACGGAAATGGCTGCTGACAGCACAGTCTTTGATGCCCTCATTGAGGCCCAGATGTGCTAGCTCATCGTGACCCTGAGAAACAGAAAGTACTGATAAAAGGCTAACAGGCCAAACTATCAACAAGAAGGGGGGGGGACCTCAGGAAATCACCCCAGCTGGCATTGATGGATTTGATGCACACACACATATCATCCCAGAAGAGGAAGTCTCCGCCCACACAAAAAGAATGTCCTGTACTCTCAAATTGCTTATCTCCTGTCTTACAAGTGCAAATTAAGTAAGAAATGCCCTTGTAACAAACTGGCATCACAAAAGACAGACCAGTATGATCTGGAACCTTAGATAAGAAAGAGAATGCATAACCTAAAGGGGTATAAAAGATGGGTCCAGCAGAACTCTAACTTTGAGTGCATTCCACCAACTACCTGCTGGTCGGGTCAGGTGATTGCCTCCCAAGGTCCACAACTGGGGGCGCCCAACCTCGTATTCGTCTTTCCACAGAATTGAGTGACCGATCCGGCTTGGCTACGCTGGTATCGAGAGACGCAGAGAGGGTATGATATACCCATGCTAGGTCTCCTTTCTTTTTGTGCACAGCTAAAGAATTAGAGCTCTGTAACTAGATGTTGTTGTATCAAGATATCATTGTGTTAGATGGTAACAGATATCTTTGTATTGGATTGTAACGTAACTTGTTAACACCTGTACTTTGCTAGCATATAAGAAGTAGACAATAGCCTTTTGTAACTGCACGCTTATAACTGTAGCTTTAATAAACTTGTAACCAGTTAAGATCTAAGCCTGACTGCTATTACCCTTTTGTCACTACAACACAGCCGGCACAACAAAAAGAACTTTAACCGTTTGGTTACCACAGCCTGGCCATAGGTGAGAGTGCTAGGAGCTCCCTGCTCTAACAGAAAAAAAAAACTGGGTTGTTTAGGACCCAGGGGAATACCTCACCGCACATTACCCGGCCACCGGCTAACACTCGCCCAGGGGTCCTCTGACAGTGGCCTTGTCCTTCCTGCTTTCACTTCCCTTTATTGCCTCCTGTTCCCTGGACCACTTCCTCTGTGAGCCTTGTACTTTCTTAGCCCTTGTATCAAGGCCACAGCCTGGCAGGTACAACTCTCTAGCTGCCCAGAGCCTATCAAGCACTCCTCTACCCGAGGTGCTTCCTCTCTTGCAACCAGTCCTGCATCCTCCCTGGTCAGGACCCAATGGCCCACTACCCTGCTGAGCAGCTCCTTATAAAGAAGGTTGTCCCAGCAAGTCACCCCCTGATTGGCTCCCTAACAGCTTTGTCCTCATTGGCTGGGGTTCTGCACAGGCTCCCTCCATCCTGTTTTAACTCCTCTCTAGCCAGAGCCAGAGCCAGGGCCCAACAGCCACTCTCTAGCACTTAACCTCTCTAGGCAAGGTGGGAGGGGGACCCAAATCTATGCCCCTGTAAGGTGCAGGGCTTATGGTGGAAGGGGTGGGGCCTATGGCAGTCAGGGCTTACACAGTGCATCCGGTGAAGTTATTTCACTTCACCTCATTGTAAAGTGCAGTGGCAGCCTTTCAAATTACTTTACTGCTGGCCAAATCATAGCAGCTTTTTAACCAATTATTAGATAACTTCATTTAGAAACAGTCACTAAACTTAATTACTTGGTTTTCCCTCAGGCTTTAAACTGAGGGCAGTTTCAAAATTAGAGTGGCATCTATTAAATACATTGCAGTTATTGTCTCCTGCATCTTCAGCACTGAAGGTGGTGCTTCTGATGAAGGACAGAATACATCTCCATAGAGGGCAGCAGTAAATCACCGTTGGACTATTATTTAATGATATTTGGTATTTGCACATCACACATTGTTAACAAGAAATTAGTTACACTATTGAAAGTCATGAAAAATACTAGAAGGAAATGTTAGGTGAACATGACGTGTCTGGCATCTACATTTTCAGCTATTTCCACCTTTGTTGCACTACTACAAGTCAAACCTCCCTAGTTCAGCACTCTCTGGGACAGCAACATCCATGGTCCATCATGATTTTAGTTAGCTGAGTATTCACTTATCATGGGTGTGGCCAAGTTCCCAGAATCCCATCAAGTTTGTTTTCACCCATCAGTCCTGGCTCTGTGTTCTGTGTTGTTATTTAGCTGTAATTTACCCCTAAATGTCTTCTAAGAGGCCCATAAGCAGTGAAAATATAGGTAGTTCTGCTGGATAATATTGACCTCATGTGCTTCAGCAGATTCTTTGGTTCAGCACTGGTCAGATCCCAAGAGTGCTGGATTATAGTGCTTCAATCTGTATTACAAAATGAAAGCAGATAATCTGTCAGTTACTATCCTGATCCTTTCATTGTAAATTCTGCGCAGTCTTCATGCTGAAGAAAAGAGAATAATGATATCATTCTCTCAGGGCTGATTTTTTTTACACCAGTTTGAACGTTCACCTAAATCCCTCCAATGGGCTTCTAAACACAGCAATAATTTTCCTTGCTCTGGCTGCAGAAGGACTGCAGGAAAATCCCAGAATGCACATTACCGTAAATCTTGTTTTATCTGAATGGAAACCATCCAGCCTGATCTCGAAATTCATCCCCAGAGACTGCCTCAATAACAAAATAATTTCCTACATACCAATTTCAAGTCTTTAAGGCTAAAAAACAAATCAAAGAGACTTCAGTAACACCATGCGGGAAGAGAACTGTGCACAAAAACCTCTCAGCTGCATGACTCTCGACTTAGAAGCATGGCAGTAGCAAAGAAGATTGAGACAGTTTCCACTGGTCACTCTTTAAATGCTTTGGGCTAGTGATGAGCTAAGCAGATCTTCACTCTGTTCAGTTTAGTTGTTTAATAAATGGGAAAATGGAATTTAACGTCAGTTATCAGTAACTGTGACTGAATTGTCACACCTCCCTCCTGTGGAAGAAAGAAAAGTCCAGTCTGAGGGGCTCAGACCCTTTAAATATAATTGGCTCAAGAAAAATGAGTTATGTGCAGCCTCCATATGCAGGAGTCCACCAACATACCATGATCCCAACCTGCAGTACTATATTCCAGCCTTGGGCATCTCCTAAGCCAAAACTATCAGTCTTGCTCCATTGTTGTCCATAATATGTTGTTTTTATAGCTGAGAACATCAGACTCATTTTCACTGATGATCTGAGACGCGTTCTTTGAATCCCATTTTCTAGAAAGCAGAATGAAACAACAGTTCTATTGATTTGTTTGTATTGGATTCTAAAAGGTCTGATTCTTTTTGTCTCAAATAAATGGCTACATGTAAAGTACAGTGACAAAGTCAGAGTGAAATATACCCAGAAGTAAGAAAGCACCCAAAAGGGAGAAAGTTAGAGGAAAGCACCAGGTGGAGGGTGCAATAATAAAAGGAGCATAGGGAAACACTTTCTACTTTTATCACCAGTAGAGATCCCAACCCTGCCAACAAAGAAAGGGAGGAGGATACTAAAAGGGAAATGTGTTCTGGAGATAAGTGCAGACACAATACAAAAACTCCCGTTTTGCCACTTTGTAAATTCTCTAAGCCACTACTGCAAACTGGGGGAAATAAAAGGGACAGGTCATGCTGAGAAACAGGCTAAAAATAAGCTTGGACTTGAATGTGTGATGTGCTTCATGTAGTTATGAAGCTGAGTTTACCTTTGTTTTCAAAGTAATACACCCTTACTGGTCTAAGACGTCTCCTTTTTTTGCAGAGATGGTCACCGTTTTGTTCTCAGTTCTTAGTTCGAGGAGAGCAGGAATTTTAAAATGTTTATAAGATACGACTACTTATTGAAGAACTAAAAAATAAGATTTTCAAAGGCACCTAAGGGATGCAGGGTTTGTCTTCACTGTGCAGCAATGCACAATATGGGAGCATGATTTCTAATGCTCACTAGCTGGTCCACATAGACCCTGCTGGTGCACACTAAAGGCACACGCTGCACTTTAAGGTAGTTCTCTTTCAAACAGCACTCTGTTAAAGCTCACTTGGTAACCTTTAGTGACACTAGCAGAGTCTACATGAATCAATAAATGTGCAACATGTTAGTGTACTTTAGAAAACACTTGCACATAGTGTGCAGTAGGCAGGCACTTAAAAGCACAACCCTTATTACTTAGGCTCTTAAGTGTCATTAGCCGCGTCTACACTAGCCGGCTATTTGCCAACTTCAAAATAGTGCCCGCCACGTCTACACGTGCCGAGCGCTATTTCGAAGTTGAAATCGATGTAAGGAGGCGAGACGTCGAAGTCGCTATCCACATCAGGAGGTGGGAATAGCGCCCTATTTCAACGTTGAACGTTGAACGTCGAAGTAGGGCACGTGTAGATGATCCACGTCCCACAACATCGAAATAGCGGGGTCCTCCATGGCAGCCATCAGCTGAGGGGTTGAGAGACGCTCTCTCCAGCCCCTGAGCTCTACGGTCACCGCATGCAGCAGCTCCTTAAAGCTCCCCACCCCCTTATTTCCTGTGCAGAAAGCTGAGAGCACGTGCAGGCAGCAGCACAGCCACGTGCCCAGCCTGCGTATCCTCACCAGCCCCAATCCAACACCCAGCACCCATGGCATCCAGCCAGCCCCCCAAGCGCCCACAGGGCACCCCCCCCAGGGGACCAAGGGCTCCCAGCCTGCCAGCCAGTGGGGGAAGAGGCAGCGGGGCCCCTCCTGGATGGAGGCCAAGATCTAGGACCTGCAGGAGCTCTGGGGCGAGGAGGAGGTGCCCCAGGTACTGGGGAGCAAGAGGTGGAATGTGGATGCGTTCGCTCAGCTGGCCGAGGGCCTGGCTGCCCGGGGTCACCCTGCCTGCACTCCTGACCACGTCAGGAGTAAGGTAAAGATGCTGCGGCAGGGTTATGCCCCAGCCTGGGACACGGCCAGCCGATCTGGGGCCGCCCCCCCTGCTTGCCCCTTTTACAGGGAGCTCAGGGCCATCCTGGGCCCCCAGTACACCTCCTCCCCCCCCGGTGCCCTTGACACCTCGGGCGACAAGCCCCAGCAGGCCCCGGAGACGGAGTCCGCCCCGGAGGCCAGCCCTGGACCCCAGGGGCCCCACCAGGAGCCCAGCCCTGGGACACCGCAGGGGGAGGAGGAGTCCTCCAGTGACAGGGGGCTCCAAATCGACCTCCCCTCCCACAGCTCCAGCAGGGCGTCTGCCCAATGGGTGTCCCCCGACCATGGGAGTGGACCATCAGGTATGCACCCCCCGGTGCACACCCCCAGGGTTAAGGGGCGGGGACAAGAGACATGACCAGGGCCCTCCACACACCCAGATGACCATGGCCCCGAGGACAGCAGTGGCATGTCCCTCAGAAGAGTCCATCAGCCCCTGCCCCCCAGCAGGACAGCGCCATGCCCCATCCCTGGGGATGGGGGGAGCAGAACCTAGGGTCCCCCGTGGGGGGGGGTTGGACACCCATCATCAGCATCAGCATCTCCGGGGGACGGGGATGGGGAACCAGTAGCAGAGGGGTGGGGGAACAAGGGCCACGGGTCAGGGCCCAGACTAACAGCTGTCTCCGCTCTTCTTCCCCCCTCTGTTCCGCAGCTGCACCATCGGAGGGCCCGGAGAGCACCGGCAAGGCGTCTGTGGTCCCGGACAGCCCACCAGGGCCATCCCAGCAGGCCAGCCCCTCCACAGACACGGACCAGGCCCAGGACGAGCCTGACAGCATTGGAGCCATCCGCAGGCATCCACAGACCCCCAGCTGCTTGCCACCCTCCGGCGTCAGCTGGAGGTGTCCAAGCGGCGCCTGCAGGTGGAGGAGCGGCAGCTCGATCTCCAGGAGCAAGCACTGGCCTGGAGCCAGGAGGCTTGGGGGGCCTTCATGAGCACCTTCCAGGACATCGTGTGGCACTTGGCCCCCCCTGCTGCTCTGCCCGCCGTTCCGCCTGCCACTCCGCCTGCTGTCCCTCCATCATCCGCCGTCCTGGGGCCTGCTGCCGAGGGGGACCATGGGCCTCCAGACACCGCCTGGCCCTATCTGCCAGTTCTCCCGGCCCCCACCCAGCCTCGACAGGGCCTCCAGCCCAGACGTGGGTCGCGCCCCCCCACGCCAGGCGCAGGACAATAGGGGGGTGTGGTCGAGGACGTTGCCCCCCAAGGCCCCCCTCCTTTGGACATATTCCCCTATCCTTGTAAATAGATTTTGTTCTGTCCCTGTTTAGTACCTGCCCCCCACGTACATAGTTCCCCCCTTCTTCTTTTAATAATTAATACACATTGCACAATTTTGTTTCAAAACAAAATTCCATTGATTGCACAGAAGTTTTTTGGGGGGGGGGGGTGCTCTCAGCTTCTCTGTGGCTGGATGTCGGCCCTGCCAGCCTCCACAGCCCAGCCCTGGAAGAAGGCCTCTCCCTTGCTCTCCACCAGGTTGTGGAGTGCGCTGCACGCACGCACAACCTGGGGGATGTTGGTGAGGCCTGCATCCAGGTGGGTGAGGAGACACCTCCAGCGCCCTTTGAGGCAGCCAAAAGCGCGCTCGACCACCTGGCGCGCATGGTTCAAGCGCGTGTTGAACCGCTCCTGGCTGGCTGTGACATGGCCTGTGTAGGGGTGCATGTGCCAGGGCCGGAGGGGGTACACTGCGTCTGCGATGAGGCAGAGGGGCATGGTGGTGTCCCCCACAGGGATCTCCCGCTGGGGGATATAGGTCCCTGCCTCCAGCTGGCGGCACAGGCCTGAATTTCTGAATGCCCGGGCGTCATGGGTGCTGCCAGGCCAGCCAACATAAATGTCCAAGAGGCGGCCCTGGCTGTCCACCAAAGCCTGGAGGGCCATGGAATGGTATCCCTTCCTATTCAGGAAGCGTCCTCCGCTGTGCTCCAGGGCATGGATGGGGATATGGGTCCCATCTAGAGCTGCAAAGCAATTTGGGAAGCCCAGGCTGGCAAACCCCGCAATGGCAGCATCCGGGTCCCCAAGTCACACGAGCCTGTGGAGGAGCAAGGCATTGATTGCATGGACGACCTGCAGGGGAAGGACATGAGAGAGCACAGGTGAGGGGTGTGTAGGGTGTGTCTGGCCCTCCCCCCAGGGTTCCCCACCTCCCCCCAGGGCTCCCCCGCCTCCCCCGGGTCCTCTTACCTCCATGAGAACAGACCCGACGGTGGCCATGCCCACGCCGAACTGCTGCCCTATGGATTGGTAGCTGTCTGGAGTGGCCAGCTACCAGACAGCGATGCCGACCCGTTTCTCTACATTGAGGGCACATCGCATGGGGGTGTCCTGGTGCCATAAGGCAGGGGTGAGCCACTGGCAGAGCTCCAGGAATGTCTGCCAGCTCATTCGGAAGTTCTGGAGCCAGCGGTCGTTGTCCCACTCGCCAAGCACCAGCCGCTCCCACCAGTCCGTGCTTGTGGGGTATCTCCACAGCCGGCGGCATGTGTGGCGGGGGGGGCTGGGAGGGCAGCAAGGTCTGGGGCTGCTTCCTCATCCCCTGGGGGCAGCTCCTTTTCCTCAAATAAAAGATGGTCAGCTGCCTCCTCCATGGTACTGAGCAGGGCAGCCACTGGTCCTCCGGAGTTGGGGGGGCCCCTCTGGCTGCTGCTGCTGCTGGGGGTCCACGGTGCTTCACAGGGTGTGCATGCTTGTGGCTCTGCAGACTGCGTGCTTTGCAGGCTGAGTGTGTCTGGGGGGGCCCTTTAAAGGAGCGGCTTGCTGTTGCCCCAGAAGTGCTAGTCCACCCTGTGACCCTGTCTGCAGCTGTTCCTCGCACCCTTATTTCGATTTGGGCTGCTTTTGTGTGTAGACGCTCCCCTGCAGCACCTATTTTGATGTAGTGCTGTCCAACGTCGACATTCAACATCGACGGCACCAGCCCTGGAGGATGTGTAGACGCTATTCATCGAAATAGCTTATTTCAATTTCACTACATCGAAATAAGCTATTTCGATGTAGCATCCCAGTGTAGACGTAGCTATTGAGAGTCAACAGTATCTATTCTCCAAAATGCCTAAATCACTTTTGAAAATGGGACCTGAGCACTTGATTCAGTTAGGTGCTTCTGAAAATTTTAAACTAAATAGAGAGACTTAACAACCTCTAGGCTGCTTTGGTTGTTTTTGGTTTTTTTTTAACTCTTGATTTAAAACTGTATGCAATTTTAAAACTAATTTGGACAGTGACAAAGTGTTCCTGAGGTGGTTGATAGCTTTTTATGAACTTATTATTATAGAGATATGTAATCTGGAATTCTGCAACTCCCATTTCATGGGGGCCTGAACAAAGCCAAGCATATGAAACACCTTCTAATGTTAAGGAACAAGATACCCGCAGACCACTGCAATCAATGAGAATTCTAATGCTACTATATCACCATGATGCTCTTCAATAATGCATTTAGAAAAATACAGTGATCTGAAATTCTAAACCAATGCAACCAAAACACAAGAAGAAGGGCCAATCCCTAATGTACAAGTGACAGCTACCTATCCAAAATAACAAGCAGTCCTCCTCCTCCTCATCATGATCAACCATGGGCTCAGAGCCCGTTGATATCTGGTATCGGGAGGTAGCCGTGTTAGTCTGGATCTGTAACAGCAATGAAGGTTCCTGTGGCACCTTATAGACTAACAGAAAAGTTTTGAGCATGAGCTTTCGTGAGCACAGATTGATATCTGATGACTCATCTGACCAACCTTCCTCCCTCATCCAGGCTTGGGACTGGCACAGAAGCCCTCGAGGCTTCATGGCAGAGTTAAGCAATCCTATAGCACCTTAAAGACTAACAATTTTATTTATTAGGTAATGAGCTTTCGTGGGTAAGTAAAATCATTAGTCTTTAAGGTGCCATAGGACTGCTTTTGTTTTCCTTTTTTTGTGACACTACAAGACTAACAGTGAAACTGCTACCTCTCCATTAATTATATTTCTAAGGCACATGAAGATTTAACTCATATTTATAGTTGATTTCTCTGGTTAGTTATGAGCAGCCTGAATGTTTCAAAAAGTCTCATACAGATGCATGGAGGCTGACAGCTGCTCAGATGGCATTAGGACAAGATTTAACTTTGACATACTTGAAATATCACATTAAGAAAGCTATACAGAATTCAGTGGCTAATTAGATTCTATATGTAGTGGCATCTTTAAACTACAGTTTGAACCTCTCTAATCCAGAATTCTCATATGGCAAACTCCATAATCTGGCATGATTTTAGTTAGCTGGATGACCACTTATCATGGGTGTGGCCAAGTTTCCCGTAGACTGATAACGTTTGTTTCCACCCGTCAGCCTTGGCTCTCAGTATTCTGTGCAGTTATTTAGCTGTGATTTACAACTAAATGTCTTCTAAAAGCCCGTTAAGCAGTGGAAGTGGTGGTAATGCTGCAAGAATATATTGACCTCCAGTCATCTGCCACATTCTCTCACCTGGCACTGGTCAGGTCCTGAGGGTGCCAGATGAACGAGATTCAACCTGCGCAATGAATTTTGGATATTCGGTCACTTTAAGATGACCAATAAGAGATCTAAAATAAACAAACATACACACCTACACACCACAGAACTACTGTTGCTCCCCACAACACGTTTAGGGATCTCTACATGGCATCTGGTAACAGAGAACTTCGCAATATGGAGAAAAGCTGCTAAGCTCTGGCAACTGCAGGTCTAATAAGCCACCAATTCACTCTCAAACACATATTCCCTAGTAGCCTGTATGGTAACTTCAGAATACCTCAGAAAGGGTAAAAGCTTTGCATTAATAATTCATCCTCAGTAATCTACATTTTCATGCAGTGTGTATCAAGGTGATATTATGTTTAATTTAAACTTAAAATGTCAGCTTTACAAAAAAGCAAGCAAAAGCTGGTTTTGTTTTAGGTGTGAGCCCTTGAATAATTTATTCATAATACTACCGTAAGCTGTCAGCTATACTGACAGCTGAAAATGAAGTGTGCTGTGCATCTTGGAAATACCTGTACCTAGACCTTTTTTTTATGTTTAAAAAGGAGGGGTGTGGGGTGGAGATGAAGACAACATACTGAAACATACTGCCAGACTCTGGAAGTGGACAAAGAAATTTCATTCAGATACCACTGTAGCTACTCTGGAACTCTTAAGTCATAACCACCTATCAGGAAAAATAACCTGAAGTGAGCTCAGTATAGCTAGAATGTTCAACTGTCCTTTTGAAGCAGTGATTCAAGTATTTAAGCTAAGAGAAACTTCTTGATGGAAGATACAAGAGAAGGAGCATGTTAGCGGAAAGGAAGCTACTTTAATCGGGCGGTTAAGAGAATTTCATAGGATAATAAAAAGGCAGAACTGTCAGAGTGCAATTCTTCCCTTGGCTGCTGGCCAAACCAATGAAGGCTTTTTGAGCAGAAAATAAATAACCAAAATGAGAACAGCAACCTCACAGGCCAGTCTGAAAACAGTTCTCAGTATTTCAGCTTCATTAGCATGATAGCCAGTTTTCATTTACGTTACTGGTTTCCACTGCTTTTTCTTCAGCCAGTATGCCTCCCTTCACAAGTTGTTTACTCCAGTGCAACCCCCTGGTGCAGACAGGCAGAGCAATATATTTTGTCTTGTTTGGAATCATGACAAATTCTACCTGGAAATCAGGATACAGCCCACCAATGCAGCAGCAACTTTGCCTGTTTGCACTGGGATCTGCACCAGTTCACCTACACCCGTTTCATCTGTAATAAGGGCTATTTCCCAGCACAGACAAAACCCTAGATCCCTGCTGCAAGCCTTTTAGGCAACTTTGCCCATGAAAGTTCTTCTCTTCTCCCTTGGAACCATAACTTTGTCTTTTCTCCACAATAACTCCTGATATTTAGAGGCAAATACTTTCCCTGAGCTGCAAATGCTTGGCATAAGTTAGGGAGTAAACTAAGCAGTCAGGGAAAATAGAATATAGCTCCTAACTCCATTCAGTCCAAAACCCTTTCTTCAAGGCTGGCTTTATTTTCAAACACATTCCAAAAAAAGAGCAAATCAACTGAAAGCAAAGTGTAAGCAAGCCAAAACTTTCCCTGCTTCCATCAGATCAGCAGGGAGAAGACATATCCTTCCCTTTGTACGGGACTTTCTTAAATATTGTAGAGAAAGCCATATTAGAACTTCCCTTATCTTGGGACTTACCCTACCGAAGGAGACAGGATGCTTTGTATCTGATTTCCTGTAGGTCAGATGCTTACTACTAGCTATGTGCCCTACTACTAAGCTACCCTATTTAAAATGCACAAAGGATATAAGAGGGGAACTGGGATGTGTGCATGTATTCTATAGGCCAGCATCATATTTTAGACATTACATAGTTTGCATATTTTAAAGAACTTATTTTTTGAATTTCAAACGTGTTTTGCCTTTAACTTTTGAAACATGGCTTTGTCCCAAAGTGACTTCAAACATCTCCTCCCCAATGCAAAATCTGTGGATCAAACATTTTTGAATCTGATTGAAAGTGTTTGAGTAGAGGACTTAAAAATCCAAGGGAATCCAGGATAGTATTTTAGGTAATATCTGCCACTTGCTGCAATGTGGAGAAAGGGTGAAATTTACTGTGATTTGGCAGAGTAATGTCTGCCAGAAATAATTCAGGAGTAACCATGAGCTGGTGGAAATGAATTCTACCATAATTAAGGAATTCTCACTGTTGTTCATGAAATTTGAATACTGAGCAAGATCTAAAATACGTGCTTGCACAAGATTTGGCATCACTTGTATCATTTTAAGTTGTGATAAATATGCTCTGTGTTACAGTCCCATTCACCAAGAAATATATTTTCCCAAAGAGTTATTAGTCCCAGAAAGAGACTTATTTATGTAGTTGGGTTGACTGGTGGTCTTGTCACAGTTACATACAGAACTCAAGTATCGGAGGGGTAGCTGTGTTAGAGTGAGTCTGTGCTCACGAAAGCTCATGCTCAAAACTTTTCTGTTAGTCTATAAGGTGCCACAGGACCCTTCGTTGCTGATACAGAACTCAGTGATTTTAAGGATTTAGAACTGACCTTATTACATACCAGCTCCAGAACACATCCAAGAGAGGCAAGCAAGCCCTTGACATCAGCCCTTGCAAGCAAAGGAGCTGGACTGGAAATATAATTGACAGAAGAGCAAAGTTTTGTTTTGTTTTGTTTTGTTAATATTTACTGTATTCAGCATTTCTACTGTTCCTTATTGTCACTATCATCTCACACTGCACAGAAAACACATAGAACTTGTGTACCTATCTACATTATCTGCTCTCCAATTAACATCTGGATGACCTGCACACTTTCAGCAACTTTATTTTTGACCACTGAACCACAGATTTTTAACCTGTTACTAAATCAGCAAACCATGGTAAATGACAACATATTCCTAGGATATTTAGGGATGGATGCGCTGGAAGACAATGAGTAACATACAGTCCCTTATATCCTTGAATGGACATTTCTCTTCCAAATTCCTTCCCTACTCATGTCAACATAAGTGGCAATTAGTGACAGAAGAATCCATTGAGGAGGACGAAGTGGCTGCCATATTATCAATATTTCTATGGGGGACCCTCAGACATTTCCTGTCAGCTACTAAAATTACTACGTATTTGCCTAAGAGTTTGTCTGACTGAGAGTCTGTCCGTTTGTTCAAGAACTCCTCCTAAATGCTAAGAGCTAGGACCACAACATTTTGTATGCAGCTTCCTCTTTGTAAACCAAGGTAAGGGACTGGAGCCATGTCTACACTGGCATAAATCTTTGAAATAGCCATGATAATGGCCATTTTGACAATTACTAATGAAGTGCTAAAATGCATATTCAGCACCTCATTAGCATGCCTCCAGCCATGGCTCTTCAAAATTGCTGCTTTTCGCTCCCACATGGCTTGTCCAGATGGTGGTCCTTTTTGAAAGGACCCTGCCAGTTTCAAAATCCTCTTAATCCTATCTGCTGATAGGACGTTGCAGTGGGGACAGCTGGGGAGCTGATAGGAATAAGGGGATTTTGAAGTTGGCGGAGTCCTTTCGAAAAGGACTCTCATCTGGACAAGCCGCGCGGTAGCAAAAGTGGCAATTTTGAAGAGCCGCGGCCGGCGGCATGCTAATGAGGCACTGAATATGCATTTCAGATCCTCATTATTAATCACTGAAATGGCCATTAGCATGGCTATTTCAAAGATTTGTGCCAGTGTAGACACAGCCTGGTTGTGCCAGGACAATGGGATATGCCCTGAATGAGATTGTTTCTCATTAAACAGAATGGGAGGACTTTGCTAGCATGAACAGGACCATGGGGTTGGGAGCAGCAAGTACCACAAATGGGGACCAGGCCAGTTATAACCCAATGGGCAGTAGCAGGCAGAGAAAGGGACAGCTAACCACTATATATTCCAGAGAGTTTGTCAGTTTGTAGGTCTGTCTGTGTGTCTGTCCTCCAGATAGGGGGCATGCAACCCTTCCCCAGCTGTCCCCACTGCAGCTGCAGCAGATATGGAGAGCTGCTTCTCATCAGGCCCCGAGCTCCTGTTGTGGGAGAGGGCTTAGGCAGTCCTCTCTCCTAGGGCAGCCTGCATACTGAATCCCTCATCCCCAACCCCACCCCAGAGCAATGGTTTAAATGGACAAAACCAAAAAATATTTGAGTTAAGGACCAGAGCAATTCCTGGTAAATCTTCCGGTATTATATATTGTATTTCAGTATCCTCTTGGTCCTTTATGTCAGGGCAGTTGAGCTTTCATTGAATTGGGACTGTCCAAGCCAGATATTTCAGGCCAACTCATCTTTGCCTTATGCAATGTTTCCAGAATTTGGTCCAGCATTATTTTGCACAAATGTCAATGTCTCTGAAAGAAAGAAAGAAAGAACTGCTGAATGATGTGGCACATCCTGAGAGGTGCTAAACTTTTTAGGACAGTTAGAGTATGTCTATACTTAGTGCACATTCAGAGCACTGCTATTGATCCTGTGGAGATCGATTTTTCCCACATCTGTGAAGACGCAGCAAAAATCGATTTCTCTGGGCTCAGCCATTGACCCTAGTACACCAAGTGATAGGGTGGAGTAAGGGATATCGGCACAAGCCCAAAAAGCCCCAGTCTACATCAGGAAACAAAGTCAATCCTTACACATTGATTCTAGCTACATTAATTGCATAGCTAGAAATGTGCATCTGGAATCGACTTTGTTCCCTGGCGTAGACCAGGCCTCTGTTGCAGGCACTTATACAGTGTTCTAAAATATATCACATCCTTCTCTAGTAGCAGATCCACACAGAGTATAATAGCCTACTATTATCTAAATTAGTTACAAGTGGTAATGGTTATGTTTTGGTGCTAAGGATCACAAGTCCAAACCCTCTTAAGGTTGTTATGCTTGGAAATAGACCTGTATTTCAAATATGTTTAACTTCCTGTAGTATGTTAAAGTATGAAAATGGTTTAGAACAATCCCCTCTTCATTTCTCTTCAACTCTTATGTTATCAAACAGAATAGTCTGATCTACAAAAAAAAAAATTAAGGTTCTTCTTGAATATAGGTGACACTTCAAAAGAGAGCACTTCCTCTTTTATTTCCTTTTCTCACAAGACTCAGGAGGATAATTTGCTCCTTCTCACCTCACATTTAAACACATTTTGCTCAGCACTTTGTTTGAGTATGAAAATGACCTAAATGATTATATCCTCGGCTCTCACAAAGCAGGCTGCTGCTCACTTCACCCATGTGGTGAGTGGAGGAGAGGTGGCAGAGGGAGATGACACCCTGCTACTGCTAGTGCCGCACCCTGCCCCACGTAATCCTCCCCCTCCTGTCCACACAACAGCTGGGGCAGCTACCCTGGAGCGCTGCTTGCTAGCATAGATAGCTGCAGTGGAGGCCTGACTGAATGACCAGTTTCAGGCAGGTTTGGCAAGGCTCAGTGTGCCTCTTCTGTAGCTACACATGCTATCATGACTACATTTCTATTTATTGAGCTAGCACGGGTATATGCACGTGTGTAGTGAATTCACACCCTTAGCTTAAAGAGGAGACATAGCCTCAATGTGCATGGAATTACATACACAAGTTTGTATGCTGAAGGCCTATGAATGGTCCAAGGCCCAGATCCAGGAATTCAGCTGTTGTAGTGTTCAGCATCGCAACACCTACCTTTTAGTAATCTAGAAAATCATAGGAACAATATTGTGACCCATAAAGCCTGAATTAAATGCTAGGTTCCTACACAACACACAGAGATAGGTGCCTAAGACTGCAATTCACAATAGTGAACCTGCTAGACATACAGCTGCCTCACTAGCCTATGGGGAATGTCAGTGAGAAAGGTGAATCCTAAACCCTGATCTGCACAGAGCCAGGGACCTAAATCCAGGCTGCAGGAAGGTGCCTATCCTGGCAAGTGATGCACAACCTGGAACCCCCCTCTCCTGAAGGTTGTTCAGCCACTTAAATAAAAAGAAAACAAGGAATGAAATGGGACTATTAAACAAACATAGGATGGTGTGGAGATGAAAGATAGTATTGGGCCATGCCTAAATTAACTGAATGTTTTGCCTGAGTTTTCAATAAGGATAATAAAGATCTTAGGGGTAATGGCAGCGTGGCTAATAGAAATAAGTGTATGGAAGTACAAATTAACACATTTCAGGTGGGACCAAATCATGGGGGACAGATAATTCCATCCAAGAGTATTAAAGTAATTGGTACATGAAATTGCAAGCCCAGTTGTGATAAATCCATAAATCTGGAGATCATACGGTATGACTGGAGTATATAATACCTATTTTAAAGAAAGGGAAACAAGTAATTCAGGAAACTACAGGCCTCAGTTGACCTCAGTTGCATGCAAAGTCTTATAACAAATTAAGAAAACAAAAATAAGTAAGATGGAGAGGTAAACAGAAATTGGGATGAAATATAACATGGTTTGATGAAACATGGATGTCAGACCAACCTTACATCTTTCTTTGACAAGATGACTGATTTTTTTAGACAGTAGATCTAACCTACATAATTGCGCATGGGAAATTATTAAATACGAGAAGATGGGGATTAACACAAGAATTGAAAGGTGGATAAGGACCTGGCTAAATAGAGGGAATATGATCATGCTAAAAGGTGAAAGTTACTAGTGGAGTACCTCAGTGATCAGTCTTCAGACCAATCTTACTTTGCATTTTCATGAATGGCCTTGACACAAAAAATAGGAGTGTGCTAATGAAATTGGCAGGACACAAAATTGAGAGGTATTGCCACCAGGGCAGAGGACAGGAACATCATACAAAAAGATCTGGGTGACATTGAAAATAGGCATCGTAGGAATGGGATAAAATTTAACAGTGCATGTGCAAGGTCATGCACTTAGGAAATAACAAGAATTTTGCTTACAGCTGGAGACAGAGCAGCTTGAATCACAAGAGAAGACAGACCTGGGTATATTAGTTTACCAAAGGAAGACTAAGAACGATTAATGTAATTCTAGGATGCCTCAAGCAGGTATTTCCAGTAGTGAAAGGGAAGTATCAATAACATTATAAAAGTGCAGTGATGAGACTTCATCTGCAATATTGTATGAAGTTCTGATCACTCATGTTTAAAAATTCAAACTGGAACGGGTACCCAGAAAGGCTGATCAAAGGAATGGACAACCTACATTACTAGAAGAGAGTCAAGGAGATAGTCGCCTAACGAAAATAAGACTGAGGGGAGATGTGATTGGTCTCCATAAAAAGGTATCAAAAGTGTAAATACCAGGGAGGCAGGGGAGTTAAGTTAAGCACCAATGTTGGCACAAAAACAAATGGATACAAATGGGCCATCAGTAAATTTTGGCTTGAAATTATATGAAGGTTTCTAACAATTGAAGGAGTGAAGTTCTAGAACAGCCTTCCAAGGGGAGCAGTGCTGACAAATATCCTATGTGAGTTCAAGACTGAGCATGATATATTTAGGAGACAGTATGATGAAATTGCCTACAACGGCATGTGACGCATATGAGACACTAGAAGGGGAGGACTCTGAGTTACTACAGTGAATTCTTTCCCAAATCTGACTGGTGAGTCTTCCCAGCATGGTCATGATCTAACTCAGCAGTTCTCAAACTCTTTTGCTGTTGATCGCTTTCCCATAGAAAGCCTCTGAGTGCCAAATCCGCCCCCTTTAAAAATTAAACACATATTTAACACCATTGTAACTGTTGGAGGCAAAGTGAGGCTTGAGGAGGAGGCTGTCACCTTGTGAATCCCTGTGTAATACTCTTCCTTTCAGCAGAGAACACAAGATTCTGGGATTGAATGAGGGCTTTCTGGGTATAAAGCAAACTCAGTCAAAAAGGAATATTTCTTGGGTCTGCTTCCAGTGGTCAGGCTATAGCGTAGATCATGGGTCAGCAACCCCGGAACAGGTGCTAAGAGTGGCATGTGACCAGATTTTCATCAGGACGTGAGGTAGAAGCTCAGCCTCATCCCTCCTCCTTCCTCCCCCGTGCAGCCAGGACCTTGCTCAACACCATGCTCCCTGTGGATTAACAAAAGACCAGCTAATGCTACCAACCACCACCTCAACTGCAAAGGTCTGCATCTCAATTTGTTAATGAAGCTGTTAGTAGGACTATTAATGACTTTAAAAAGTATCACTGGCACTTGGACCTTACATGCCACCTCTGAAAAGTTGCTGACCCCAATATAGAGAGTTTTGCTCAAGTTTGTCCTTTCAATCCAGAGTGAAGCTATAGTCAAAGAGGGAAGTGCAGAAAAATTTACAGCTTTCAAAGAAATCATATTTAAGAAGCTGCAAGGTTTAAAAAAAACAAGGGGATGATATATAAAGAGAATACACAGGTACTTTACAAGCAAATAACTGCAGATGCAACAATGCATTTAAAAACAATTGTTAAATTGTTAATTCTGTCCTTAAACATTAATTTGAAAAACAGAATTTTCCATTTGTAAGTTACACAGCAAGTAAAGTATTGCAAGTGCATGACTACTTCCCATGCTATAATTTGCCTCCACTTCCTAGAAGATATTAGGATTGTCCTTTTCAATTAAAAGTTTTCTAAATATTGAAATGCTAGGAGTTCTATTTATTTGCTTGAAATCTATCTAAAAGACAAAATCTTCTGCACAGTATAAAAACTGACTTACAAATTCAAGAATCTTTAAACATACAAGTGAGCTTTTAAATCTATATTCACTTCAGAGGATAAAGAACTAAGAATCTAATTTACTTATTTTCTTTATGTTTTGCATGTGCAGATCACGGATAGCAAGCGTTCACTTGTCTCAATTTATCTTAAACAGAAGTGAGGGTAATGGGACTTACAAAGAGTCTAGAAATGATAAATTACATCTTAATATACGAAGTCAAAGGTTAAACTTATTATTGCTCACCACAGGCCAACCTTAACCTCAGGATTAATTCCATAAACAAAAAAGAAAATTCAGTTTGCACACGTAATACATTGGGATAGTGTCTCAAAAGAATTACAAAAGTGAAATGATGCCC
This sequence comes from Carettochelys insculpta, assembly GCF_033958435.1. Classification (NCBI taxonomy): domain Eukaryota; kingdom Metazoa; phylum Chordata; order Testudines; family Carettochelyidae; genus Carettochelys; species Carettochelys insculpta. The sequence continues at coordinate 18,100,687 of NC_134150.1, forward strand.
CCTACTGTTTTTCAGAAATGTTCTTGGGGATAGTATGTAGCATTGTTTGGATCTAAGAAAGGAAATTACCATTTGAAACCAATAAACCTGTATTTTCAAACCAATTATTGTTCATTAGCATGAGGCATGGCAAGATGATACATTTATTTTCTTCCTTTTACTTAAAACTCATGAGAAACAGTACCTTGAAACAAAACTATCTAAAATGTATACATCTTGGATGAATGTGAAACCTTTACATTTCTCAGAAGTGTTTGGACAAAGAAACCATGCAATACAGCAAGTAATTTTTCATTTAAAATTTAATACATCAAGTTTTAAATTAGCCTTTATGTGATAATTATGTTTTTCAAATAATAGAAATGGTAAGATTGCATTTTCTATTAGTAGCTTCCAAGGTGATAGAATTCACCAATAACTAACAGATCATCTAATGCCTTTGAGTTCTGGACCACCACAGTTCAATTCACAGCTCTGTTGTTTAGGTCTCAGATCATAGCTATCGTTGTAATGAGTTTATTGATGGGCAGGTGAGGGGAAGGGTTATTGTCTGAAATACTCTTCAGAAAAAACACAAACTCAAATAGTGTAGGTCCATTGAAATCGCTAGCAGTAGTGCTTGATTTTACATATGCTATGTGAAAGAAAAATCAGGACCTTTGTCTTAGCAAATTAGCTGTGTTGTAACACAGTTTGGAATAATGACATTCTGGAAAAATCTGAGAGCTGCTACCACCTGTCCCTGCTCAAAGGACAAAAAGGGGTGCAGCACGCAGAACCCACAGCTTTAAGGGTCTATGAGAAAGCAGAAACAAAATGAAAACACAGTAAATACACCAATATTGGTAAAAATCAGGGGAGATATTGGTTAGGTAGCATGAGCTGTTTATTACAAAGGTTTAAAGTTACACTTGTTCTGGCAGTATTTTAATCACATATATTTCACTACTATCTCATATCTCTAGTTTTTCAACCCAAAGGTTCCTGAAGCACACACCAGACTTTGCAATAGGGTCAGGTTCTGCCTGGGCCCTTTTTCAATGGGAAGGAAAGACATCTTCCTCATATACTTGTGCAGCATAAAGATAGGACCAGTTGCAGTACCTTTACTCTGGAGAACACAAGGGTTGTGCCATTTCTGCTCCCCTGTGGGGGCCACAGTTCCCCTAAAAGGGCAGGGAGAAGGCACTCTCTCCCTCAGCCCTATGGGGCAGAGGAAGTAAACTGCATGCAGCAAAGGTGTTTAGCAGCAGGTGCTGCCTCTGGAATTGAATGCATCACCTATTTAATGATGCTCAGAATCAACACACATCTTGAAGCAGGAGAAAGTGTGAAGAGCAATATCATAACCTGTTGACACTTCAAGAGAAATTTAGATGCTGACAAGCAGAACATAATTACCCAAGTACAGCGTATAGAAGCATCTGTGAGGTGTCTTGTAAATTGATTAAATAAAAGCAAGCCTGAATTTAGACAGGGACTTTCTCTAATGGGGAACACCCTCATTCTTGTGAAAAAGGCCAGATGATTTTTAATGAATGTAAGCACTCAGCACGTGTAATCTTAGAGATGTCACATCTAACAGCACAGTGGCCGCGTCTACACGTGCTGGCTACTTCGAAGTAGCGGTGCCAACTTCGAAATAGCGCCCGTCACGGCTACACGTGGCAGGCGCTACTTCAAAGTTGACATCGACGTAAGGCGGCGAGACGTCGAAGTCACTATCCCCATCAGGAGATGGGAATAGCGCCCTACTTCGACGTTCAATGTCGAAGTAGGGAACGTGTAGTCGTTGCGCGTCCCGCAACATCGAAATAGCGGGGTCCACCACGGCGGCCATCAGCTGAGGGGTTGAGAGACGCTCTCTCCAGCCCCTGAGCTCGATGGTCGCCGCGTGCAGAGGCCCCTTAAAGGTCCCCGCCCCCTGCCTTCCTGTGCAGGAAGCTGAGAGAGCGTGCAGGCGGCAGCCCAGCCACGCGGACAGCCTGCACGCTCCTCTGCACTCACCAGAACCCCCCAGCGCTGTGATGGCCGCCCCCCAACCCCCTAAGCGCCCCCAGGGCACCCCCCCAAGGGAAGCCAGGGCTCCCAGATTGGCAGCCAGGCTGGGAAGCGGCAGCGGGGCCCCTCCTGGATGGAGGCTGAGCTTCGGGACCTGCTGGGGCTCTGGAGTGAGGAGGAGGTGCTCCAGGTAATGGGGAGCAAGAGGCGGAATGTGGATGCGTTCACTTGGCTGGCCGAGGGCCTGGCCGCCCGGGGTCACCCTGCCCGGACTCCGGATCATGTCCGCAGTAAAGTGAAGGAGCTGCGGCAGGGTTACGCCTGGGCCCGGGATGCGGCCGGCCGATCTGGGGCTGCCCCCGTCACTTGCCCCTTTTACAGGGAGCTCAGGGCCATCCTGGGCCCCCGGCACACCTCCTCCCCTCCGGCCACTCTTGATACCTCGGACGACGAGCCCCAGCAGGCCCCAGAGGCGGAGTCCACCCTGGAGGCAAGCCCTGCACCCCGGGACCCCCCCAGGAGCCCACCCCCGGGGCACCGGAGGAGGAGGAAGAGGGGGAGTCCTCCTCCAGCGACGCAGGGCTCCGGATCCACATCCCGTCCCAGAGCTCCAGCAGGGCGTCCGCCCACCGGGTGTCCCCTGACCGTGGGAGCTGACCATCAGGTATATACCCCCACCCCCAGTGCACACCCCCGGGGTTGAGGGGCGGGGGTAATAGATATGACCAGGGCCCTCCACATGCCCAGATGACCATGGCCCCAAGGACAGCAGTGGCATGTCCCTCACAGGAGTGCATCAGCTCCTGCCCCCCCAGCACGACAGTGCCATGCCCCATCCCTGGGGATGGGGGGAGTGGAACCTAGGGTCCCCCGGGGGGAGGTGGTGGGACACCCATCATCATCAGCAGCAGCATCTCCCAGGGACGGGGATGGGGAACCTGCAGCAGAGGGGTGGGGGGACAAGGGCCACGGCTCGGGGCCCACACTAACAGCTGTCTCCACTCTTCATCCCCCCCGTGTTCCGCAGCTGCACCATAGGAAGGACCGGAGAGCGCTGGCGAGGTGTCAGTGGTCCCGGAGAGCCCACCAGGGCCATCACTCCAGGCCAGCCCCTCAGTGGAGCACCGACGAGCCCCACGGCGGGGACGAGGGCGGGGCCAGCTCCACTCCTGGATGGAGACGGTCCCCCAGCTGCTGGAGATCCACCGTCGGCAGCTGGAGGTCGCCAAGCAGCGCCTGCGGGTGGAGGAGGGGCGCCTTCAACTTCAGGAGTGGGCGCTGGCCTAGTGCCAGGAGGCATGGGGGGCCTTTATGCGGACATTCGAGCATATCGCGGACAACCTGGCCCCCCATGCCACGCCAGCCGCCGCTCTGCCCGCCCTGCCTGCTCCACCCGCTGCTCCACTCGCTGCTCTACCTGCTGCTCCATCCGCCGTCGCACCGCCACCCGCCACCGAGGGCCCTTCCGCCAAGGGGGACCTGGGGCCAGCTGACACCCCGGCCTTATCTCCCGGTCCGCCCGGCCCCCAGCCAGCCCCGGCCAGGGCTCAGGCCGAGGCATGGGTCGCGGCCGCCCACCCCCAGCGCTGGACATTAGGGGTGTGGGGCCCAGGACGTGGCCCCCCTCCCCCTTTGTATATATCCCCTTCAGTTTTATCTTCTTTTGTAAATAGTTTCTATTAGACCCCTGTTGTTATTCTGATACCTGCCCCCCCATGTACATAGTTCTGCCCTTCCTTGTCTTCCCCTTTTTTCTTTCATCTTATCTGACTTATTATATATATATATATATATATATATACGTAATATTTATTTGGCCTGTAAATAGTTAGTTAAGATAATAATAATGAGAGTTCAACATATATCTGGTTTGACGAACAAATGTCTGCTTTTATTTACAGGAAAAGTCGGGGGGGGTGCTCTTGGGTGCTCTGTGGTGTGGGCGTAGGGGCAGGGAGTGTTGTGGAGGATGGTGGGGGTGCAGTGGGGGGTCTGCCAGCGTTCACCCCGCTGCCTCATTGAAATGGGCCCGCAGGGCCTCCTGGACCCGGGTCCCTTCGGGGTCCACCTGGCGACTGGGGGCAGCGTGTGGCTGCACATCGGCCCTGCCAGCCTCCACAGCCCAGCCTGAAAGAAGGCCTCCCCCTTGTTCTCCACCAGGTTGTGGAGTGCGCTGCACGCGCCCACAGTCTGGGGGATGTTGGTGGGGCCCACATCCAGGTGGCTGAGAAGACACCTCCAGCGCCCTTTGAGGCGGCCAAATGTGCGCTCCACCACCTGGTGCGCATGGTTCAGGTGCATGTTGAAGTGCTCCTGGATGGCTGACAGGTGGCCCATGTACGGGTGCATGAGCCAGGGCTGGAGGGGGTATGCCGCATCTGCGATGATGCAGATGCGCATGGTGGTGTCCCCCACAGGGATCTCCCACTGGGGATGTAGGTTCCCGCCTCCAGCCAGCGGCACAGGCCTGAGTTCCAGAATACCCGGGCGTTGTGGGTGCTGCCAGGCCAGCCAACATAAATGTCCAGGAAACGGCCCCGGCTGTCCACCAAGGCCTGGAGGACCACAGAATGGTAGCCCTTCCTGTTTAGGTAGTGTTCTCCACTGTGCTCCGGGGCACAGATGGGGATGTGGGTCCCATCCAGAGCCCCAAAGCAACTGGGGAAGCCCAGGGTGGCAAACCCCGCGATGGCGGCATCCAGGTCCCCAAGCCTCACGAGCCTGTGGAGGAGCAGGGCGTTGATGGCGCTGACGACCTGCAGGGGAAGCACATGGGAGAGCACCAATGAGGGGTGTGCAGGGTGTGTGTGGCCCTGCCCTGCCAGGGCCCCCCTCCCCTCCCCTACCCTCCCCTCCCTTGCCAGAGCTCCCCTCCCCTGCCAGGGCTGCCTCCCCCTCCCCCCATGGGTCCTCTTACCTCCATGAGGACAGCCCCAACGGTGGCCTTGCCGATGCCAAACTGCTGGCCCATGGATCGGTAGCTGTCTGGAGTGGCCAGCTTCCAGACAGCGATGCCGACCTGTTTCTCCACACTGAGGGCATGCCGCATGAAGGTGTCCTGGTGCCTCAGTGCGGGGTTGAGCCACTGGCATAGCTCCAGAAATGTCTGCTGGCTCATGCGAAAGTTCTGGAGCCAGCGGTCGTCGTCCCACTCTCCGAGCACCAGCCGCTCCCACCAGTCGGTGCTGGTGGGGTAGCTCCACAGCCGGCGGCGTATGAGGCAGGGGGGGCGGGGTGCTGCAGGGTTGGGGGTTGCGTCCTCCTCCCCTCGGGCAGCTCCTCCTCTGTGGCAAGGATGTGCTCAGCTGCCTCCTGCATGGCATGGAGCAGGGCGAGCACCGCTCCTACAGGGGCGGCTGGGTGGACCTCTGGCTGCTGCTGCTGCTGCTGGGGGTCCATGACAGCATCGCTCGAGGTGTGCGTGCCTATGGCTCTGCAGACCGCATGCTGTGCAGGCTGAGTGTGTCTGGGAGGGGCCCTTTAAGGAGGCAGCTAGCTGTTGCCCCGGAAGCACTAGTCCGCCCTGTGACCCTGTGTGCAGCTGTTCCTGGCACCCTTATTTCGATGTGTGCTACTTTGGCGTGTAGACGTTCCCTCGCAGCGCCTATTTCGATGTGGTGCTGCCCAACATTGACGTTGAACGTCGACGGCACCAGCCCTGGAGGACGCGTAGACGTTATTCATCAAAATAGCCAATTTTGATGTTGCTACATCAAAATAAGCTATTTCGATGTAGCATTCACGTGTAGACGTAGCCAGTATCCCCACCACCACGCTAGTGTTTTATACTGACTTAGGCTCCAGGGGTGAAATCAAAAGAGTCCACACAAGTACAGAACCAAGATCTTAGAAATTTGGCATTTGTGATTCAGTAGATGACAATTACTTCTTCTAGCAACCTTTGCAGTTTCCTTTCCAACTGACCAGACCAATCCTGCCTGGTTTATGATATTTTACAAGATATCACCTCCATTTACATTATGTTAAAAAGCCTAAAATCACAAATGTCATTGATTATATCTGATAATTACACACATCATTGAGTTTTTCAAAATACACAATATATGGCATAAGATAAAATCAGATTCCCAGTCTTAACTTTAAATATTCTCTCTGCTGACATTCTGCTCTACAATATTAGGGCATGAGCCTTCAAGCCAATCTACACTGAAGTAAACATCCATCCAGGTGGATGAATGTGGAAGATGTGGGCCTTAATTCTGCCCATTTGATTACTTTGAGATTACCTGATGATAATCGTTCAGCTAGACCCTCAAGGAGCGTACATAAGTCTAGCTCCACTGAAGTCAAAGGTGCTATGATGATTTTGAAAAGCGCAAGATCTAGCTTAATATTAGCAATATGAAAAGATAAGTTACATTGCTTTAAGTCAGAACACAAGCTGATTTGTTAAAAACCATACAAAACATCAGTCGTGTAGCACTTTAAAAACTAACAAAATGTCTAACTCACTTCTTCAGGGGTCTGTCCCATGAAAGCTCATCACCTAATAAATTACTTTGTTAGTTTTGAAAGTGCTACATGACTGCTGTTTTGTTTTGTTAGAATACAGACAAACACAGCCATCTCTCTGTTACTGTTAAAAACCATTGTAACAGTAGACACTAGAAGGGTCAATAATTCTGATTATCCACATGTTCATGTTATTCCTGCATAACATTTAACTGTGTTCAGATATTAATAGACAGAAATGATCTCAACAACGGTTTCTGAGTTCCTGGCATTTGCACATTCATAATGATCCAACTGTACTAATATTTTAGTGGGCTCCATTGTTTTCTATAATAAACTGGACATAACTATTATTAATATTAATTAATATGGGAGAGTAGATAAAACAACATTTGGCAGTAGAAGTGTTATCTCTTTAATAAAACAGTATAAATCAATCCAAGTTCTCTTTTTCTTGACTCTGGTCGAGATTCTTCAGTGCCAATGCACAGTCCTGAATAGGGTATGCCTTTCCAGTATTCCTGATAGAAAAAGACTGAAATAAGATTGTAGAATACTTGGGATTTTTTACTTCTGTTTTCACTTTTGTGAAAACAAGCACACATAGCAAGGCACTCTAGTTCTATAAATAAGCCTCTAAATGTTAAAGGGCTAGAGCAATTTCAAAAGGTCTCTGCCTAGAAAGAGCCCTTCATGTGGTATTTCATTGCAAGGTTTGTTGCTTTAAGGCATGCAGAAAAATACTACAAATTCCTATTTGATTTGCATGTAAAAGTGCGGAGCTTAATTTACTTCTCATGTGTACCAGTTTTATATCTGTATAGCTTAGACCACATCCTCAACTAGTCAAAATTAGCAGAACTCAATGGAAGTCAGTGGAAATATGCTGATTTACACCAGTTGAAGATACCATTAGCCTATTGACTTCAGTAGACTAATCAAGATCTTTGCTTATTTGACTGAAAGCCTGGGCCTTATTCTCCACTGCCTTGGTCCATGTGTTATCATATACACCTGTGCAAAGTGGGTGTAAACCACCACTAATTCAGAATGAAAGCATTTTGTACTCACTTTGTGCAAGTGTACATGACTATACAAGGTGAAATGCAGGGGACTGTCTGTCACTAAAATAAAGTATACACAACTCTTCAGGGGAACAAAGGAAGATAATGAACACAGCATACTCAGATAGAAACGATCTTCATTAATTTAAAAAAATTGTACCTGTTTCAGAACTAAAGAATATAAATGGAATAAGTATCGCTCTCCTTTAGAAGCTAAAATTAATGCAAATTTAGAGCCAGATGCCTCACAATCTTTTTTCCTGAAAGTAATCCATATTCCTACTTACAGTTGCACTGGCAGCTTTATTCATAAGAATGACTGTGCATGGCTGCATAATTATTTCGTTTATATTTTTATATTAATAGATGTCCTAAAAACTTGAAATGAGTCAGTCACTTTTTTGTCTCACTTTATTTCCGTATTTAATTACAGCAGAATTATTTATCTGGCTCCTTAGAGCATGCTTAATGCTTGTTAACATCAGTGTTCACCTATGGCCCCAGAACATGTGGACAAATTCTGCCAAACTTTATTCATTCAGAGTATTATTTATTTACTCATGTCAGCAATCTGATTGAATCCAGTGACACTACTTTTAAGAGTAAACTATATTCTGTGAGACTAAATCTTCTCTTCCCTAACCTTGTGTAGTAGTTTGCTCTTGAAATGAAGACAAACTGCTACAATTCTGATTTGGTAGTGTTTATACCCATTTTGTACTCATTTTGCACAAGTGTTAAAGACAGCACAAGATAAAAGCAGCAGAAAATCAGGGTCAATGTCAGGGTTACAGAATATTGAGAAAGATCGAATAAAGGGTAATCATGCCTTTGATCCTAGTCTTGTCAATCATTCATTATGTAAAATCTGGTCAGAGACTTTTTTGAATCGGACATTTTCAAAAGAATTGGAATGTCCACCTTCCAAACTATCTGAAAAACAGCTAAGAGGAGAGAACAAGCCACTACCATTTTATTTAGTCTAGGCTTGGGATTTGAGAAGGGGGGGGCACTTTTCTTTAAACTTTACATCAATATAGTGATATATCATTTGCATCAATTTCCAGTTGCCTACGTACATAATTCCAGCGCCAGCAGAAGATGGAAGATAGATAACTATTCCTGGTGATGGTGCAACCAGTGACGCATCTAACAAAGATAGGGACAGAGTTCTACAATCACCTCAGCTCTCTTCTTTCAGCGATCTCAAAACCCATCCTCACTCTCCTCAGCAACTTTAAAGCCATCATCAATAGTTTGAGGAGAGCATAGAAAAACACCATTAGATTAGTTTACCCATATTTTTAAATGGCAAAGGCAAACCCCTTTTACTGTTGAGTATTTTTCATGAGCTCACCATTACAACCCTGTGGTTTCATAGTAAGCAAATTTCTTAACTTACTTGGCTGAGTAACAATGGCTGAACAAAGAACTTGATTGACTCCATTATAATTTCTTGTCATTGGAAATCATCTATTAGCAATTGTAGAACTTATTGGTTACCACTGAGCTTGGTAACACTGAACACAAATTACTCGCTGCCAAATTCCATCTTATATTAAAATGCACAAGCAGAGTAGCAATTGGGTTAACAAAATGTGAATTATGTTACAAATCAACAGCATTTGAAACTGCTATGCAGTTGAAGTTTTGAACAAGTTTAAGAGCTTGCCAGAGTATACTGAATCCCACTCAAAAAAAATGGCAGAAATGTTGCACTTTAAAGACTAACAAAACGATTTATTCAGTGATGAGCTTTCATGGGACAGACCCACTTCTTTAGATCAATTTCATTTCCAATACAGACCCACTATACAAAGTGAATCCCACTGGACAAACTTCAGATCCCAAATAACCAATGCTGCTATGACCATCACTTCTCCTAAATAAAGAACCAAGAAGCTCTGGATCTTCGTTAACACCCTAATCATCTGTGGAGAGCATCACATGACTTGTTTGAGAGCTGATATTGTCATGTATCACAGACTAAAGAACACTCATGGAAACAGTATAACCAATATGGTTTCTCTATAGCCTTATTGAAATGGCCTTCTTCTACAGCCAGAATGAGGAGCAGCAGCCATTAACTGTGGAGCTACAAGTCACCTTCTCCATTCCATCTAAATCTCCTTACAATAACAAGAAGTCCTGTGGCACCTTATAGACTAACAGATATTTTGGAGCATGTCTATAAAATGCTAACAGATATTTTGGAGTAGTCTGTAAGGTGCCACAGGACTTCTTGTTGTTTTTGAAGGTAACGACTAACTCGGCTACCTCTCTGATACTCCTTACAATAGTGTCATACCAGGTTGTTAAGAGGGAGACCACATCTTAACGCCACCCATTATCACCAGATGAATAAACCAGATCTCAAGAGGGGCAAAGAAAACTCAGTTAACAGCATTTCATCTGCCAAGAAACTACTTATCAATAACTGAGTTTGTAGAATCCCCATTCTATGATGTTTGTCTTCACTTTTCTACTGTTTTCTGTATGATCTCTGTCTGATTTCTAATTGTTCCCATCAGCTGTATAATTAATTTTGCTAGGTGTAAATCAATTAAAGTGGTGGGTTATCGCTGGTTTGCTAGTTCTGTTACAGTAGGTTACGATCGGTCAGTAAAATTATAGTAAAATAATTGGTCAAGGTAGAGTTAAGCAGGACTCAAGTTTCGCTACTTAACCTGGAGTCCAAGAAAGAAAACAGCAGGAAGAAGGAAGGATGGAAGAAGGGACACCTTAACGGAAAAACCTGAGAGGACTCACCCCCAAGCCCAGAACTGCCAGATCCGAAGGGCAGCAACCAGCATCCAGAGACTGACTTTGTCTGTTCCAACAGGGGAAGTCTGCTTGCCTTTAACAGGAATGGTGAGCATCATACTGTGTGCTTAGCGTGTATTCTGTTTTCTTGGTAACTGTAAATAAATAGAGAATAAGAATATTACTGTGTAAGGCTTTTTCAGAGGCACAGATCCTACATACCCACAGGGAATTACGCCCCGAGCCCTAAGAATTGGGTAAAGGTGGGAATTTAACAGGGTCATGCCTTGAGCCCTCAGGATTGGGTAAAAGTGTGTGTGTGTGTGTGTGTGTGTGTGTGTCCCTGAGGTGCAGAAGGGATTAAGAAATTTGTGTGGGTAACACCATTATAAAGCAACACACATTGGCCACAAATCTTTTATGGAAGCTAAAATCACCATGTTTGAGGAAGCTTCTGCCAGAAACAACATCACCTCCTTGTATAAATAGTTGAATAACCTCACTGGTGAGAAATCATTCACTCCATGAGTTCTACTCAAGTTCTGATTAACTAACCAATACAGAATGAAATGAACATTTCATCCAGTTGCTTATTGCACCCTCTCTCTGGACCTGGGCATTAGGACTACTGCCAAATTCACCTATGCTACACAAAATAATCCTGATAAGTTTACTAACAAAATCCACAGAGATGTAAAGAAGCTTACTGGAAATAAGGCAGCAGGAAGCTCTGAGGAGCTGTTAAAGTGCTAAACCAGCTACTGTTTGGTGACTGCAGATGCAGCTCAATATCATGTGGAGAACAGAGCTGGTTCTGCTTGACCGAAAAAGGCACTATATTACCTCTTTGGAAACAGAAGACAGCAAACAAGACTTTTGAAACTATTGCAGCATTGCTCATTTCTCCATTCAAGAGAAGTTGTTGCTTTTTTGTCTTGCTGACCTGAGCTGCTATCTTAAGGCACAAGAGAACAACAAACTGACTTCATTTTCAATCATTCTATGATACAGTAAATCTTCATGGTGTGACAGCTTATTAAGAATGCACAAGAATTCACATGCTCTGCTCACATTGTATTTACAGATACTACAGGCACATTTGACTCTGATAGGGAATCACTTTTGCTGATCATGAAACTTGCAGGCCTCTCTTGCAAGCTCTGTAGAATTTTCCATCTCCTACTTGATGCCTCCTCAGACCAAGTTCTTGTAAACAAGAAAAAAATGCTTTCTTCTGAATTAAGTCAAGGATACCTTGCCACTCCAGAACAATTCAATGTGATCATAGACTATATGCTTGATAGACATACAGATTTGTCTACACTTAAAATTAGGCTGACATAGCTACATTACTCAGTGTGAAATTCACATTCCTGATCACCATAGTTAAGATAACTTCACCCCAGCACAAGTGTGTGTAAGTCAACAAAAGAAGTCTTCTACTGACCTGTCTCCTGCTGCTCAGAAGGGTGAATTAGGTATGTTGATGGAAAAACCCCTTCCATTACAGTAGCAAGCAAGCATCTATGCTGTGGCATAGCAGCAAAACTATAGCAGTGCCATTGTAGTGCCCATAGTAGGCACGTGGCCTAGGCAAATAAATTTTAGGTATATGCCTTGGTGATAAGAATCTCACTAATGTCAATTCCCCTAATAATATGGAACTAGCAGGTGAATCAATGCATGAACTTATTGTGTCAATTAAAGTTCTGGAAAGTGAAGTGGCAAAGGTTGGCCTGAAAACTAATTAGGGGTGAAACTATAATTCTTCAAGTCAGTGATTTTGAACATCAGTCCATGATGGGCAACACTTACTCTACTCCATCATGGGCAACATCATGAAAGAGCTTGAACCCTGCCCTGCAAAATTATTGTCAGTCCTAAAGCACCTGATGAGTAGAGAGACAAAACTGAGGCTATACAATGTTTTGTCAATATTGTGACCTATAGAACTGAGACATGGCTCCCCACTGCCAAGGTTGAAAAGCAGTTGTATGCCATTCAGATGAACCATCTCTGACTGATTGAAGCTATCAGATGGTATGAATTCAAGTTGAATAAGAGATGGCCCAGTGCTCTCTAAAATGGTATGGTCATCTGCTCAGAATGCCTATCAACTTCTCTGTAAGGATGATCTTCGACTTTCACCCCATGGAAGAAGGATGCAAAAGACCTGCTGTGATAATTGGGCCTCTAAATTTACCCTAATTATGAGCTCAACAGTAGAAAGTGAGTTAAAGTTTATGAAAGGTCACAGTAACCTTTAATAACTAAATTTGCTAGGAAAAAAGGTACCAAAGGGATACAGAAAAACTGAAAAAAAAGGGTTTAATGATATAATTCAAGTACTGTGTTACATTGAGGCTTAGTAAACAAGAACAGTGTAAAACAAAAAAATCAATAAATCAAAATTGGTATGTCAGATCTTAGGCCTAATTGGTGGATAGAGTGATGTGGACATGGGCTATTCTGCACATCAACCCCTTATGAGGTCCTTAAAAAAATGAAAAAAAAAAACCACTTTGGGAGAAAAACTTGCAACTAGAGTGAACTCCACTGTTATAGCTGCTACCTTCACCATCTCTGAGGACACATGGCCTTTGTCATCTTGATCGTGAAAGATGTCTTAACCAGACTGGGCCAGAGGTAGGGATGCAAATGACAGTGTCACCTCTAGCTTAGTCCTTACCACCATTTGTCCTATGAGACTTTATTCTTCTCTATCCCTATGTGTTCTTTCCCTTCTCAACATTTTTGCCTTCCATTTCCTAAACTTCTCCTTCCTCTTTCTGTTTAATAAGAATCTGGCTCTGCCTGCCAAAACTGCTTCCCCCCCGCCCCCCGCCAACACTGCTATAAGCGTATTTAATTAGAAAGAGGCATTTGGTGTCACTATGTCTCAGTGGCAAGTATCAGAGAGGTAGCCGTGTTAGTCTGTATCTTCGAGAACAACACGAAGTCCTGTGGCACCTTATAGACTAACAGATATTTTAGAACATAAGCTTTCATCGGCAAAGACCTGCTTCATCAGATGCATCTGATGAAGCAGGTCTTTGCCCACAAATCTTATGCTCCAAAATATCTGTTAGTCTATAAGGTGCCACAGGACTTCTTGTTATGTCTTAGTGGGTCAAAGCTGAGAATATCAGATTCTGGACAAAATGCTGGGAAATAGGGCAGACTCACCCCTGAACAGGTGGTTATTCTATCATTGGATATAGCAAGCCAGTAGCAACCGTAAACTTCAATCTCACTACACTAGTTAACAAGAAATCAAAAAAGTAGTCTCCTTAGCATTCACTTTACCACCCAAGCCCTAGACATTCAATTTCATCAAACAAAGGGTCCTTCTAATCCCAAGAGATCAGCTACATAGCCAGATCAATACATGACTCATATCTTACCCAGTAATTATGCTATTGCCAATCCTTTGATATTTAATATCTAACAGGCAACTCACACAACAAAAGGAAAAAGAGAGCATTAAAAGATCAAAGAAATCATATACATTCAATCACTGCAAAAGTTTTTTTAGGTAAGGTCTGTGGCAGTGATGTTTATGGACTGCTGGCCTGAAAAGTCTCTGATAACTTCCAAAAGATTGGAATAACACAAGTCCATTGATTGGAAATGTTCCTTTTAGTTTAAGTTCAGAAATCAGAGCAGGAAGCAAGCAAAATGGAGATTCTTCCGGGGTCCTTTGTACTATCTTCAATTTGGATGGAATGCTCTCAGGCTATCCTAGCTCAAAATAATTTACACAAATTGTGCACCACAGATTTTGTAAGTTATTTTGAGGCCTCTTATTTCAAACCCGTTGATGTCCACACTGCACTGAGTTTTGAAATAAGTGCTTATACAAGGGTTTGCACTAATGAAATACCATGCTCAAAATAGCCCTGCTATTTTGAGCACAGTGTTTGGTGCTGGGGTTTCTATTTCAGGATACAAATGTATCCCGAAATAGAAACCAGAGTGTCACCTTAGCCTCAGTCTTTGTCTGTGGAAAATTACAGGTACATGCTGGAGTCCTGGGTCACATGAGCAAGTCACATGTTACATGTCATTACCCGTATTCTGGCTATGTTACCCACAGGAAGGCTCAATGAGCATGATGAATTTATTTTATGGCCCATTATTAGATTGAATTGCCTTCAATGGATCATCAGACTAAATAGTCCATTTGTAACCCATGCACTGTCCCATGTAGTGGCACGTAGCCCAGTTACAGTGAGAAAGGATGAGTCTCCTCTAAGATGTTAGCTGAAAACCAGCTGGCTTTAAGCTTAAACTGTAGAGCCTCATGCACTAAGCTTCGGGGGTCCCAGGTTCAGTTCCACCTGTGGTCAGTTATACATTCACAATGGCTGGTTAGATTGAACACGTGCCACCCTCTGAGTGTTGCCCAGGAGTGCAGCATATAGGTAAAATATGTGTCTGTATTAAAAATTCAGATACAAAAATTATACTTGCAAATAAACAAACTAGTCATACTTAGCCAATCATAACATCTTACATGACATACTTGTACAAGGTTTGTTGCAGTTCTCTAACAGTGCCAATATGAATGGTATAAATGGTCATGTTTCACTCCTACAGCCTCGCAGCTAGTAGGGATTTCTAAACCTTGAGGTGACTGTGTGCTAGGCCTCTATTTTTCAGCAGCAAGGCTGCAAGTGAGAATTAACACCAGAGACAGAAGCTGCATTTTTTTCCCTTTGTTTTTATTTGGTGTGTGTGTTTGTTTTATTCTGCTTCTTGGAAATGCAATGAGACTTGAGCAACAGCTTTAACAGTTTCAGCCCATCACTGCTACCTTCTTCACTTTTCCTGAAAAGGACAATTATTACCATTTTTAATACCACCTAAGATGGTGGTGACTGCTGGAGAGACTGCTGGGGAGAGACAAAAAGGGGGCATCAGCCATGTGACTATCCCCCATTTGACTCCTTCCCAAACCACACCTAGCCTAGGGGAGAGCCCTCCCTAGCAGGGTGTGGGGCCCAAGACAATCTCCCCTTCCAACAAACTACCCCTCTGTCCCAGGCCTTGTCTCCTTCTGCTCCTGCTCCACCCCTTTCCTCAAGCCCCTTGCTCCCAAGCACTGTGGCCCATGGGAATAGTGGAGCTTCTGGTGCTGCTACCAGGGATCAGGCCCTACCCCATACTTACTGGTGGCGGCAGGAAGCAGAGCAACCCACCCCACACCTCTCTGCTCCCCTGGCTCCCAGACATGTCACCCTGCTTCCCGCCCCCATTGAGTACAGGGGGCAGTTCCACTCTTCACCACAGCCCCCTTCCCAGAGTGACATGGCTGGCAGCTGAGGGGGAGCAGAGTGGGCTGTGGCTGATTCACTCTGCTTCCCACTTCTGGTGAGTGCGGGGCCGGGCCTGACCCCTGTTTCCAGCACTAGGCTCCCTACTAACCCCCCAAAGTATGGGACTTGGGGTGACTGCTCCTGCATAGGATGGGTCTGCTGGCTGCTTGCCCCTCCCTGTCAGGATATTTGGGGGGCACATGATCCTCCATACTCCCCCATGTGTCACCCCTGGCTAACAATCCTGTCAATTGTCAGTGTTTTCCTGCTCAAGGCCTTTCCAGCTGAAGGAATGTTATCATTGTTATGAATTAAACATGGTGCCCAAGAAGGGAAAGAGGGCTGAATGAGCCCTATTTCCAAGACAGTAGCTAGGGAGGAAGCACAGCACTCCAAATAAAAATGTGGTTGAATAGGAGGAGTTTGCGTATTGCCTCAGCTCAGTTTTTAATCAATGGTGCATATTGTCTCAACACAGTCCTTCCACGTAATGATGATACAGTCCAGCTGAATAGCACACACTTCTGACTAAGGGTAAGCAGATGAAAAAGCAGTGTCAGGTTAATCTTTGGACTCCTCAGACCCTGGAGTTGCTGCATGTTGGGCCAGACCATAGACAATAATTGCTTCTCCTGGCCCCAAAGTGCCAAAATCACAGCCAGAGATCAGTTTAGCTTCTGGGACAGAGCCCTGTTTCCTCCAAGCAAGCCCCAGAACCAGCTTGCCTATGCTGAAATGATCCTCCTAGGACAAGATACTGTGGACGTTAGGTCAGATTCCATCAACAATACACCACAAAGAGGCCCCAGTGAATCTAAGTATCTGGTCCAATATTTGCAATCCAGGCTTTCTAAACAGGAATTAATCCCTGACCTCGCCCTCACTGAGGAAAAAAAATCATCTGAGCTGTGAAAATGGAAAAAACAACAGTGTTTATTATTCTAAATTTGAATAAATTAGAAGCTCAATAATATCTAAGGCTATGGTTACACTGTGGTTTCTATTTTGGGATACAATTGTATCCCAAAATAGAAATTCCACAGCTGCACACTGCACTTATAGCCCTGCTTTTTCAACCATGGTATTTCATTCCTGGTACCCCTCATCATGAGAAGGGTAGTGGGAATTTCAAAATAGGTGCTTATTTCAAACTTCGGTGCCATGTAGATGGCACCAAGTTCAAAATAAGCTCCTTCAAAATAACATGAAATTTTTGCAACTCAAATTGTGTAAATTATTTCAGGATATGGCTACAGTGTAGCCCTAGTCTCAAGAGTTTTGAAATTCCCACATTACAACCTTGGCATGAATATTTCCTTCTCTTACAGTTTCTGAAACTGCACCAAAGTGTTGTCCTTTTAAACTCATTTATGGTATAATGATTCAATTCATAGAACTTTTGTGCAACATTTCAGCCAAGTTTGGAGCAGCTACTCTTAAAAGACAAGAGATTTGTGTTACGGTGATAACTCAAGAACATGACTTGTCATTCTTGCAAGTAATTTAATAGTGTATAATTCTTCATAATGAAGATTATATTCTTCCATTACCATTTATTTGTCAACCATTCAAATGAAGCCAGGCTATTTTAAAACACCACTGTGCATATAATTGAAAACTTTAATATGACTCATAATCATACAGCTAAATATTTACATTAAAAATTCTCTTCTGGAACACTTCCCAGTCTCACTAATAGTCTTTGCCAGTACACCTGCAGCTTTCTGTAACTCATTAAGGAACTCTAGTAAACACATTCAAAAATGCCTCAAAAACAGATGCTGATTCCATTAATTACCAAAAAAAAAAACCCAAAAAACCTAACACCCGGCTTCAGCAATCACTGAGAATATAATTGGAAAAATTGCTTCTCTTCTCCCTTTTTAAAAATTCAGTGATTTTTTTTTTGCAGCTCCTGTGTGAGGGAGTAACAAATCAGCTGCTTTTGAAATGGAAGGGATGAACTCATCTTAGCCAAAATAACTATCCCAATTACTAAATCTTCATGTTGAATTATTTACATAAATTTGTGCTCTTGGAATCAAGTAATATCACTGCCACATGCAAAGCATATCATACGCTAGGGTCACCACAGTCTAATTCTGTCAATAAGCTCCATGAAAGCATTATCTCCTTCCTTCCAACCGCGCCCCCCCGGGTCCATATGAGCATGCAGGTCTCTGGTGATGTGGCTGGAAACTTGAACAATGTGGGCTCCTCCATGCAGCTCTGGGAACCCACCTCACTCTTTATTTTCTTTGTAAACTATTTTTGCATTTAGCTTTATTTATTTCTATAGAGATCTTCAAAGAATGCAAGTCCTGAGAACCTGCTGGGGAGTACTTGACAGAGCCATTGGAAGTTTCATAGAATCATAGAAGAATAGAACTGGAAGGGACCTTGAGAGGCCATCGAGTCCAGCCCCCTGCCCTCACGGCAGGACCAAGCACTTTCTAGACCATCCCTGAAAGCCATCTATCTAACCTCTTCTTAAATATCTCCAGTGATGGAGATTCTACCACCTCCCTTGGCAATTCGTTCCAGTGTTTGATCACCCTGACAGTTAGGAACTTTTTCCTAATGTCCAACCTGAACCTCCCCTGCTGCAATTTAAGTCCATTGCCTCTTGTTCTATCCTCAGAGGCAAGGAAGAACAAGTTCCGCCCCTCTACCTTATGACACCCTTTTAGATACCTGAAAACTGCTATCATGTCCCCTCTCAATCTTCTCTTTTCCAAACTAAACAAGCCCAATTCTTTCAGCCTTTCTTCATAGGTCATGTTCTCTAGACCTTTGATCATTCTCGTTGCTCTCCTCTGGACCCTCTCCAATTTCTCCACATCCTTCCTGAACTGCGGTGCCCAGAACTGGACACAATACTCCAGCTGAGGCCTAACCAGCACAGAGTAGAGCGGAAGAATGACTTCTCGTGTCTTGTTCACAACACACCTGTTAAAGCATCGTAGAATCATGTTTGCTTTTTTTGCAACAGCATCACACTGTTGACTCATATTTAGCTTGTGGTCCACTATAACCCCTAGATCCCTTTCTGCTGTACTCATTCCTAGGCAGTCCTTTCCCATTCTGTATGTGTGACACTGATTGTTCCTTCCTAAGTGGAGCACTTTGCATTTGTCCTTATTAAACTTCATCCTGTTTACCTCAGCCCATTTCTCCAATTTATCCAGATCCTTGTGAATTATGACCCTATCCTCCAAAGCAGTTGCAACCCCTCCCAGCTTGGTATCATCTGCAAACTTAATAAGTGTACTTTCTATGTCAATATCTAAATCTTTAATGAAGATATTGAACAGAACCGGTCCTAAAACAGATCACTGCGGAACCCCACTAGTTATACTTTTCCAGCAGGATTGAAAACCATTAATAACGACTCTCTGGGTACAGTTGTCCAGCCAGTTGTTCACCCACCTTATAGTAGCCCCATCTAAGTTGTATTTGAGTAGTTTATTGATTATATTATGTGAGACCGTGTCAAATGCTTTACTGAAGTCTAGGTATATCACATCCACCGCTTCTCCCTTATCCACAAGGCTCGTTATTCTATCAAAGAAAGATATTAGATTGGTTTGACATGATCTGTTTTTAACAAAACCATGCTGGCTGTTCCCTATCACCTTACCACCTTCCAATTGTTTGCAGATGATTTCTTTAATTACCTGCTCCATTATCTTTCCTGGCACAGAAGTTAAGCTGACTGGCCTGTAGTTTCCCGGGTTATTCTTGTTCCCCTTTTTATAAATGGGTTCTATATTTGCCCTTTTCCAGTCTTCTGGAATCTCTCCCATCTCCCACGATTTTCCAAAAATGATTGCTAAAGGTTCAGATACCTCTTCTATCAGCTCCTTGAGGATTCTAGGATGCATTTCATCAGGCCCTGGTGATTTGCAGACATCTAATTTTTCTAAGTAAATTTTAATTTGTTCTTTTCTTATTTCAACTTCTAAACCTACCCCTTTTTCACTAGCATTCTCTATGTCAGGCATTCCTTCAGATTTCTCAGTGAAGACCGAAACAAAGAAATCATTAAACATCTCTGCCATTTCCAATTTCCCTGTTACTGTTTCTCCCTCCTCACTGACCAATGGCCCTACCCTCTCCTTGGTCTTCCTCTTGTTACCAATGTATTTGTAAAAAGCCTTCTTGTTTCCCTTTATGCTTGTAGCTAGCTTGAGCTCATTTTGTGCCTTAGCCTTTCTAATCTTGCTCCTGCATGCTCGTGTTGTTTGCCTATATTCATCCTTTGTAATTTGTCCTAGTTTCCATTTCTTATACGATTCCTTTTTTAGTTTGAGATCATGCATGATCTCCTGGTTAAGCCAAGGCAGTCTTTTGCCATGTTTTCTATCTTTCCTACGCAGCGGGATAGCTTGCTTTTGGGCCCTTAACAATGTCCCTTTGAAAAACTGCCAACTCTCCTCAGCCGTTTTTCCCCTCAGTTTAGCTTCCCATGGGACCTTACCTACCAGCTGAGTTTACCAAAATCTGCCTTCCTGAAATCCATTATCTCTATTGTACTGTTTTCCCTTCTACCCTTCCTTAGAATTGTGAACTCTATGATTTCATGATCACTTTCACCCAAGCATCCTTCCACTTTCAAATTCTCAATAATTTCCTCCCTATTTGTTAAAATTAAATCTAGAACAGCTTCCCCCCTGGTAGCTTTTTCAACCTTTTGGAATAAAAAGTTGTCTGCAATGCAATCCAAGAATTTATTGGACAGTCTGTCCCCTGCTGTATTAGTTTCCCAACGTATACCTGGATAGTTGAAGTCCCCCATCACCACCAAATTCTGGGCCCTGGATGATTTTGTTAGCTGTTTAAAGAAAGGCTCATCCACCTCTTCCACCTGGCTAGGGGGCCTGTAGTAGACGCCTAGTAGGACCTCATCCTTGTTTTTTACTCCTCTGAGTCTAACCCAGAGACTTTCAACCCGTCCATCTCCTATGTCCATCTCCACCTCTGTCCAAGTGTGTACATTTTTAATATACAAGGCAACACCTCCTCCCTTCTTTTCCTGTCTGTCCTTCCTAAGCAGGCTGTACCCCTCAATACCAACATTCAAATCATGAGTATTATCCCACCAAGTTTCTGTGATGCCAACGATATCATAGTTATATTCATTTATTAGTACTTCCAATTCTTCTTGTTTATTTCCCATACTTCTTGCATTTGTATATAGGCATCTCAGACATTGATTTGGTCTTGCCTCCCAGTTTTGCCCTGGCCCTCTTTTTACTCTCCCAGTGTTGCCCATACTCCCTCCCATTTCAAGTTCATCTCCCAGGTATCCATGCTCTCCACTTACCTGCAGGCTTGGCTCCCCTGCCCCCGTCGAACCTAGTTTAAAGCCCTCCTCACTAGGTTAGCCAGCCTGTGTCCAAATATGGTCTTCCCCCTCCTCAAAAGGTGAACGCCATCTCTGCCTAGCAGTCCTTCCCGGAAAAGGATCCCGTGGTCAAAGAAACCAAAGCCCTCCTGGCGACACTATCTACGCAACCAAGCATTCACCTCCAGGAATGTCTACCGTACAAGTTTTTATTGGGGAAACTAACATTGACACAAAAAAACTGACAAAGGAAAAGTCCTCAAAGGGTGTTTACATTTGTTTCCTCTGTTGGCGGATTGCCCACATTGGGAGCTCCCTCATCAACAGTGTGAGCAACACATTGTATGTATCCCACTGTACCTGGAGACTCCATCTGTTGCTAAGTGGTTGTGGGAAGATTTCTGAGACTTGGTAGGTGAGGTAACGTTCTTCAGAAGAGCACCCTGTAAGCTCCTCATATGCTATCTCAGACTACAAACTAAAACAAACAAAAATTACATTTCTTCTTCTCCTGAGCACTCATGTGCTATTTAATTTGTAATGAGCAGAACAATGAGAACTTTATTACACCCTTGCATTGACTTCAGTAAGAAAGCTCAGACCACTGTGTGCTGCAAGCCACATTTTACATAATATTGACTGTTTTAGTGTGCTATGTATTGTACGTTCAACCAAGACTTATAAAAGCAAAGTAGTGAGAACCACAGAACATACCACAAGGAAATAAATTAATTAATAAAGTTGCAAGAAGGGGCCAGTTTGCTTATGAAAACTGTAAGCCTTTGTGTTGAATTATCTACAAAATGTGCAGCAAACAGAACAACTAGATGCCAAAACATTTACTTTTGAATATGTAATGATACTCCCAATTACAGCTGCTCATAAATTTGTATCCTTAATAAAAGTGTCCTCCTTTCCCTTTGCACTAGCTGCATTTGAACAGAAGATGGCACCAATCGTCTCAGGAAATCAGCTGGAGATATCTGAGGTTCACTGTAAGCTAGTTATAAAAAAAAAAAAACATCATGATGGTGTAACCCACATGCCTATGTGTGGGTCTCTCTCCAATGTAGTTGCACCTAGACTGCTTCACAGTGAAGAATAAGTGTCCTCTATAGCCTAAGCTGAGGACTAGCTGGCTTTTGGCTCAAACTGTTGAGGAACCTGCACTAAGCTCCAGAGGTCCCAGTTTCAGGTCTGGGCAGTTCCAATGGGAAAACTAAAGGAAGGTCTCCCTGGAAATAGTCTGTGTTTAGGAGACTAGAATGTCATACTTTGCAGGGTCTGTCTTTGATAGGAGTTATATTTACTGTTCGAGTCTGACAAAAAGTGCTCATCTCTATACCTGGTGTCACACCTTTTAATTTTTTAAAAAATTGTTTATGCCTTTTTGCCAAATCACAGGCTGTTGGTCAGTGAGAGGAGCTTACAGGGTGCTCTTCTGAAGAACGTTACCTCACCTACCAAGTCTCAAAAATCTTAAGCACTGATTTAAAAATTCCAAACTTTTCTCTGTGACTATGAAGGGCAGAAACATATTCTTCTCTTAAATGAACGTTGATTTGGATGTGAAAACAAGACTCCATGAACTGAGACTTTAAGAGGGGGAGGAGGAAATCCACCAAATATGAGTAAACTCTGCGAGTTTATGACACTGGTTACTTTTCCAGAAAAGTGTCCTCTTTGTGCACACACTTCCAATGCTGCTTAATCATTCTCCTTCACAGGACAGTGTCCATTGCCCTCTCACCAGCCTGCCCTGGAGCAATGCAAGGTGGATGCCTGCAGAGGGGTTTTGGCATCTGACCCAAGAAGGTGCTTCTTCCCAGGTCACTCTGAGCAGGTGCTGATCAAGGAAAAATCAGGGGTGTGGCTGACCATCTATTGAAACGGCAGGGGAACTTTTGAGATAAAATAAAGCTATGTCTATACCACCAAATTGTGTCAACATTTGTCTAGACCCAAAAGTTGACATAACAAAAATTGCCAAAGGATGCCCTTGCTCCCTCAGTCGATAGATCATGTCCATAGTGCAGGCACCACCCACAGTGTGAGCAGGGCGTTGTGGGTATGTATCCCACAGTGCAGTGTTGAGGGGAAGCAGAGCTGATCACAGCTTGGAATTTCCCCGAAGTTCTCCCACAGCATCCTCAGCTGCTGGGAGCAGCAGCATCTGAGTGGTGCTGTGAGCTCTCTCTGATGAGGAATAGGAAAGGCCCAAGCAGCACAACAGCTTGTCCCTCACCCCCAGCAGCAGCTGTCTGCCTGCCTGTGTTTGTACTGCAGGCAAACCAAGAGCAGACCAGTGATTTACCGAAAGAGGTGGTGGAATCTCCATCCGTGGAGGTTGATAAGTCCCAGCTTGACAAAGGCCTGGCTGGAATGATTTGGTTGGGGTTGATCCAGCTTCAGACAGGGGGCTCGACTCGATGACCTCCTGAGGTGCCTTCCAGCCCTGGGATTCCATGATTTGGTCTTTGGTTGTGCCCTAAAGGGAGCAGCACATTCAGCTCTCAGATACTCCCCAGAGTCATAGTAACAGAGAGATAGCCGTGTTAGTCTATATACTATCAAAACAAAAGAGCAGTCCAGTAGCACTTTAAAGACTAACAAAATAATTTAGGGCATGCCTGCAGGGCAGCACAGATCACAACACTGAGCTGAGTCCTCAGGACGGCCTTGTGGGACACTGGCAGAAGAGCAATCTCTCCACCAGACACACGGCCCGGTCACTGCTGGCACTTGATGAACAATAAAAAAGGACCTGTGGGTAGAAGCTTGTGGGCATTTTTCCCAACCAAAGTCGCACTGCAGTGGGTAGGTTCTGTTTTGTCACCAAGGGTCAAAGCCTGAAAGAGCAGGCAAAGACATAGGAACGTGGCTGGCGACGTTACCACATCAAGTCACCCTCCCTATACATGGCTCATATCGACGCAGTATCGGGCAGGGACTCTTATTTTGCCTTTACTAAAGATAGCGGGCACCCGCCTTGCCCGTAACAAAGATGGCTGCCACTAGCCTTTTTTTAATTGGTGGGCGGGGCCTAGCCAAAACGGTTGAGAGTAGGGCGGGGTTCGGGGCCCGAACTGAGCTCGCGACGCAGGCAGATGACGACGCTGTCGCGCGCTGATGAGGGTGGCTGGGTTTTCCCCGCTAGCGGTGTTGTTGTCCCTGGGGTCCGGAACTATGGGCGGCAATAGCGCAGGGTTCCCCAGCTGGCTCTGATGGCGGACCCCGGAGCGGCCGGCGGCCCCGTGCCGGTGCTGGACGAGTTCACGGCTCCAGCGGAGAAGAGCCGCTTTTTGGAGCGGAGCCGCGGCCGCATTCAGAGTCTTTTCGGGGTGCGGCTCGCCGTGCTGGGGGCGCCGGCAGGCTGGTGCCCCCCGGGGCAGCCCCCCGCCTCGGACCCGGCCACTGACAGGATCTGGCTGCGGCTCGCCGGGCGCGAGGGGCCCGTGCGCAGTGCCAAGGTAAGCAGGGGCGGGGCGCCCCTTGGGAGGTCTCAGCCGGGGGGTCTGCGCGCCCGCCCGCCGGCAACCGTCCTTCCCGTGTGCGGCCCCCCGGGTTTTCCGTTCCGTTCCTCTTCCGCTGCCGCGGCTCCTGACAGCCCCTCCCGCCCTCCGTCGTGCTGGACCCAGGGTGGCGGGGAGAAGCCCTGTGAAGCTCTGAGCACGTTGGCAGCGCTGCTGCTTATGTGTTGAGTCTCTGATGGCCACACGGTGGGGGTGGGGGTGGGGGCTTCAGCACCAGTTGTGTTTTACCCAACTGTTGTCTAAGCTTGGCTATTTTTGAAGTGGGCCTCGAAGTAAGGTGGTAGCTGAAGTGTAATGAGGTCTAGATGCAGGGAGTGGGATGTAGGTGTAGATAGCGTGTTATATGTCTTGTTGAGAACCTCTGCCACTCTGATGGGGAATAAAACTGAATCTGGCCTACATTTAAAATGTAGGTTCAGTCAGCTGTGTGTTCCAGGGGTGTGAAAAAAATCCACATCCTGAAAGCTATAGTCATGTTAACCTGATCCCAGAGTAGTAGCAAGGTAGGATGTTTCTATCAATGCACCTACCACTGCTCAGGTAGGTAGTGATCATAAAGGTCCTTATATCACTGTGAGCTGGGCCTAAACTATAGGAAAGGCCCTCGTTTTCATTTTTATTTTAGTTTAAGGTTTCATGGGCATTTTAAAAGGGGTGTAATTCAGAATATAAGAGCATAAGAATGTCCATTACTGGGTCAGACCAAAGGTCCATCTAGCTTAGCATCCTGTCTGCTGACAGTGACCAGTGCCAGATGCCCCAGAGGGGATGGACCGAAGACTGTGATCAAGCAATTTGTCTCCTGCCATCCATCTCCAGCATCGGACAAACAGAGGCCAGGGACACCATTCCTACCCCCGGCTGATAGCCTTTTATGGACCTAACCTCCATGAATTTATCTAGCCTTTCTTTGAACTCTCTTATAGTCCTGGCCTTCACAGCCTCCTCTGGCAAGGAGTTCCACAGGTTGACTGTGCGCTGTGTGAAAAAGAATGTTCTTTTAGTAGTTTTAAACCTGCTGCCCATTAATTTCATTTGGTGTCCTTTAGTTCTTATATTATGGGAACAAGTAAATAACTTTTATTAATTCACTCTCTCCACACCACTCATGATTTTATATACCTCTGTCGTAGTCCCCCCTCTGTCTCCTCTTTTCTAAACTGGAAAGTCCCACTCTCTTTAACCTCTTCTCATATGGAACCCGTTCCAAACCCCGTAATCGTTGTAGTTGCCCTTTTCTGAACCTTTTCTAATGCCAAAATATCTTTTTTTGAGATTCAGAATAAAAACTTAATTTGCTGGGTTAAATATTGGGGGTTAACAGGACAGAAAAAATTAACAGTATGAGTATTTGAAACAAGTTTATGTTAACAGTACATACATGTGTGTGCAGGCATGTTGTGTTACTTTAACCAACAGCCTCATGTTTTCATCTGGACTAATTTATTGACATAAACACATCTACCCGATGCAATGTATTGGATTTTGTTAACATAATCAGTATTTTTACGTACATCTGTTGTCCAAAATTCAGATGGAAGTCAGTTAAAAAATTAATAGCTTGTGAAAAACCTAGACACTTTTCAATAAAAATTGAAAATGAGGTTAACTGTGGAGTTATGGTAGGCTAGCATATAGTAGCTATAGTCCCCAGAATATGGACGTGGCCTTAGTGTGTGTTTGTTTTGACTTAACACGCAAAAAGATAGGTATCAGCCCTACACCCTACCTCCACTAGTTGTAGATTGTTTGTGTGTGAAGGGAGGAGGAGGAAGAGATGGAAGTAAAATACATTGGTATAAAAAGAACTCCAACTCAGACACTAACATGTCCTAACAAATTGGTGTGTTCAGATTGCCAACTTACTGCTTTTTTATGGCACTGTTTATAAGCGTGAGAAATAAGGAACCAAAAATAAGACAAGTCAACACTAAAGTGTAACCCTGCTGTCTCACAATTGTGAAACATGGCTGTGTCCTAAGCCGTTTATTACATTTTTTTTCTAGACTGCCAGGCAGGAATAACCATAGTCTAATCACATTGTGAAATGATGTTTTAGTCAACATGGTTTTTACACAACTTGATTTCTCCTTAAGAGTTATCTAACAGTCAGGCTGCAATCATAATAATTTGGTTTCTTCTGGAGGGCCGTATGGATAGTGCTATGATTCTGACTATAATATGCTTTCTTAATGTGACTAGAATGTAGTTCTTGCTTTGTTTTTCATGCCTACACAGTCTAGAAAAATCTATTATGAATTGGTTATTTCCCAGCCATGTTATACTATTATTTTAAACAGGGTGAGAGGTGGGGGCGATGTTAATTGTCCTGTCTGAAATAATTGCAGGCGCCAAAGGAAGGGAAGCAGTCCTTTTAATGTGTGAGGAAGGACTGCTTCCCTTCCTTTGATGCCTGCAATTATCTCAGACAGGACAATTAACATCCCCCCACCTCTCAACCCCTTCCTTTAATCCTATTTGATTTGTCAGTTTTTATTGCAATTTTTTTTTTTGTCCTCTATACTTACAAATGTCAGTCTGTATTGGACGTGCAATTGATCTGAAGAAGTGGGTCTGTCCCACAAAAGCTCATCACTGAATACATTATCTTGTTAGTCTTTTTAAAATGCTACATTTCTGCTGATTTGTTTTGTTGGAGCACGGACACAGCTACCTCTCTGTCACCATTATTTTAAGCATGCTCAATTTCATGGCATTTTTGTAGCCTAAGGCTCTGTTTATCATTTCACTCAATGTCGTTAACATGGTTCTTCCTAAAAGAATGCTAACAGCTTAACGTTGCTATTACGTCTTCACCATTAGAGCTGACCAAGCATGAGTGGTTTCACCACTTTAGTTCTTAGAGTAGGTGGCCATTTATCCAATTAAAAGAGTATGCTAAACCAGGAAAAGTCTAGCTAGTCGTTTCTGTTCTTACGTCTTCTGATATTTTAGAGAGTTAGGAGCTGTGACACTATCTGATGTGAACAGTCTCCCAAACAGTGGTTTGGTAATCACATTTCTTTAGTTAACTTTTTTTGGGGGGGTGACTATAATAGTTAATGGCATAAACATGGCAACTGTGGAGAGAATAGCAGATGGAGCATCGTAATTTTTTTGAACCAGTCTACAAAATATAATTCCTATTGTCTGTCTTCTCCCCATATTAATAGAGATTCTTAGGACGTATTTTTAAGTCTAACTCAATATTAATTTTGGCTTTACATTTCAGTTCTTGCAGTTTAATTCTGTACCTGTGGAACAGCAGAATAATTTATTACAGTTAAATCTATGAATGATTTCTAGACTGAAAACCAACGGCCCTCAGAAACTTAAATAATACTAAAAAAAGTTATATAACAAGATCTGAATTTAATTGTCCCATCACACATGCAAACACACACAAAGACGTTTCCACCATCCAAACAGCTCCCGTTACAACTAAGTGTTTCTTTTCTAACAGCAAGGTCTGTTGAAAATAGCAGAACACTTTAAAATGTAACAGAGAGGTAGCTGTGTTAGTCTGTACTCCAACAAAACAAAGAAGCAGAAGTGTAGCATTTTAACGACTGACAAAATGATTTATTCGGTGATGAGCTTTCGTGGGACGGACCCACTTCTTCAGATCAACTCTGCAAGTTATTAGAGCAGCTGATTTCTAGTGATATGATTAGAACATTTACAATCACAAAGTATTTTTTCTGGAAAGCCATTTTTAAAGAATGACTAGCTTGTCCACAATGTTCAAAGAAAATTCAACTTTTCTGAAAAAGCATTTTAAAGTAAAACAAAGCAGCAGAAAAGTAGCACTTTAAAGACTAACAAAATGATTTATTCAGTGATAGCTTTCGTGGGACAGACCTACTTGTTTAGATCAAAGCTCACTGCAGACAAGGGCTGCTCTGGCTGAACTTGAGTGCCATCCACTCACAGTTGAGCCTGTGGGGTTTGAGCAGCTTACTGCTTGTGGGAGGCAGTGGGTTGCTATCCAGCCCCCACTGGTTCATCATAACCAGTAAGCCTTACCTATTTACATATCATCTTGGCAGGACCACGGATCCCTCACAATTTTTTTTAATCTATTTGCCCCAGACCACTTAATGGCCTCCTCATTGATTAAACTCACAACTCAGGGTTTATCAGGCCAGTGCTCAAACCACTGAGGCTTAACCAGTTAACTGTTTAGCTACTTTATAGCTCTCAGTTAGTGATGCTCAGGCCAAAAGAGCCACCGTAGTGCATATTCATTGTTTCTTATGCAGTAGAGCCCCACAAAAATCAAATTTCGTGCACAGCTTGCTTGCAGAGCCGGGGAACTGACTGGAGCTGGTGCCCTAATCAGTTTCCCCACTCCTGTCAGTGGCAGCAGTTGAGGGTCTGACTCTCTGCTGCCACCAATGACAAGAGTAGCTGCTGCCCTGACAGGAGTGGGGAAACCTCTCCTGTCTGGGGCAGCAGTTCACTTTCAGCTGCTGCCACTGCAGAGACAGTTTCCTCGCTCCTCTCAGGGGCAGCAGTTGCATTAACTTGAGACATGCACAGCTCGGTTGTATCAGAAAGGTAGCCGTGTTAGTCTGTAGCTTCGAGAACAACAAGAAGTCTTGTGGCACCTTATAGACTAACAGATATTTTGGAGCATAAACTTTCATGGGCAGAGGCCCGCTTCATCGGATACGTCTTCATTCATCTGATGAAGCGGGTCTTTGCGCACAAAAGCTTATGCTCCAAAATGTCTGTTAGTCTATAAGGTGCCACAAGACTTCTTGTTGTTCGTAACTGAGTTGTGAACATCTTGGGGGTTTACTGTATTGTAGTATTTAGTTTATTATTTTCATAGCAAAATGACTGACCAAGTATAATTCTATCAGTTACAATTTTGTTAATAACATAGCAAAAGCATCTTGATTGATTAATAGCTTGAATTGGTGGATAATTAAATCATTGTTTTAATATGTGGTGCACAGAACCACAGGAGACAGATTAAAGAGCATCTGTTTGAGTTTCCAGTTTCAGTTTCCGAAGAAATCCTTGGTTTCTCTGTGCAAACTACAAAAAAATTGCCGGTTTTGGTAAGGGTATTATTTGGGAGGTCCCCTTTTAATTCTTATTTTAATTGAAGGAATAACCACGAAGTTGCCTAGACCTAGGCAGGGTTATATGACACAGTGGTGAAAGCTGTCAGCTGGAAGATGGTGGTGGTAGTACTTCCTTGGAAAAATTTGAGACATATTTGTATAGGCATGGTTTTCAATTTCAATTATTATTAGCTGTAGCTATTGAAAATTAACGTGTACCTCCTAGTTAATGGGGTCAATGTAAGAGACTCTGCCACTTGTTTTGGAAGAATTTGACAAGCTAGTTATAGGTGGAAGTATCTGGCATTGAGAACTGTGGTCATGACTAATTGGTTGCTAAGATTTATAGCTAACAACATAATTTGAGGAGTTAAATGGTTAACTGGTAAGCATGAGGTGTACTGGTATACTTACTGGTTAGCCAACCCTTGCTGGTGAACTGCAGTGGTATCCCACCAGGCTGGGCTGTTGCAGCACTGGCCTCAGCAGGACTGCTGGGGCTGGTTTGCACACCATATGTTGAAACAGTTAAGAGAAGTTGAGCTGCAGTAGAAACCCATTAAGTGTTTTGGTCAATTCCGAGTAAAAGATATTACAGAAATAATAGAGGAGTTGACTCTCTTCAGCCTAAAAGCTGAATTTACTCATTGATTTTTGAACCATATGAGTAGACTTTACACAAATAACTGTGCACACATAGTGAACATGCACAGAGTAATGCTGGGTTTTAGTCGTGATATACTGCCTCACTGCCATGTAATGCTGCTGTGAATTTGTCTGCTCATTTTAGGTTCTTGGTAAAACATTTTCTAGTTCCACTATGACAGTTTCCTGCAACAATTTGAAAAATTGCTCCTGCATTGGATAGAATAATAATGTAGAATAAAACAATGGGTCTACAGTCTCAAGTGTTTGATTGCAGATGGCGCGTATAAACAGAAATGCCTTCCATTTTGCAGAAGATAATGTTTATGGTATCTATTAAAGAATTGACCTGAAAATTGCTATTATCTATTTGATCTATGATTTATAAATTAAAAGTAGAGACTAGAACAAGGCGCATGTGGGTAATAGCAAAAGTTTGCTGGCCTGTGCAGAATAAGTTAGTTAGTTATAATCAACACAGATGGGGGCAAATAGTCACAGAAAGGTAGCAGTGTTAGTCTGTAGTGTCACAAAAGCAAGCAGCCCTGTAATACCTTAAAGACTAACAAATGTATTAGGTAATGAGCTTTGGTGGGTATGACCCGTTTCATATTTTCATACTGGAGTAGACAATTAGAATCCAGCATTAAAACAGTGGAAGAGAGAGGCAGTGGGGCGGGGGGAAGAGGGAGGAGAGTCTCTGTTACTAATAGGTCCAGTGGAAGAAGTAAATTGAGTAGGAGTAGGATGGGTGCCCGTCCTGCAAATATCAAAGGTGGGGAAATTGCCCTTGTAATGCATAAGATGATTGAGATCTCTGTTAAGCCCAAGGTTAAAAGTGTCAAACTTGTAAATCAATTCCAATTCAGATGTCTCCCTCTGTAATCTTGCGGTAAAATCCTTTTGTAGAAGAATGGCTACTTCCAAATCCTTTATTGAATGTCCAAGGAGGTTAAAGTGTTAACCCATAGGTGTGTGTACTCCAGTTCCTGATGTTGGGTTATGTCCGTTCATCCATTGACACAGATGTTGGCAATCTCAAAAGAGAAACCAGGACTCTGTGTGAGCCTTATACATCCGTCCAGGTCAAGTTTTGAAAGGATATTGGCTGTGCAGTGTGCACAACTGTGCATTGCTGTTGCCTTATGAAAATGAAGATCTTCAGACTCCAGGTCTGTCAAATACAAGCCATAAGTTAACTTTGGAAAGCATTTTCACTAATGTATATGACTTTAAAAAACTTTCCAGATTCCAAATGTCTCACTACCATTTTATTGCTATTTTATGGAATCTTTTGTGTGGGCCAGAAAAACTACTTGTCTTGTTCAGCTTACGTTTACAGCAGCAGTTTGTACTACAGGTTGAACCTCTCTAATCTGGAACTCTCTTGTCCGGCAACATATGTTATCCTCATGATTTTAGCTACCTGGATGATCATGTATCATGGATGTGGCCGAGTTTCCTGTGGTCCCATAAAATTTGTTTACAACCCCCCAGTCATGGCTCTGTGTTCTGTGCTGTTATTTAGTTGTAATGTATCCATAAATGTATTCTAGAAGTCCAGTGAGCAATGAAATTGTTGGTAATACTGCTGGACAGCATTGATCTTTCATGGTCCAGGAAGTTCTCTCGTCCCTCACCTGTCAGGTCTGGAGGGTGCTGGATGAGAGAGGTTTAACCAGTACTGTGTAGTCTTGCAACATTCAATCCTTAAAACTGTATTGATTAGAATCAAAATGAAATAAGGCAGTTATGCTGTCTCATAATATTTATTTTCAGTCCTTTCCAAAAGGGAAGTAGAGAACCAAATTGGTTGGATGTTTGCTCTTTTTATTTAATTTTCGTTGTTGCAAACAAATAACTCACAAATGGCCATTAGAATCACCTGTGCTGCCAGTGCTGCAGACTTCATTACCAGTATATATTTTTTTTCAATTACATGATCTAGATTTGAAAATGGAGGTAATTGGTTTGAATCTTGGTGGAATACCATTAGTTCTGTTAATTTATGAGTAATACATGATGTTTCAGTGCCCACATTATGCTATCTTCAATAGTTTAGAAACTAGTTTCATGGCATGATAGAATGCTAACTGTAGAAACAATATGTTTTCCTGGGTGGCTTTTACAAATTCTCCAAACTCTTGATGTGCTGTTGCTTCAAGCCAAGAATTTGGAGCTTGTTGACTTCCAAATCATGCAGGAATTGTGAACTAAATTCAGCTGACAAGGTAGAAGAGATGCCAAAAATCATTTATCTCTAGCAATAGATGCAACTGTATAGTTCACTATCCAGGTAGTTGCATTAAACCCAATCAATTTCGTACATGAGCAGTTGCGCTTTTATTTTGAAAACTATGATAATTTGGGAAATGAAAATTAGACCTATTTTTCTGAACATGCCAATGAACTCTATCACCATATATATATATATATATATATATTTTTTTTTTTTTTATTAAGGAAGTTCAAGAAAGCAGCTTGGACACCAGTTCTCTAAAGCTGATGCTCAGGCTGAAGGCTATGAAACTTTTCCTAGACCAGGTCTACACTAGACCTGAAAGTCAATCCTAGATATGCAATTCCAGCGAGGACAATTATATAGCTGGAATCAATGTATTTTGGATTGATTTACGTGGCCATCCTCACAGAGGGAGGTTGACAGGAGAAACTCTTCCATCGACCTCCCTTACTCCTTGCAATAAAGAGGATGTCTTCCAGGGTCTGCTGTTGAACTCCAGAGTTCAATTTTGTGCATCCCCATTAGGCACATGAAATCGAACCTTGGAAGATCAACCCAGTAAGTGTAGACATACTCTTTGGTCTGCATTATTAGATATTTTGAAAAATCAGGTAATTGTGGCTTGGGAGGTTAACAGAGATGGTCTGTGGAAAAAGAGAGGATAATTAATTTCTTATTAAATGGTCTGATGCTTTTCTATATCATACACTGGTGATATATACTTTCTGTTAAAACCAGATACAGTAAGGTCTCAGAGTACGCGACCCCGATTCCTGTAGTAAACACTGTACCGCAATTTCCAGTTGTGTTTAACTTGCTCCCTCCGCCCAGCTCCAGCTCAGCCCCCCAGCTCTGCTCACCACCCGGGCATAGCTCCTGTTCGCCCACCCACACACCCGTCTCTGTCTCTAGCTCACCACCCGTTAGGTGGGCTCAGGCTCAACCTGCCCGGCCCTAGTTCAAACCTGCTGCCGGCTCACCACCCGTGCACAGCACCAGCTCACCCTGCAAGCCCACTCCTGGCTCTGGCTTACCACCACTCGCACCCAGCTCCAGCTCACCCCCCACCCTGGTTTAAACTGCCCATGCACAGCTCTTGTTCAAGCTGCTCCCCCTCCAGCGGCTCTGGTGCACCCCCCCGCCAGCTCACAACCCACGTGCGGCTCTCATTTAAGCCGCCTGACTCGTACAGCTCCGGTACGACACCCCTGCCCCCTTCCCACCCATGCACAGCTCTGGTTCCAGCTCAGACCCTGCCCCCCGTGGCCCAGCTCACCACCTGTGCACAGCTCCGGCTTAACTCTATCCCTCACCCCCCTGCAGCCCTAACCCACCCCAGGCTTAGCCCACCTCCCACCCCACCTGCCTCCCATGGCCCCAACCCACTGCGAGGCTTAACCCTCCCCAGCTGCCACCCCCAGCCCAGGGCTTACCTTTCTGCTGCTTCCACAGCTGCAGAGCCTGTGGCCTGCCGGGGAAGAAGCTGGACCCCCACTTATGCGAAATCCAGGTTGACGTGAGGGAGCATGGAACGAAACCCTTGCATGCTCTGAGACCTTACTGTAGAATGTAGCTTCCTCGTTGTTATAATACCTGATTAAATTACTTCATTTTGCTTTTGCTGTATATGCTGCTGTTTGGGTTTTTATTTTTATTTAATTTTTTTGGGGGGGAGAATTTTCATAGGTGTTCTGCATAAAAAAAATTGTTTGGTGTTCTGTGGTCTCAAAAAGTTGAAGAAACACTGTGTCTAGAGAACCACAGCTGTCTTTCTTGAGTGCTAATTGTCAGCATAATATGCAGTTCAGGACTAAGTAAGGATCTAGAAAGGCCCAGATCAATATAATAGAGGCCAGGGCTGTGCAGTGGCTGACAAAAAGTTCAGAAGAAACAAATGCATGTCTGATTTGCATCAAAAGAATGTTGAAACTCCTGTGCAGAAAATAGAGAATTAGACAGGTCACTGCTTATGCCCTTATTGTCCAATGAGAGTCCCAAACATTTACTACTGAATGTATTAGAAGGGTAGCTGTGTTGGCCTATATCTGCAAAAACAAGTAGTAGTCCTGTGGCACTTTATAGACTAACAGATTATTTGGACTATAAACTTTTGTGTATAAAGGCCCTCTTTGTCAGATGCATGTCACGTCTTTGCCCACAAAAGCTTATGCTCCAAAAAAAAAAATCTGTTAGTGTATAAATTGCCACAGGACTTCTCATTGTTTTTACTATATTGCTCCAGTTTCTTAAATGGCTTTCTCAAGGATTGAGCTCACAACGCTGGCTTTAGCAGGCCAATGCTCAAACCACTGAACTATCCCTCCCACAGTTCCGTTGCCTGTCATTGCAGTGGTGAGAGCTGCCCCTGGAGGAGCATTTACAGGAGAAAATCCTGTTTAGCCTTTGCAGCCTTGAAGCAGAACACTCAATTGCTGGCATAAGACATCTGTATTGCCTATTGATCAATCAGAAGTCCAGACAATAAAGTTCCTTATGTACCCAGCCTCAGGCCATCACCCAAACACCTCAGTCAAATAAAGTTCTACCAATCTCAAAGGATCAGGCACATTACCTTCCAGGTCAATAAATATTTCAGACCATATTCCAAATACATACCTGTAGCCAATTCTTATTAAATCAATGAAAATTTATTAAAAAGGAAAAGAGTGTATTGGTTAAAAGTTCAATATACATGCACTAATTTCTTGCTTAGTGTGTACTTATGTTCCTGGTAAATTGTTACTTTAAACAAGATGATATTAAGCCAATCCTATTTTCCCCATAACAATGAATGTACATAGGATAATTAGGGTCCAGGTAAACTTTTTTCAACAGACAAAACAGTATATGCATATACCCTATGTTTTAAACATTTTAGTACTATACACAGCAGTGATTATTGTGAAGCTTCCTTGAGGGTGGAGTCAGAGAGGAATATTTTGTGGCAAAATGTCTTGCTACTAAATGATAAACTAGCATTTGACTGAGCCCTCTGCAAGACCAGATGGCCCAAGAGATGAGGGAGGAAACACAACAGACACACAGCAGTGGCTGTAAATACTTCCCTGTGGAAACAAAAAAGCAGTAAAGTAGCACTTTAAAGACTAACAAAATAATTTATTAGGTGAGCTTTCGTGGGACAGATCTACTTGGTCTGAAGAAGTGGGTCTGTCCCACAAAAGCTCACTGCTTTTTCGTTTTGATAGCATATAGACTAGCACGGCTTTCTCTCTATTCCCTGTGGAAACTGAACATGATGATGAACCCACTGGAGTGCACTACTCTCCTCTGTATGGCACATACATGGGTGCACAGTGCCAAGAGGTGTATGTGTAAGATACAGACACAATTGGAGGGGAGGAGGCAGGGGCGTGAGAGAGAGGCAAGCAGCTGTGCATTGCACCTTCAAGTATTCTGACCCCACTTCATATACCCTGTACATCAGTAATGGCTTTTATGGTCATATTGCAATCAGATAGCACCACAGCAGGGCAGCAACAAATTCAGATCTGGATGTAGGAAATGAGAATCAAACCTGCTGAGTGCACATTGATTTGAGAGAACTTCACTGCTAATAGGTTTCTACTGAGCATGTGCAAATCGTGTTGTCAGTTTGTTCTGAAGTTGGGTCAAGTTCTGAGCTTGGCCAGATTTGGGTGAACTTTCGTGAAAGTTACATCCCTGGTATCAAAGCAATCCCTATTTCAAAACATGGAGGAATTAGATCGTCCCAGTGAAGTAATTATACTCTATTTTTTCTTTTTTAAAAAAAGGGAGAAATATAATGTTAGATAAATTTGTTCAATAAATTACCCTCTGAAGGAAAAAAATAAAACATTAGATGCAGCTCTACTCCTTCCCCCAGTATCTGCTCTAGACCAGGAACAGAGCAGAAGTTTGGGGCAGGAGCAGTGTCATGCCAAGGTTGGGGACAGTGCTGGGAGCTGGGGCTGCAGCTGATGATTGAACCACAGCAGAGCTGGGCACAGGAAGTGTCTGGGTAGTGCTCTCTCTCCATTCCTCCCTCCACAGAGTGCACCTCAGAGTTTGGACTTCTGCCTTAGACTCTAGTTTTACTATCTAATATTGTGGCTTATCGTTGACCTAAACATAATACTGACATTATATAGACAGACACTTGTGATTTGTAAAGAGTTGTTCATTATTCTCTCTCTCTCTCTCCACTCCTTTGTAGGAATATATTAAGGGTCTCTGTGAACCTGAATTAGAAGAACAAGAATATTATCCAAAGGACATGCACTGCATTTTTGTTGGCGCACAGAGCCAATTTCTTAACTGTCTGATTCAGGATACCTATGCTGATATAACAGTGCAGGAAATAGGATTGCTTAGTATCAAGGGTAGTGCAGAAGCTGTTGTGATGGCTAGAAGTCACATTCAGCAGTTTGTGAAACTCTTTGAAAACAATGAAGGCTTATTAGGTGACAAGGAATCAAACATAAAAAAGCAATTTAAACAATTTGTGGAGGCACATGCAGATAAATATACAATGGACTTGTTGATCTTGCCTAGCTCATTAAAAAGAGAGCTTCTGAATCTTACGCAAAGTGATTGTTGTGAAGCAGATGGCAATATTATAGATCTTACTACAGAGTCTGAAAGTGCACCTGAGCTTTCACAGAACAAAACCACAAAACTAACTGTAATGAATGGAGATGAAAGAACAGTTGGGGAGGAAGCAAGAAATAAAGCTGGAACTCCTGTTACGGAGCTTACAAAACAAATGGACACAGTGTTTTCCAGTACACCAGGAAGTTGTTTTGTTCCTATAAATGGTGTGACTCCACTTGAGGCATCTGTTTCCAAAGAGAGGCAGTCATGTAAAAGGAGGTGTTCCGATGCTGAGGAAAGGCTGCCTAAGAAACAGTTCTCATTAGAAAGAGATCAGGAGGGCAGGCCTATGCCATGTAGTGAAGATCTAGATGGTCGTGCAGTTGTTGATCTCATTTCTGATAACTGCACTGAGTCTGATGATCCAGGTTTCTCCATTAAAGATTGTGAGGATGCTAGTGAGGAAATGGAATACAAGATTCTTGTAAACTTTTTCAGGACCATGGGATATTCTCAAAAAATTGTAGAGAAAGTTATTAATGAATTGGGACAAGTGATGGAACCATTAACGCTCTTGGAAGCAATAGAGAAGGAAAGTACAAAGTCTCAGAAGGAAAAGGAACTGTCACAACAAATATCTAGAACTGTAAATGTGCATTCAGGTGATAATGCAGCTCTTCCGCAGACTCTGCAAGATAGAGATTCTGTCAGTAAAAAACAACTTAAATCCAGTCCTACTTTAAAGGAGACAAAAAATGTGCAACAAAAAAGAGCAAATTCACCTTGTGCACGGCTCTGGGCAGAAGACAAAATGCGTGTAACAGACTATAAAAATAAAGTTGTTCTTCCTTCATGTAACAATTCAATAGGACATAGTAAAGAAGTGCCCTTGAATTCCTCTGATCAGAGTCACATTTCCTGGACAAATGATATAGAAACTGATGGTCTGGTACCTTTTAACTCTTCACAAAATGTAATGAAAAATGGAACACTAAAGGATGTTGACTTTGTAGCAAGAGGGAGCTCAGACCAAGAGCACTCCTCAGTTCAGACTGAAATGGTAATTCACCAAAAATCTGCAGGGATCTCAGATAAACCAAATATTCAAGCTGTTCATCAGGAAAGACCACAACATCGCAATCCTTCCCAATCTAGACTCCTCCACCAACCCCCTTTTGATATCCCCAAACCTGCTGAAGACCTTCGTCCAGCCTCTGAATTTCCACTCCAACTGCATGCTCCAAATCTAGAGAGGAAGACAGTGGGACCATACAGTCATCATACAGAAGCCTCAGT
Source organism: Carettochelys insculpta (assembly GCF_033958435.1). Classification (NCBI taxonomy): domain Eukaryota; kingdom Metazoa; phylum Chordata; order Testudines; family Carettochelyidae; genus Carettochelys; species Carettochelys insculpta. The sequence goes on from NC_134150.1 coordinate 18,139,016, forward strand.
TACTGGAGTTCAAAGGTTTATGGATTCTCTGAAAAAGCCGTACAAACTGGAGTTGAAAAATGAACCTGGGAGAGCATCTTTAAAATACATCATTATAGATGGAAGCAATGTTGCAATTTCGTAAGTATTACTAGTTTGCATTACTTATTATATGTCAGTGAATTTCCAAGTGAAAGTTGGAGGAGCATAGCACAGCTTGGGTATAAAAGTTTTTCTTGTCAAAAATTCTTGCTAACTAGCCTGCGTGTGACCAGATATTTATTTACTACTCTTAATCTGTGTCTACACCAGCCCCCTTCTTTGAAGGGGGCATGGTAATCAGTCTGAGTGGAGCGTACTAATGGAGTGCTGCAGTGAATATGCAGCATCTCATTAGGCTAATTCTCCCCTGCAGCAACTTCAGCATTGCAAACCTTGAAGCATTGGCATGCTGTGTAGCTACGGGCACTTTGAAGTACCCACACAACTTGGGAGCCAGGGTACTTTGAAGTTGCGCAGGTTCTTTGAAGTGCCCATGGCTACATGGCATGCTGGTGCTTCAGAGTTTGCAACTTCGAAGTTGCCACAGGGGAGAATTAGCCTAATGAGGTGCTTCATATTCACCACAGCACTTCATTGGTATTCTCTGCTCGGGCTGAGTACCATGCCCCCTTCAAAGAAGAGGGCTAGTGTAGACACAGCCTTAATTCCCCTCTAATCTTGTAGTAGGGGGCTAAAGTATTAAGTTTTATTGGGTGAATTCTGTCTACCCCAAACTAAATAAGTATGATGAACCTCATTTAATTATCTATTTAAACTGTAGAGAGAATTGCAGTTTAATATCTGTATTCTCCTTGTTCTGTTATAAATATGTATGGTACTTCTGTTTAATAGTTGCCATGTTCCACTTAGTTCTTTACATACCTCACAAATGATACTCAAATATTGCGCTGATGTAGGTGGTATAAGAATAGCAGTCCCATTTCTGCCATGAGTGAAGCTGAGTCTTTGTTTGGGGGTGGGGTGCGGGAAACTTTGACCATATGTTAAATGGAGCTGGTTGCACTACACTGTGTTGACAGATACACCCCTGCCAACTTAGTTTTTACTCACAGGGCAGTGGAGTAAAGATGGCAACAGGAGAGCTCTCTTGGCCAATGACTTGGCCTGTCTTCACTAGACCTGCGAAATCAACACTGTTCCAGTGATCAGGGCAGTGCTGATTTACTCAAGTATAGACAAGTCCTGAGATATAACTTCAAAATTGACCTCTTGTATAGTTGTTCTTAGGGATGTTAATGGCTTACAGATTCTGGTTAATCAGTATGGACTGGAGCAGCCCCCATCTGTAGCGGCACAGGAAGCATTGGCTGAGCCAGAGCAGCCAGGGTTCCTGGCATACTGTGGGTGGCATTTGGAGAAGCTGGTCCAGCCTGGCTGAGCTGTAGCAGCCTCCCCAGCCGCTTCCCCAGTTGGTTAAACAGTTAATTGTTTAACCAATTACCTGAGATTTTTACATCCCTAGTTGATCTCATGCACCTCAAATTATGGCGTTGCCAAGCAAATGTGTGGTAGAGTGAGTACTTCCTTTAGAATTCTTCAACACTGTAATGTGAAATTGTGATAATCTAGGAGTGTGTCATTTCTTTCCTGGAAAACAGCTCTTCCTCAATAATAGACTAATTGAGCTTCCTGCTTCTCTACTGGCTAATACTAACATAAGAAATAAGCTTTTGTAGTCTTGTAGTATTTCTGCAATGAGAACAGAGATATTGTCTGCTAAGAAAATGTTTCTCATCTTAGAACTCACCACAAAATGTAAAAATAAACAACAAACCAAAACAATAGAGAAAAAATCCCCTCTCTGAACTAATTTACTCTTGATAAGCTAGAGAAAGAGTTAACAAGGAACACTAATCAAGGTGATAAGAAGGCCCTGATGATAGCTATAAAACTTCAGGTGGTGATCAGGGTTCCCTCCAAGGTGTGTGGCCATTCAGCTGTCGAAAAAGCACCACTCAGTAGCTCAGGGCTTTGGCCATCCAGCTGTGTAAAAATCACCATGCAGGGACTCAGGGCTGCCCTGCACAGTTGCCACAGCTACCTGAGAGACACTCCTCCAGCCCCAGCAGTAAGGCCAGATCAAGAAAGGGGCTTTAGGGGCTGCAGATGGACATAACCTCCAATGTTCCCTTTACTTTCTTATTGAAGTTAGTGTTTGAGTGGGACGCTTCAGAAAGTAGGCCAGAATGTTGTCTGTAAGAAAGATTTAAGAATGGACCCCTATGCTGCAGGAAATGCTTTCAGCTGGATGGGATGTACAGCAGGTCTTATCTCTTATAGCCAGTAAATCCAAGATGTTGCTGAAAAGAATGATTTAAAATCTGTGTCCTAAACAAATAAAGTTTAGTATTTTTCAGAACATGTAAATTTCCCACAATATTAATTTAAATCATTATTTCCTGCCCTAAATGTTTAGTGTGTCTTTATGCTATTAAGCATCTGGAATATAGTTTCCCAGCAGTATTTGTAAATATTTGTGTTTGTGTTTACATTTGTATGTGACTTATTTAAAGAAAGTTTACAAACCTTTGTCTAGATAAAGATGGGAAAATGCACTCTTAATTACTATACCTTGTGCAGCTAGAAACAGCCATGGATTTAACCACCTAATCCCTAAACTGTGCATCTTGTTAACAAACTGTGGACAGATTCCCTTATTGGTAAAAGGGATACAACTTCCACAAATTCCTCTTTCTCCTTACTTCACCAAATATCTTCACTTTCCAAGCCCCAGTTCCTTCAGACACCTAAAAGGAGTTGATTATATAGCAACATCTGGATCCAGTGAAAAGGATGAAGGACTTGAAATGAGGCTTCCTCAGTCTCAGAAAACATGAGCATGCAGAGTATGTAGTGTTTATATACAACAAAAAGTTTTGTGCAAAATACTAATCTTTGTTTTACTAAAGTACCTATGACAAAGGCTTTGATTTAGTCGGGGTTTTTTAGTACAAACCAAGGACTGGCTACGGGCAATAAACAAACATGCACGACCAGTTAACTGTCCATGGCTTGTACTAAAAATACTTGTTGTTAAATCTTGTATGGAGGGGAGGCTGCTGGTGCTGGGGAGGGGGAATCTGGAAGAGTGATGGTAGTGGGTGTTAGCGGCCAGTGGTACTAGCTGTTCTGAGCTGTGGACTGCGGCTGCTCTGGTCACCCAGGGACTGAGCTGAGAGTTACCAAAGCAGCAGCTGGTGTGGCTGTACCATAAGCCAACTGAGCAGCTGCCTCTGGCCTGCATAAATGACACAGGTGGTGGAATCTGTGACTTCCACAGGCTCCATGACAGACATGGAGCTGTACTTAAGACTTATGGGATTCTCACGTGGGGATTATTTCATAGTGCCTTATGCTTCTGGTTTTGAAATCTTCTTCTGTTTCCCTTTATGCTGACTTATAACTCAAAATTTGTTGTAGTTTATAATAAACTGGATATAATTTTAGTGTTAGATATTTTCACTTACACAAATTGTCACCTCATTTTCTGCTGTTCACGTGCAGATCATGGCTGTTTCTATGGTTTCTTCTAGTGTAAAACTGGACAATCCAAGTCTGGGTATCATCTCCACTTCTAGTCATATCTTCAGACTGTATTTGGACTGAAATCTAGAATACAAAACATTAATAAAGTGTGATTTGAGTCTTTAGCCCTCAGGAGGATTAAAACACATTACCAGCATAAATATTAGGCTTGTTTGGAGTCTGACAGATGTTACTTTGTGGGGTGCAATGTTTTCTACTAAGAACATCCTATTAGTCTATTATCCAGTATTTAATAATTAGTTTAAAATGGTCTACACTAGTGATAAAGAACAATAAAATACAGGTATGTTCCCAAAAGCATAGGTTCTTTCAAATTTTCTCAGATGTTACAGTATTGAGTGCATTACAAAAACTAGATGTTCTATTGTATCTACTTTGTAACAGTTTTTTACTTTTCTTTTTCCCCTAGTCCTATCTCCCCGATGACTTCTGTTTCAGGCCATTTTTTATATTTGGTGATATTTTAGCAGGCATGGTAGTGTTGCCAGAACTGGCTTCTATCCTCATACCTAATCTCTTGGAACCCTACCAGGGGCCAGGGTGCTTTCTGGCATATCTTTTGAGTATTCTTAGTGTTTCTTATTATACCTTATCTGCATTTGTGGCTTCCAGCACTGTAGTGCCTCAACAACTACTTCACTGACAGGCTTTGAATTCACAGGTACAAAATATTCATGATGAAAGTAGATACACACTCTTGCAGTCAGAGACCAAATCTTACTTTCACTGGCCAAATACAACTAATAAATTTTGAAGGGAAAATATCTAATAATGTTTTCATGGACCTCTTTATAATCTGTTCAAAAAGGGAGAAGGAGTCAAAACTTGCTTTTCTGAGTAAATGAATATGTCTGAGGGAAAAAATCTTGGTTTGCTTGTGGTATATCATGAATGGTCAACCAGGTGAGTTTTGAAGACTTGTTTGAAAATGATTTGTTCTGTCACTTGTTAGATGATGTGGGAGTCTTTCAAAAGCACCATCCTTAAAGTATGGTGGTTATTGAGTAAAGGAGATGATGATAATTTGGTAACTATTGTTCTAACTTCAGTTTAAATCCGATACATAGATACTGTCTCTGAAGAATTAATTTGGGTACCAGTCTTGAAGTGCCAGCATTATAAGGGTTAACTGAAATACTTGATTAACACTTCCTGTCACTTGACTGGTGTAGCCCTGGCAAGTCTTACGGGGAAATTCTATATGACCCACAACTGTATGACAGTACTTGAATAAAAAAAAGTACAGTGTTGTTACAGTAAGTAGCTTTACGACTGAACCATTTCCTCATTGTTCAGATTTTGTTATTTAGAAAATAGTCATGCAAATAGTCATAACTGAGTCATAATTTATCTCAACCTTTTTTAGACTGATTTCCCAAACTTGTATAATGGAAAAGAAATGCAAATTGCTGGGGTTATGTAGAAAGTAACAAATCCACCACATCCTCCTAGACTTTTAGACAAGGACGCTTTTTTTCTGACAAAAGAGAGTGAATAGGGTTTTGTTTCATAGTATGAGCTCAGAATTCTATCAGATGGAATTCATTGTTCTTCTTAGTACTCATGAAGTTATTGGACACTTCGTAAAATAAATGTCTGAACGTAAAAGAGTTTTTTGGTGTATAAACTCTGAAATGACCACTTAGCGGATAGTGAATGAAAGAAAATATGTTAAAGCATTCTTCAGTCATTGTCCAAAGTTTCACTTCCATACGAGCCCTTACTCAGAAGGGTTGTTTTTGTTGCATTGTTAGCTCAAGGTATAGCTTCTTTTGCCTCTAACCCAGTTCCCATCTGTGCATACTGCTTTCTAGCTTGAGATTATTCCTTTGAGCTCAAGTTATGTGTCTGGTCAGGGGAGGGGTATGAATTGAAGCCTGCGTGCTTTCTGATGCCTATGTCTGACTACTTCAATGCTGAGCGCTTACAGCAGCTCAGCTGTATGGATGCAACTGCATTGTTTTAAGATCTCTCATATAGCTGCTGTTGCCAAAGGAAGAATGCTCTATACTTAATCTAATTAAACCACTCTCGAGGAGCAGAGTTAGGTAAGTCTGTGGGAGAAGCTCTCTCACCAACACAGCACTGTGTACAGTATACCACTTATGCTAGCAAAACTTAGGGCCCTTAGGGGTTGTTTTTTCACACCTGTAAGTGATAAAAGTTTTGCTAACTGAAGTGGTAGCATAGACATGGCCTTAGTCATGTTCTGGGGGTGCAGCATCTGGATGTACAACTCATCAGCTATTAATCAGATTATTCTGTGCTGCTTATCTAATTGCTTTAGGCAGCTTTTGTTTTTTGTTTTGAGTGCTTTGCAGTATGGTTGCCCTCAATAGAGCTAGACTAGCTCAAGTAGAGTACGAAGATAACCGCTGCAGTGAAAACAACCCTCTACAGTGTATCTACACTGTATGTGGGAGCAACTCTTCCAACCATGGTGGACAGTTTTTCTGGAGACAGGGCTTGTGCTAGTGTAGCGTGCTCAAAATAGCTGTTGTAGACCTTATGGCTCAGGCTCTGAAGGCTGAGTCAAACCAACACATGCAAAGCTGTAGATCCAAGTTGGGAGCCCTGTGTGCTCCCTAACTGCTCACAGTGACACCTGCCTCATTCCATTCGATCAGCTGAAAGCTTTGATTACAAAACAAGAAATTTTGTTTCAGTTCACATCTTTCTGTGTATTTTAAAGTGTGGATTTTGAGACTGTCAGTTTGCTTCTCCACCAAATCTTTCTGCTTCCATGTGTCCTTTTCGGTTCTACTCTGAGGTAGAAAATGCCACTGTCCACGTGCAACACACATCTTGGGAGGGAAAATATGTCCATTCCTGTTTATTAGAAAGTGGAGTGCACATCCGGCTCCAGACACATTTTGTATCCCTCATTGGAGATTTGTTATTTGATATAAGGGGAGAAAAGATGTGTCCCAAACATATTATTTTCCAAAATTCCTAGTTTAGGCACATTGTAGTTTTACCACTTTTTACTAGTTTGGATGAGTCCTGGGGGAATGGTACTTTAGTCAGTCTAGAGCAGTGGTTCCCAGCCTGTGGTCCACAAACCACTGGTGGTCAGCCAGGGTATGGCAGGTGACCCATGGGGGAAAAGCTCATTAAGTCCCCTTTCCAATGTCTAGCAGGCCTGCAGCATATGCAGGGACTTTGTTGAGGTAAGGAGGAGGCCCGGGGAGAGAGCTTTGTTCGGGAGGGTGGCCAGGAGGGGTTTTACTGGGGAGCGGGAGAGGAGGAAGGCCAGGCCTGGCTGCACTAAGTTCCAAGCCCCCCTCTATTCCCCAACGTGGGGGGGAGGCCTGGCCATGCTGGGTGGTGGGGTGTTAGGGATAGCTGGGAGTGTGCCTGGGTGGGGAACTGAGGATGCGCCCATAGGATGTGTGCTGGGGAGAGCTGGGAGTGTGCTAGCATGAGGGTGTGTAGGTGGGGGGGAGGGCCTGAAGAGATTTCTTCGTGTGCCCACGTGGAAAGTGTGGGGGGGAGGAGTGTGGGAGCTGAATGTGTCTATGGTGTGGATGTATGAGGGAGCTTAGAGTATCCCCATCTTGGGGTGGTAGGGTGCATTCCCTGTTTCTGTATGTGTGACTGTGACAGGTTTATGATCGCAGAGTGTGCATGTGAGGGGCATAGAAGTGTGCACATGCGGGGGTGGGGTGCCAGTGCGACCCAATGAGTACATGCACATTGGAGGAATGTGCCCCCCTTTGCACATTTGGCAGTTAGAACATGGGACCCCAAAAATGGATCAGTGGCTTTTATCTGGCATGCTCAAAAGAAGACACAGATGGTCAAAATGGCAGTGAGGTAACAGCAAAAGTAAGCGGAGAGTGTGGAGAACATACAGTAGTGAATACTTATATCTGGGGTTTACTTCCACTGGAACTGAGAATGAACTGTTACCAGTATATGCCCTGTGCTGTCGAATGAAAACTTACAACCATTAGTCTCTGCCATCATCTTGAGACTAAATATGAGAAATACCGTCCAAGCCAATTGAATTTTTTGAAAACAAGCTCAAAGAATTTCAAAGCAGCAAAAAATTATGGAAGGTACATCTCAAGGCAGTGATAATTCTAAGGCAGTGGAGGCCTTGTACTGTATAGCTAGGCTCGTAGCAAAGGTAAGCCATACAGAATGAGGGAAGAGTTGATATTGCCAGCAGCTAAGGAGATGGTGAGTGTGCTGGGGGAGAGAGGGTCTGTAAGCAAATCAACATGATTTCAGTGTCGGATAACACAGTTCAAGGCAGAATCAATGAGATGACCCTCAACGTCTGTTATCCGCTACTAGCAAGAATATGAACCGATGGATTTTATGTACTCTATCTGGATGAGTCAACACACATTGAAAACCTTTCTGACCTGCTGATCTGTGCAAGGTATGAACATAATGGAGAAATACAGGAGGACTTTCTCTTTTGCAAATCGTTTGCCGACATGCTCAACTGCAGAAGCTATTTTTGACATGTTGAACAGCTTCATCATTGAAAATGGGATTGGTCGATCAAAATATGTTGAACTTAGCACAGATGGGCCTGTGCGCTGTTAGGCCAATAGAGTGGGGTTGTTACACATGTAAGTTCAATGGCTCTGCAAGCAACGTCCGTTCACTGGAGCTTCATAGGGAGGCATTAGCTACAAAGAAAATGCCTGCTGACCTCAAGACCATTTTGGAGGAAGCAGTTAAAATGGTTAATTACATCAAGGCCTGTTCACTGAATTTGTGAATTTTGCAGTTTTCTGTGATGAGATGGGTAGTGATCACCATCAACTACTTGTGCACGCTGAGGTCCATTGGCTGTCCCCGAAGGATGGCACTCACTTGTCTTTTTGAGTTGCATGATGAGGTGAGAAATTTTTACTTAAAATTTGAATTTTCACATTGCTTGGGTGACTTTCAGTGTCTTTCCAAGTTAGCATGTGTGGCAGATATTTTCTATCACGTGAAAGATCTCAATCTGCAACTTCAGGGAAAATCAGTGACATTTATTTCACATGCTGAACAAAATAGAGGCAATGATCAAGAAAATAAGATATGTGGGCCAAATGACTTGAGCCGTCTAGTTATAACTTGTTTGCAAATCTGTCAGTTGTGCGTGTTTTTTTTTTCTTTTTTTGTGTCACAGCAAATTCGCGGCTTACAAACAGTGTGAAACACGTCATCAAAAATCACCTCCAAAGTCTGAAAACAAGCCTATGTGAGTACTTCCCTGTGCCTGACACAAAATTCAGCTGGATACAAAATACCTGTATGAGCCTTGATGATGTCATCCTTGCAAGCCTGACCTCAACAGAGCAAGACAGCCTTGTGGAACTGTCTTGTGATAGTACTTGAAATCAGCATTTTTCTCTGCAATACCTGACTGACCTTTGGCTTAAAGTTGCTTCGGAATATGCAGCACTGCCCAACAAGACAGTAGTGTTTCCATTGCTTTTTCCCCACAACGTACCTTTTGTAAAACTGGATTTTCGGTGCTTGTCACACTGACCACCAAATACCAGAATAAACTTCAATTTGAAGCAGATCTCCGATTGAAATTGTCATTGCTTGAACCATACATCAAGCATTTGATGTCAGCGAAATAACATCAGCCTTCTCGTTAGAAAAGCAGTATCTTTTTTCCCCACTGGTAAGCCTGCTTCAGGTAAATGTACCATGACAAGTGCAGTACGTTTGAATGAGCATAATAAATTTTTTGAAATAGATACATTTTAAGTATCTTTTGATATACATGTTTGACTCTCTTTAGCCATAGGCTGTGTTAAATTTGTAAAACAGCTTGCTTGCATGGTGGTCCACAAGAACTTTCAATGATGATTTAGTGGTCCCCATAAAAGGAAAGGTTGGGAACCACTTGGGTAGAGTTTACCTGAACTATCTAATGTGTTTTTTAAAACACTCCTGTTTTTTTCTTATCTTAGGCTGCATCTGTACTATAAGATAAATTTGAATTCATTTAATACAGCTTTTATAATTCTGCAACTTATAAGTTTGAATTTGACCATCCTCAACTCCTCACATGCTCTTCCCAAAGTCGACTTATTGTTGCCACACTCAATTGGCAAACATCGACTGTTGCAGCTGTGCGTTGTGGGAAACTATCCCGCAGTTCTCTCATTCCTGTAGCATTCTGTGTATGCTTGCTACTCTTTGAGATCATCTTCCCACATTGCATTTTCCTTATTCCCCTCCTGTGGTAAGCAAACATCCATTTTTCCTGTTGGAAGGAAGTTAAAATTGGGCATCCACAGAGATGGCAAAAAAGTTTGCAGAAATGTCTTTCTTCTGTAGCTGAATTCTCAACTGGCCATCCACTGAGTGTCCCCCCTCCCGTGATTGCATCTGATCCTTGAAAATAATACAGGGACCCTGAAATGCTTGAAGAAAGAGAAGATAGGAAAGTGTTTCAAAAAGGAAAATTGCTGAGGGGAAAGTCTTTGGCCTTCTGGTGCACTATAAGGGTTCTGTGCACAGGCTGTGTTCTCAACTGGCCATCCACTGAGTGTCCCCCCTCCCGTGAGATGCCTGAAAATAATACAGGGATCCAGGCTGTATTCTCAAGGTTAGAAAGAAGGTAGAAAAGTCTAGGAAAAAAGATTTTTTGACTTCCCTCTTTGCAACGCAGACATTGTGAACACAGGTGATGGCAGTGAAATATCATATGCTGAACTTACAATGAAAACAGGAATCTCAACTAGCCACCCCGGCCATGATTCTGAGGGGGTCAAAGCATGAAGACACCTAGGAAGTGTTAGCAGAAAGACTTCATAACAGAAACATCAATCCAGCAGGTGTCTGCAATGGACATCAAGCCCCTGAAAATATTTTTGGCAGGGTGTGTTGCTATGATGTGTGGGTGCAGAGCAGGTTGCAATGTTGAATTAGCTGAAGTAGTCCCCTTGACTATCTTAGCCACTGGGGGAAACTTGCCCTGGCAGCTGCAAGCACCATGGGTCCCTTGCTAGGGGCGCAGGGGGTTTCAGTTGCAGTGGTCCCCACCCACTATCTTAGTCACCGGGGGAGACTTCATCCCAGAGGCAGCAAGCCCCCAAATATCTTAGTCACTTGGGGAGACTGTCCCCTGGTGGTTGCAAATTCTTTCCAGCCCTTGGAACCCTAAACATGTGCAAGCCAGGACATGGTGCTGCCTGGTAGCATGGTCAGCACCGAACAGAAGGCACATCCTTTTATTGGGTCGGGGCCTACCCACATGATGTGGCTGAGCACAGAAAAGACTCCAACTGTGTGCTGCCTGGGGGGGAAAGAGGAGAGGGTGTGCACAAATGTAAACTGCTGAGAAGAAGTTTCTTGGCCTCTTATGCAAGCATAACCCCCACAGCAGCCTTGGTGCTCCATGGTGCAGCAGGGCAGCACGTGGTGCCGGGCAGCGCAGAAAAAAACAATAAATTTAGAGACAAAACCACAAACTCCCTGCAAGGGCTATTTGTAATGGGTAGATGCGCTCACAGTGCTAATACCAAGGAAGGACAGACATTTCTCAGGCTCTCAAACAAACCAGCCCACAGTCACAGGCTTGCTGCTCCCACTTTGAAATTCCCAGTCTTCCTGTTTCCTAATTCTGGAGCACCTGGAGAGCAGAGCACTGAGGGGGGGATTGTGAGTTACATATTGGAGGCTAATAGATTTGAATTTAAGATGTGGTGCTTCCATACTAGTCTTAATCGAATTTTTGAATTCAAGCTTGACATTACATGCATCAGGTAGCAATGATATTGTTATCTCGGTATTAATGCTCCCTAAATCAAGTTAATGGTATTTAAAGTGAAGGCAGTCATGTGGTAATTTCCAGGTAACTGCCTTAAATTCGAATTATCTCATAGTGTGGGCACAGCCTTACTGAAGAGTAAGTCTTTTGGGTGGACTGTGTGAAACATCTATGCAACAGTAGCTCCCTTAAAACAAGATCTATTATAAAAGAAAAATCGGAGCAGTATTAAAAAAAACTTTTTCATCTGGATTCTTTAGAAAAGCTCAGCCAAGCTGACTTCTCTTAGCTTAGTTATAGAAAACTAAAACCTTATGGGTTTTTCTAGAACAGAGATTCTCAAACTTAATTGCACTACTGACAGGGAAAATCACTACACAGCCCCCGGAGCTAAAGCTAAAGCCTGAGCTCTGCTGCAGAGAGTGGTGCAGAACTTATTGGAGGAAGGTGTATGGTATGGAGGGACATCGGCACAGATATTACTTTTGATTAAATAGTCTCAGGGGGATAGCTGTGTTAGTCTGTAGCTTCTCAAATAAATGTTGTTTCAATTTAGACTAACAAGTCTTTGGTGATAAGTCCTACATCTTCAGATGACTGGAGTAGGGAAAAATAGAATGCAGGGTTTATATAGTGTGTGGAAGAGTGGGGAGAGAAAGGGTTGGGTTTTATCTGTTATTAGTAGGACTAGTTGACTCAAATTAAGCAAATTGTGTCCCATTCCTGTGAATACTAAAGGTGGGTAAATTGCCCTTATAATGCATAAGATAGGTGAAAGCAGGTCTTGTCAGGGAAACTATTTGCCAGGTTAAAGTTTTTTAGCCATATCTGAATATTTTGTAGAAGTGACCTTGGCTAAAATCCACCTTAAGGTTATGTCTACAATAGAGCATAAAGTCGATTTTAAGGGAGCTAGGTTGATTTCATAATGTACCTGTCTTCACTACAGGTATCATGAGGTCAATTTTAAGGGGGCCTAAGGTTGAATTTTCTACTCCAGCTTTTCCATGAGTAACACCAAATTCATATTTACAAGGTTGACTTAATGCTAGTGTAGGCACAGCGTTATTTAATTTGATTTTATTGTCCTCTAGAAGTATCCCACAATGCCCCCAATGTGTCCATTCTGACCATCACTTTCACCTCCTCTGCTCTCCAGAGCTGTGTCTACACGTGCACGCTACTTTGAAGTAGCGGCACTAACTTCGAAATAGCGCCCGTCGCGGCTACACGCGTCGGGCGCTATTTCGAAGTTAACTTCGACGTTAGGCGGCGAGACATCGAAGTCGCTAACCTCATGAGGGGATCGGAATAGCGCCCTACTTCGACGTTCAGCGTCGAAGTAGGGACCATGTAGACGATCTGCGTCCCGCAACGTCGAAATTGTGAGGTCCTCCATGGCAGCCATCAGCTGGGGGGTTGAGAGACGCTGTCTCTCCAGCCCGTGCGGGGCTCTGTGGTCACCGTGTGCATCAGCCCTTAGCCCAGGGCTTCTGGCTGCTGCTGCTGCTGCTGCTGCTGCAGCGGGGGATTCATGCTGCATGCACAGGGTCTGCAACTCGTTGTCGGCTCTGTGTATCTTGTGCTGGTTAGTGCAAGTGTGTCTGGGAGGGGCCCTTTAAGGGTGCGGCTGGCTGTTGAGTCCACCCTGTGACCCTGTCTGCAGCTGTGCCTGGCACCCTTATTTCGATGTGTGCTACTGTGGCGTGTAGATGTTCCCTCACTGCGCCTATTTCGATGTGGTGCTGCTCAACGTTGATGTTGAACATCGACGTTGCCAGCCCTGGAGGATGTGTAGACGTTATTCATCGAAATAGACTATTTCAATGTCACCACATCGAAATAGGCTACTTCGATGTAGGCTTCACGTGTAGACGTAGCCCAGGTGAGCAGGGATCGGCCTGGGCTCTCCAGGTCAACCCCCACAACCACTGCCACGTGGCTGCCCCCACACACTCACGGCTGCCAGGTCAGAATGAAATGAATCAAAATAATACTATCAAAATGAAGCAGTTCAACAATACCAAAAAACTCCCCCACCTTTTCAATAGCTCCAAATTGAAACTTTTCAGAATTTTTTTTTCTGCATTTCTCAGGACTGGCCCACTAGCCTTGTAACAGTGTGTGCTGAGGCAGGCTGTAGAAAAGTGGTGCAAACATGTATTTGGCGGTTTGTTTTCAATGGGAGTGGGGTGTGAGGGCAAGGCACCCTGGGATGATATCAGATACCTACAACCACTTGCAGCACATTTTTTCCCTGAGCACACTGGCACAGAAACCCAGAATGCAATGGGGATGCAGGAACTATGGGATAGGTACCCATAATGCACTGCTGACACAGTCAGACTTAGCAAAGGTAATGGGGACATTGCATTGACTTTCTAAATGTGTGGACGCTCACCATCGACTTCATAAAATCTGATGGTATAAAGTTGACTTCAATCAATTTAAGAACATAAGAACATAAGAATGGCCATACTGGGTCAGACCAAAGGTCCATCCAGCCCAGCATCCCATCTGCCGACGGTGGCCAATGCCAGGTGCCCCAGAGAAGGAGAACAGAAGACAATGATCAAGTGATTTATCTCCTGCCATCCATCTCCTGCCCTTGTTCTGAAGGCTAGGGCACCATACTTTATCCCTGGCTAATAGCCATTTATGGACCTAACCTGCAAAAATGTATCAAGCTCTTTTTTAAACCCTAATAGAGTCCTGGCCTTCACAGCCTCCTCGGGCAAGGAGTTCCACAGGTTGACTGTGCGCTGTGTGAAGAAAAATTTCCTTTTATTAGTTTTGAACCTACTACCCATCAATTTGATTTGGTGTCCCCTAGTTCTTGTATTATGGGAAAAGGTAAATAACTTTTCTATATTCACTTTCTCCACACCATTCATGATTTTATATACCTCTATCATATCGCCCCTCAATCGCCTCTTTTCCAAACTGAAAAGTCCCAGTCTCTCTAGCCTCTCCCCATATGGGACCCGTTCCAAGCCCCTAATCATCTTAGTCGCCCTTTTCTGAACCTTTTCTAATGCCAATATATCTTTTTTTGAGGTGAGGAGACCACATCTGCACGCAGTACTCAAGATGTGGGCGTACCATAGTTTTATATAGAGGAAGTATGATATCTTTTGTCTTATTATCGATCCCTTTTTTAATAATTCCTAACATCCTATTTGCCTTACTAACTGCTGCTGCACACTGCGTGGATGTCTTCAGAGAACTATCCACTATAACTCCAAATTTGACTTTATTTCCCAGTGTACACATAGGTTAAGTGATTCCAATCCCTTCCACTGTTGTGGGAGTGAAAAACACAATTCCTTCAAGTATTTCCATTGGGAATTATATTAAAGCATTTTTTTCTGTCAAGGTAGTGTCTGAAACCCATCACAGGAAAGAATTAATCCTGACGTGGTGTCTACAGAGTATGGTGATAGCTGAGGAAGAGAGCTGTTTGGAAATGAATTAGGTGAAGTTCAGGGAGAGCTCATTGATCTTTAGCAGACAATATTTTCCACAGACAAGTGGGTCAATGTTCTCCTGCACTTCTATCTGAAAAGCATAGAGAAGAGGCCAGTCAGTCTATGTCTTGAGCAGATTTCTGGACATGGCTGAGGTCCAGGATGGAAGTGTTCATATCTGTTAGTCTATAAGGTGCCACGGGACTTCTTAGTGTTCATAAAGTTTGGGTCTGCCAGGTTTAATGACATTTTAGCTAGGTTGCATCCAGTTAATTTCACAACTAGCTCCCAGGAACCAAAGGACTTTGGTGCTTCTGTTTTACCTGTTGCTAGAGTGTTTGCATAAATATATGACAACCTTGTCTGACCAGCTTGATGTCCTTACCAGAGCACAAGATGACTTTTCTGTTGCCCACTAACAGTGTGGAAATGATCCCTGAACTTGTGTGTATTAAGGTGATAACCTGCATGTTGTCAATAAGAAGAGCTGCACAAAGGAAGAATCTGATCTTTTGACTGTGGATGCTAGCAGGTTACCCAAAATTAAGTTGTGTGAAAAATCTTCCTGATGTACCAGAGTTAGTTCTTGATTTGCGTGAAACCCAGAAGGAGGTTGTCATTTTGTCTGCTATACCAAGTCTGAAATTCTGCAGGAATATGTTTAATTTCTTTATAACAGGAAGATAGGAATTTCTTTTAAAAAAATAGTCCAGTAGCACTTTAAAGACTAATAAAATAATTTATTAGGTGATGAGCTTTCGTGGGACAGACCCACTTCCCCAAATCATAGCCATACCAGAACACACTCGATATTTAAGGCACAGAGATCCAAAAATAGTAATCAAGGTTGACAAATCAGAAAAATATTATCAAGGTGAGCAAATCAGAGAGCGGGGGCGGGGGCAAGGGAGTCAAGAATTAGATAAAGCCAAGTGTGCATAAGAGCCCCTATAATGACCGAAAAAATTCCCATCCCGGTTCAAACCATGTGTTAATGTGTTGAATTTGAATATAAAAGAGAGTTCACAAGCCTCTCTTTCCAAACTGCTGTGAAAATTCCTCTTCAGTAAAACGCAGACTTTCAGATCATTAACAGAATGTCCCACTCCATTAAAGTGTTGACTGACAGGTTTGTGAATCAGGAGTGCTTTTATGTCTGTTTTATGCCCATTAATTCTTGGTCTAAGAGAGTTTGAAGTCTGCCCAATACACAAACCATGTGGGCATTGTTGGCACATGATGACGTATATGATGTTAGTTGAGGAACATGAGAATGTGCCTGTGATTCTGTGAATAACCTGGTTAGGTCCAGTGATGGTATCTCCAGAATAGATATGTGGACAAAGTTGGCAATGGGCCTTGTTGCAAGGAAAAGTCGCAGGACTGGTGTTCCTGTGGTATAGACTGTGGCTGTTGGTGAGAATCCTCATAAGGTTTGGAGGTTGTCTGTAGGAGAGAACAAACCTATCACCTAGGGCCCTCTGGAGTGTGGCATCCTGATTAAGGATAGGTTGTAGGTCTTTAATAATGCGTTGCAATGGTTTGAGTTGGGGGCTGTAAGTAATGACCAGTGGTGTTCTGTTCTTGAGTTTTTTGGGCCTATCTTGGAGTAACTGGTCTCTAGGTAATCTTCTGGCCCTGTCAATTGTTGTGCTTTTTTTTTTTTTTTTTTATAATTTCTCCTGGTGGGTAATTCAGGGTTATGTATATTTGGTAAAGATCACTTAGGTAAAACAAGTCCTGCACGCCCAATCCATTCCTGCACCCCATCTCGCTCCCAGAACTCAACTTCCTAACTCCCAGCTTCTTCCTGCACCCTACTGCCCACCCCAACCCTGCATCCCCATCCTGTTCCCCAGCAGTCCCTCATTTTGGCCTACCCCTGAGCCTGTATAGCCCACAAAACCTTGTAGCCCTGGCTCTACAAAAGAGTTAATCAGGCCTGGAGGAGGCCCTGAACCTCGGTCCTTCCTGCCCCCTGGTGAGGGGTGTGAGGTATCTCAGTCGGTGGCCACATCCGTGAGAATTGGGGTTTTTTTTCTCTTACTTTTGTGTGGCCCCTGACTGATTTTTTTTTTCTGTGGGTCAGTGGTCCCTGACCCAAAAAAGGTTTCGTACCCCTGGTTTAGGGTATGTCCATAATACACCAAGGAAGCATGAATACAATTTTAAGGCATACCCAAGGCAGTTCTGATCTAGCTAGCTTGCTAACAATAGCAATGAAAACAGTGACTCGAGTGAAGATCCTCTGAGACTTTCAGTGTATACTTTGGCAGCTAGTCCATGTTGTTGCCCATATATTGCCCTGGCTCTGCTTGTACTTTTAGTGCACTAACTAAATCTAAGCCAATTGCATTGTAGGCATGTCATAAAGTACTGATTATTTAATGTGTGCTTCATGATTTGAAATTCGTGCAATCTTCAATGTGTTTCGTTCTTAAAGAAGATCACTTTACATTTTCTTGGTATCTATCTGATTTGAAAAAGTGAAACTGGTGCTGAAACCTCCTGCTCTTTTTTTTCTCTCTCTTCAGAGCGATGTTTCATGAAGTTGCCTGTCAATTTAAATTCTCTTGAACCTGTTACAGAGAGTAGAAGCAGCAGGTTAGACTGTATTACTCTCTTCCTATAAATCTGGCTTCTGACTTACAGAAGAATATGAAATAAAGTGATTTTTTAAATTTAAACTGGTGTTAGTGTTGTTTAATCTGTTTCACAGACTTTCCATGCAATTGTTATATAAAGAGATCTCGCTTCACTTGCTATTCACGTCTCCTGTTTGCCCACTTCTTTTACCTAGTTCCATTCTTGACATAGGGTGGAGTGCTAATTAGCATGTGTAGCTTTTTCATTTGGGATGTTGGATGCTGAAATCAGGGTTTCTATAATAAAACTAAACTCTGGTCCATATTTGCCAATTTTACTTGTACTGCATACTATTACTACTTTTTGCTGAACTACATCAGTTTCTTTTGCCCATAAAGGTATTATTTTTCCTATCTACATATGTCATATCCCTACGTGGATATTTTTTTTTTTTTTTTTTAAAAAAAAACAGCTTGGTCTAATCAGCCGTTATCTCCTACTAAAATTACTTTGAAAAATGAAGTATTGGGCTATTACGCTCTCAGGGCTCAGTATTTTAATTGTAGTCACTTTTGTAGTTCATGCTAATTGCTGCATATTATCATTACTACTTGTTAGAGTCTGTAATAAGTAATATTTCTCAGAATGATAATCATAGTTATTAAATGTTTTGAACATTTTTAATTGAAGGATTTACACACTGACTTGGAAGTCAGAATCTTATCCTCCTGTTGTCATTACTTAAGTTATATCAACTCATGCTGCATAACACCTCTTATCCTCTGATATCTTCAGTGTTAGGTTAGTGCCATGGTTTCTTAGTTTGTTTTCCTTTATTAGAGCCACTTGGCTGAGTCACAAAAATGGGAGGGTGTTACCACTTTATTTCTGTTTATCTGAAGTACAGATACCTTTTGTCTCAGAGGTATTTCCTCATTCATTGATCTGTCGAAACGTTACTGGCCCAAAATGATAGGAGGGAAAGGAGTGAAGGGACTTCTGTTTCCCAATCTCAGTATCTGCTGTTCAAAAGAATCAGACACGGCATGTCCTCACATCTGGCCCTCCTTGTGAAATATGTTTTGGTGCCAACTAGAGAGAATGTGCGTCTGGTGCTTCAGAGTAAAATACTTACTTTTATTATAATTAATTGGTTATGAATAGTGTGGTAATGTGGCAGAAGAGAGACTGCTCCCTTATTTTTTTTTTTTTTTTTTTTGCACTTAAACATTTTCTTGTATGGAGCACCTTGTATGTGACTACAATCATAAGCATCCCTCTATTTTTGATAGATTCTGTCATGTATATACATGTAGTATCTTTATAGTACTATTGTAGTTATAATCCAAGATGTGAGGTCACATCAACACTTTAAATTTCTTCAACATTCATTATTTCACAACTCTACGTAATCAATCTCACTTTTTCTTTTGTTTTGGGGTTTTTTTTTTTTATAGTCATGGTATACAGAAGTTTTTCTCCTGTCGAGGAATTGCAATAGCTGTTGATTACTTCTGGAAACGTGGCCACAGAAACATTACTGTATTTGTTCCACAGTGGAGAACAAAGCGTGATCCTAACATCAAAGGTCAGGCGAATAATGTCCTGCATTCTTTTCTTCTGGATTCAATCTAGTTAACTCTTTCCAAGTTATTTGGAACCAGTCACAGAAATGTAATTGATAAGTTATATTAGGAGGGTCACGGTATTGCCACCCTTACTTTTGTGCTGCCTTCAGGTCTGGGCAACTGGAGAGTGGTGATTGTAATGCTGGCCATGTGCCCAGCTCTGAAAGCAGCACCCCACTGGAGCCAGAGTAGTAATACTATAGTCACTTATTTCTGTACTGCTGCTTTCAGAGCTGGGTGCCCAGAGCGTGACAGCTGCTGACTGCAGGCAACAGTGCCGACATAAGGATGGCAACACCGTACTATGCTACCCTTAATTATCCTGGCTGCTGGTGGCTGCTTTCCCTACAGAGTTAAATTCCTGTCCAGCCTCCACCACTCTCCAGCTTTGCAACTCTGAAAGCAACGTTGCTGCTAGCAGCTGTGCTGAAATAAGCAAGCAATACCATAACCCCCATACAACAGCCTTGCAAAATCCCGCCCTCAACTCCTTTTTGGCTTAGGATCTCTCTAATTTACAGTACCACGAAATTTCAGATTTTGTTGTTTGAAACCTGGAAATTTACCATTTTTAAAACTTATGGATTTGCGTTGACCAGAATGGGACATGAATTTCATAAGACCCAAGTTATTACTGTTCAGCATTTTAAAATTTGGGTATTTAGAGAAACATTTCCAGGTTTGCTCAATAGTGTTGCAAATTATTTTTGAAAGATCTGATTTGTTTCAGTATCATGAAGACAGTGAGGCTGCATCTTGGTTAGAAAAAAAATGTGTTCTTACCTAGAGTTAGCTAACCTAAGGTTAAACCCTAGATGCTCCCATAGGATCTAGCTTGACCTAACTCATGTGAAAACCACCAACTTCCTTGTCTTCAGTAGGATTTTAACTCATGGTAGCTAGCTTGAGTGAACACATTTTTCTTTCTAGTAAAGGCAAGGCTCAGACTCACTGCTTCACTTTTACTCCACTATTTTCAAACTTTTAAAATCATTTTCACCTTTCCAATAACTTCAGATTTTTTTAAGTTATTTATAAACTGTGAAATAAAGAAGCAATGGCTTCACTTTATTAGGAAAATTAAAACATTCGGTTAATGGGAATTTTGGATGCTGAGAGGTGAGTTGGAATTTAGAAACTTATTGGCCATTTGTTCCATCCGCCTCAGACTTAACAGGTTGAACCTCTCTAATCTCTGAAGCTCTATTGTCCAGTAAACTCCATAATGCAGCATGATTTTAGTTGGCTGGATAACCACTTATCATGGGTGTGGCCAAGTTTCCCCTGGTCCCATAAAGTTTGTTTACAGCCACCAGTCCTGGCTGTCAGTGTTCTGTGTGTTTACTTAGCTGTAATTTACCCCTAAATGTCTTCTAAATGCTCAGTAAGCAGTGGAAATGTTGATAATGTGCTAGAAAATATTGACCTCCCATTGTCCAGCAAATTCTCTCACCCAGCACTGTTCAGGTCCCAGTGATGCTGGACAAAAGAGGTTCAACTTGTAGTCCATTTCTGAGATGCAGCATGTCATCCATGCAGACCAGTAGGTATTGGTCTCAGAAGATGTGCTGTTTTGTATGTTACATAGACTAGATATAAATGTTGTAAATAAACCCTTTCAGAGGAAAGCCTTGCTTTTAAAAGTTGTTTTTTACCCTTTTAACAGAGCAGCATTTCTTAACGCAGCTCCAGGATGTTGGAATATTGTCTTTAACTCCCGCAAGAATGGTACTGGGAGCAAGAATTGCTGCTCATGATGACAGGTATGGAAGATAGAAGTTACACCCTTTTTAATAAATACACAATGACTGTGTCGTTCCTCATGACTCATATTGTAAGGTAGCCATTAACCTGGAGATCCAAACACCAATGTCATGTGTACGAGATGCGCTGTAGCTTTGTGTGCAGATAGTTAAATGAGCTTCACTCCCTTGTAGACATGCTGTTTTCAGAATGTCATTAAGTCCAGCATTTTTAATAGCATTCTGTGAAGCCAAAATCTTAGCGATTTTAAAACTGTCATCATTCATCCTTGCTTGACCTGGGTATTCTGAATACAATAAACTCTTTTTCATATCCAGCAGCCCCGGCACCGCGATGTTGCCACATATTCAAATATTCTGGATAACAGAGAGGCATACCTAGCAATGCATAAGACTAAAGAAAAATAAGATTAGATATAAGAAACAAAAGTGTATGCTGAGTACTTTAGTCGTAGTGTACACTGTAAACTTATACTGTATTTGCTGTATTTATTTGTATTTACTTTCACTATACTGTACTTATGGAAAATGTAACTAAAATTTACTTACAGTTAAAATGCCAGTTATTTGAGCATTCCGGGTAATAGAGTACCAGATAGGAAAGTTTGCTGTAATTTGGTAACTTTTCTCATTAAAACTTGTCATGGCTTTCAGACCTTGCTGAGGACAGGTGTCAGACAAATTTTGTGTAAATCACTCGCTGAGGTGTACTAACTTCTATAGCCAGTTGAGTTGTGGAGACTTGAATACACATGTCTGGGTCTGTGCTCATTGAAACAACTCAGGAATTTTTTTACCTCTTCTCTACCTTCCAGCCTGTAAAATAATGTGGAAGGCACAACAGATTGCTACTGTGTACTTGAATTACACAGGTTGCATGTGTTTAAATGTTAATTGTGTAAAACTCGTGGCATTCAAGGTGATTGTAGCGTTAGGCCCTGTTTACACATTGCTGCCAATCGTGCTTTGAAAGTGCTGCTTTCGAAATGCGGACAGGCTGTATAGATGTGGGCACTTCAAATAAGCATCACTTTTCGAAATTCCCTTATTCCCAAAATGAATTGGGAATAAGGGACTTTTGGAGTGTGGTGTGTATTTTGAAGTGCCCATGTCTATACAGCCAGTCTGCGTTTCGAAAGCAGCACTTTCAAAGCGCGATTGGCTGACGTTATGCTAATGAGGCACTGAATATGCATGTCAGCACCTCATTAACCTGTTCTGAAATGCCTCATTAACATGCCCCTTCCGAAAGGGGCAACACAGCCTTAGAGAGGGAAATGGTGGTAAAAAATACACAAAGGCAGTTAATGTCAAACTTGCGTCCTGGTTTTATTTAGAAACCCACCAACAAAATACCATTTTCAACACGATTTCCAGCTTTGAAGTTCTGGGAGACTCTTTCAGACAGATGTATCTTACTCATCACAAGTGGGGAGTTTCTTTCCACACTTAGCTTTCTTAATCATTGCAGGATTTCTACTAAAGTGTCTCAAGCCCTGGCCATTAGTTAGAAGAGCTGACATGCTAGAAAAGTTTGTTTGTCCACTAATCCTTTAAAATTTGGAAAACACAAGCAGCTGCAGCTCTCAGCTAGCCACCTGGAAGCTAGCTTTTTTGCTGCATCTCCCTCCCTCCCAGCTGGTAAGCAAATTAACCATTTTTATTTTCTACTGACTAAGGGGTTGGTATGTTCTTGCACATTGAGCATGTCTGGTGTTGTTGAATATACCATCTAATCACCATCTGCTCATTTTTAAACTTTTAAACATTCAAATTAAATTATATGTACAGCACATTTTAGTTATTCTTAAAAATAAATAACCAAAATCCCCTCCATTAATTCAGTGTTATGTCAGAAAATGAAAAGGTACAAAAACTAAGCAGTCCATAGTAGTTCCCACTGTAGTTCTTTTGTGGTGTTATATTTACCTCACGTGCTTTTAAATTTGTCTTAAAACAGAACAGCATTTATTATAAAACAAAATGTATACTTTCAATGGAAAGAATTCTGATTGTTGTGGCAATCAGGTGTCTCTTTGTATTTACATTGAATCTATGTTCAAGGTATAGGTAAGAAAAAACAGAATTTTTTTAAATTATGTACATCCAAAATAGTTCATAATCAATGTTTTAAGTAGCAAAAAGTAGAAGCCTTTATGTCCAGAGGAATAAACAATTTGTGTACTTTCAAAGTTGTCCCTGTATTTCTTGCATTAATTTTCATAATTATGAAGAGGATCTATTGCTCATTGATAAAATAGCTGATGAAACAGGCAGGTATCGTCATAGTAGTGCATTGGAGCTGAAGTATTATCTTGATGCACAAGGAGACACAGCAGATTATCCAAAAGAGCATGTATGGTACTGGACTTGGGTTAAATTGTGTAATAGTTTCAACTTTACTGGTTTAGTTTACATGTGTGGCTTTATTTACCTCTACGTACAGTTTTGTAAACCTGTAATTCAATGTTTTAGTTAGCATTTGTGTGATAACCACTAGAAGCTATTATTTAACTTATAAACCTGCCTCAGTTAGCAGTGCTGGTTGCAATTAGGTGAGACTTGGGGTTTAATTTTTTTTTTTTTATTGGTTGAGGTCAACCAGTCCCTCTTTATAAAAACTTTGAAACAGATGTTTTAATTAGTAAAACCACACTGTCTAAGGAAGGCTCTCTTACATGACTGTAGTGCTTTTTCTATTTGATATAAATGATTTTGTCCAGAACTAAACTGCAAAAATATTTTGACTTTCTCAACCAATGTTGTAGGTTTTTGCTGCATCTTGCTGATAAAACTGGAGGCATTATTGTTACCAATGATAATTTCAGAGAATTTGTGACGGAATCTCATTCTTGGAGAGAGATTATTCAAAAAAGGTAATTATGAGAGCTTATTCAAACCATAATGGTGCTCCTATCCTTGTGCTTCATATACCCTAAATACAGTTTTTAAACTAGTGTTGTGATGTAAACTTTAGCAGTACCATACAGCATAATCCCTCTCCTGACATCCTTCTGCAACAACTCATCCCCATTTTGAAATGTCTGAAAGGCAAACATTTCTTCTGAAAGTAATCCTTATTTGGGCTGTTTTAGACAGAGATCGTAACAAAATCTAAAGTTGCACACCTCTCCTACCATCCCCCAGTATCCTGCCAAAGTCCCTCTCATTGAAGATGCATGGTTACGTAAACTTGAGAACCTTTGCTAATCTCAGCTCTAAAATTGTGGCATATGGAGCAAGGCAGATTTGGCTTTGCTGGTCATAAACTAATCACTTGATTTTTTTAATGTGGACTTTGACAAAGCACTGGCAAATTTTTGCAGTGAGATGCTCCATTTATCAACTGGGTCATTGCATACTTTAGAATTTTGAGTTTATGGGTGGTTTTAAGGAATAGCCCTTTTTAGGGTCCATTGTAGTAATCTAATCTTGCAATGACAAAGGCATATTGTAGATATCCATTTTGGTGCTTCTGTATTGTACCTTTCTCATTGTAATGAAAAAATGCCCTATGGGTACTTGTTAATTCCATAATGCTGATGCCATATGGATATTTGTTAATTACAACTCTTAATTGATCATTTTTCCCATAAGCTTTCTGCATTGGTTTTCTGGATTGTTGAGTTTTGATAAAATACCCCAATTAATGATGTGTACAGAAGGAAAAAAGCCATACTGTAGTTACAATATATCTGTATGTTTACATGTAAACAATCTCCTTCAATAATTTACTGTTAGGTTTTTAAAGTTATGTAAAAATATCTAAAATTTAAAGTTAAATTTTAGTGATGGTTGTCTCATTAAATTTAAATAAATCATTCCAATTTTATTCGGGCTGTAATCCCAAATCAGTAACTTTGAAGCAGGCCCTATATTCTGCAGAAGACCAAGTACTAATAAGTACTTTTTTTGTTGTTAAAGGATGTAAATAGGAAGAAGGTGCTTAAAATAGTGCAGGAATAACATAATTCACTATGATATTTCAAGTTTGTTTTTATTGTGTATATATAAACATAGCTATGTCTGTGGATTTGCAACAAACTAACTTAAATTAAAAAAAGAAATCTTCACACAAGACTAGTCAGCGTCTATTGTTTATCTTTGGGAGACTCTCTGTTGTGTTCAATATCAGAGAGGTGGCTGAGTTAGTCTACATCTTCAAAAACAACAAGAAGTCCTGTAGCACCTTATTGACTGACAGATATTTTGGAGCATAAGCTTTCGTGGCCAAAGACCCACTTCATCAGTTTATGCTCCAAAATACCTGTTAGTCTGTGAGGTACCACGGGACTTCTTATTGTGTTCAGGTCACTGGTCCCAATCAGTTGTGTGCCTTGCAATGATGTAGGAGTCTTGAACTAATTGTTTGACTATATTAGCAAGGAAAGAGAGTTTGAACAAGTATAATATAATAAACTCTACTTTAGCCCTTTCTTTCTCACCAACTACCTTGTATCAGAAACTTGTTTTGCAGTGGCCAAGACCTTGCAGTTTAAGAACCCAGGAATAGTTGGGGGCTTTCCATTTCCATATAATCACCCATTAATTCATGGTTTTAGAAGGGGATATCGTTTTTAGCTGTAGCAGAATAGAAATTCATTGATCAGACTTCCATGATTTTGACTATGGAATTAGGTGGGTATTGTGAGGTAGTTTAATTTTACATATTGGGTTGGAGTGGGTGGCTGGGAAAAAAATATTTATTGGTAGAGTTGTTTCATCACTATTTACTATTGCAGGTTGCTCCAATACACTTTTGTTGGGGACATATTCATGGTTCCTGATGATCCTTTGGGAAGAAATGGACCTAGATTAGAGGACTTCCTTCGGAGTGAAGGCTGTTATAGGTATAGCAGTCTCTTCATTCTGCCTTGAATGCCAAGGCTCATGAGGGGCAATAAATGTTTTAACTGAACCTGTAGCAATTGACTTAGATTAAACAGTCACAGTGAAAAATATATTAAGAGCATGGGCTCCAAAGATAAATTTTGATATTATAAATAAAGATAAGGTATTTTGTTACCTTAGTCTGTTCAAAAAGTGGTGGTGACATTACGTGCATCTAGCCAAGATCTCATAATAAGCACGGCAAGTAATGTTCTCTGCATTTTGATTGTAGTGGTATTCACATAAATGTGGTGGTCCACATAGCATGTTGCTATTATGCAAACCTACTGATGCATACCTAGTGACTCTATTTCATAAAAATACAGTGAATTCATCTAAATCAGTGGGCAGCCTGTGGTGGGCCACAGGGGCTTCCTGGCCACTGCTTCCCACAGCTCCCATTGTCTGGGAATGGCAAACCATGGCCAGTGGGATCTGTGGGTGGCCATACCTGTGGATGCAAGGTAAACAATCTGTCTGGCAGCTTGCCAGCGTCTTACCCTGGTGAACTGTGTGCCACCTGTGGACTGTAGATTGCCCATCGCTGATTTAGATATATCTTTGATCTCTTGGCAATGATCAGTTCTTGGACACTAGGAGAACTATGGAAAAACCTAAGATAAATAGACACATTAATAATATATTTTACACATGGGAGATATGCAGCATTTTTTTCCTGTTTCTATTTTCATTTTCCAAGCTACCCTCTGGTTGTAACATCATACCATAAACAGCATCTGCCAAGACTTCTGGAACTAAATGACTTTTCTAATCTATTTCCTTTTTTATCTTAAATTCTTTTAAAATATCTAGATTTAAATTTACTGAAATAGTTTAGAAAGATACTTAAAAATCAGATCTTCCTTTATGTTCCTTTGGAGACATGAGTTCAGAATTTTGGTTTTTCCAGTGCATCAGGTAATGACTTCCTATTCTTTCTAAATCAGTGAAATGAATGCAGCTGCTTGAACAGATAAGTAGCGGCATTATCACAGAATCATAGAACACTAGATCTGGAAGGAACCTCAAGAGGTCAAGTCCAGTCTCCTGTCCTCATGGCAGGGCCAAGCACTTTCTATCTAGACCATATCCAGTAAATGTCTTTCTAACTTGCTCCTAAATATCTCCTGTGAGGGAGATTCCACAATCTCCCTAGGCAATTTATTCCAATGTTTAACCACTCTGACAGTTAGTTAAGTTTTTCCTAATGTCCAACCTAAACTTCCCTTGCTGCAGTTTAAGCCCATTGCTCCTTGTCCTATCCTGAGAGGCTAAGGAGAACATTTTTTTTTCCTCCCTCCTCCCTGTAATCCTCTTAGGTACTTGAAAACTGCTTTTCATGTCCCCTCTAAGTCTTCTCTTTTCCCAACAAGCCCAGTTCTTTCAGCCTTCCCTCATAGCTCATGTTCTCTAGACCTTTAATTATTCTTGTTGCTCTTCTTTGGACCTTCTCCAATTTCTCTACATCTTTCTTGAAATGCAGTGCCCAGAACTGGACACATTACTCCAAATGAGGCTTAATCAGTGCTTAGTAGAGTGGAAGAATGACTTCTCATGCCTTGCTCTCAACACCCGTGTTAATGCATCCCATAATCATGTTTGATTTTTTTGCAACAGCATCATACTGTTGGCTCATATTTAACTTGTGGTCCACTATGACTCCGAAGTCACTTTCCGCAGTACTCTTCCCAGACAGTTGCTTTCCATTCTGTATGTATGAAGCTGATTGTTCCTTCCTAAGTGGAGTACTTTGCATTTATCCATATTAAACTTCATCCTGTTTACCTCAGACCATTTCTCCAGTTTGTCCAGATCATTTTGAATTATGACCATATCCTCCAGAGCAGTTGCAACCCCTCCTAGCTTGGTATCATTTGCAAACTTAATAAGCATACTGGAAGGAAATAGTGAGAGAGGCGTCAGACACCAAGAGGCGCAGAGCCCACGGTCGATGATGATGATGATGATACTCTGTATGTTGATATCTAAATCATTGATGAACAGACCCCTGTGGAACCCCACTTATTATGTCCTACCAGCATTTGGTGTAGAAAGAGCCCTGATCTTGGGGGTTCTTGACACTTAACCTTAAATCTTGATATGAAAATACTACAGTATTTATATTATTATTAATAATTAATAAAACATGTAACACTTTAAAAATGTAACTTTCATTAGACAGATCCAGATAAAAGTAGTTGTTGGCTGATTCTCATCCAACATGTGACAATTTTTCTGTCTCTACTATAAATAATACTAAAGTTAGTAAACTGCATTTTGTAAAAATGTTATACTGATTGCTTGAATGTTTTTCTGCATGCTGAGAACTCTGTCAAAAATGTGCCTTATAGCCACTCATATATAATCATGATCCCTGTTACTCTTAGGCTATATCTTCCGACAAGACTTCTGTCGACAGATTGTGGCCAGACTGCAAAGCACATTGAAAGAGCTGTCTGCTCTGTCGACAGAGTGGCTGGACTGCCCAGCCACTCTCTTGACAAAATAGCCAACTGGAACCACAGCAGACAGGGCTGCCCAATGTCTCAGAAGCAACACCCCCGCCCCCCTCCCCGACAATGTCCAGACTGGCATTCTGTCAATAAAAGTGCAGCATTCTGTTGATATACTGTCAACAGAACACCTTGGGAATGTGGATTCTCCATGTGTTTTGTCAACAATGCCAGTTTTGTAGACAGAACTCTAGTGTAGTCATAGGCTTAGATTACAGATTTGAAGTCCCTAAGGTAGACTCATACATAATTTCATCCAAGTGATACAAAATAACAAGTGAACGTCATCTTTAATCCAAAACACTCTGAAGAATACTGGAACATAGAGGTTCAGAGGGAGTACAGATTTATTTTGCCTACACTTTTTATATCCATATTACTATTTGTTCCTTAATTTTACCAGAGATTTCACTTTTGTCCTTTAGAGATTTTCCACCATCGCAAATAACTCTACCAACAGGGGGACTGCATGCTTCTGAGACCTCACACTTCATGCCAACACGCAAGTTATGCAGTAATAACAGACAGCCTATGAACCAAGTACATGGTGGTCCTCCATCTTCCTGGCTTCCATTTGACCCAAACTTGTCAAACAGACAAACTGGACTTACAGTTCCACCACAGAGATCTACTACAGAAACAATACAGCTAAAGGAAGCATTGATAAAAATATTTCCTGATTTTGAGCAAAGACAGAAGATTGATCAAATACTAGCTCAACATCCATTCATGCGAGACCTTAATGCGCTGTCTGCCATGGTGCTTGACTGAGATTTCATGTTGCAACTGATCGATCTAAACTTTGTCAATGTGAAGTAATGTTGCTCAGTGTCACGTCACTTTATGGATATTCAAAATGTAATACTTTTATTTGTATAAAGAAGTGAACTATTTTTGTGCATATTCCTATGGCTTTCAAACAGCCTTTTGTTTGGTAATTAAGTTATGCTGCTAATACAAGTTTGTATTAACAATTTCTGCAAAAGGAAACAAAATTTACTTCTGCTTCCTTGGAACTGTTTATTAAACTAGTAGCAGTTTACTTTAGAATAGTGTATTTGCACTGGTTTCTTAATTGTACTTGAGAGGGGAAGAATGTGATGCTTGACGCAAGTCAGCATAGAATACTTATTTTAAAATATAAACTGAAAATGGCATCTTTTATAAAACCTTATACCATTGGGAAATTGCAAGAGACATGCACATCCTTTCCTTAGCATTAAATGCATACCTTTAGGTAAATTTTTTTTTTGGCAAGTAAGTTGGAATTGCTTGTACTGTTATGGAATATTACGCTTTTTCCTGTATTGTGGAAGTAATGCCATCAGGTGGCAGCTTGTGTCCATTAATGTGTAATGACCAGGGAAAGGGTTTCTAACGTCTATAAACAGGCATTTCTGAATTTAAGCAAAAGAACATTCAAGCAAAAAATTAAACTGATGACCAAGGCAGTGCTATTGCGGCATCATTTAGGGAATAAATAGTGAGAGGGATGTTTTGAATAAAATTTAAACAATATAATCATGTTACGTGATTCGTGTAAAAACCTTACAGAAAGTATTTTGCTGTTGTATGAGGCCAGGAAGTAAACATTAGTCTGTATACATGGGTGGGATTTTTCAACTGAAATGACTAACCCTGCTAATTCAGATTATTGGTTACTACTTTATAGTATTTCAACAAAGGACTTTTAAAGCATAAATGTACATCCACAAGCCATTATAACAAAAATATTCCTAAATCTTTTAAAAGAACTACAACAGTTTGAAGAAGCCAAGTAACTCCAATTTTTTTTTAAAAGAAGTTTGACAGAAGTAACAAAATGGCTGTTTTATCTAATGCTTTTCATATAAAACTTGCTCTTCATAAGTTCTGTTTGGTTTTAGTTGCTAGTACAGTGATCAACTTAGGTCTACACTATGAACTTAGGTTAAATTTGTAAGGTCAATTTTCTAGTACCCAATTTTATAAAGTTGAAGGTGCATGTCCACATTGATATATAAAGTTGATGGAATGTGTCCCTATTAACGTTGCCAGATTTGACTTTGTCAGCAATGCACTGAGAGTATCTGTCCCACAGTTCCTGCTGCCCCCTTTCATTGTAGGTTTCTGTCCCAGTGTGTGATTGGACAGAAGTGTGCCACCAGTGGTTGTAGGTGTGTCGTCAGCATCCCACAGTGCACTTTTCTTCTTCCCCTCCCTTTGGAAAGCAAGGGCAAAAAGTGTTTGCACCCTTTTATGTATCTGTGCAGACACCGTTGCAAGGATAAAATGGAATGTGTGCAGCTTAAAACTGTTGTGGCAAGTATTATGAGCACCTCTTGCATTCTGCTGTGGTATGTGCAAAGGCTAATAAACTTTGAGAATGATGAAGACTTTGAGGAGGATGTGGACATACACAAATGTGAGAGATTGGACACTGGAGAGGAGGAACATGGAGATCCTGGCTGCACTCCATGCTTGGCACACAGTGGAGTGTCAGTTCTGGTGCCAAGAAACAAGCTCAGACTGGTGGAACTGCATTGTTCTCCAAGTATGGGATGATCAGCAGTGGCTACAAAACTTCTGCATGCCTAGGGCCACTTTCATGGAACTTTGCAAATTGCTTTCCCCTGTCCTGAAGCTCTGTGATACCAAAATAAGACCTGCTCTGACTGTTCAGAAGCGTGTGGCAATTACTCTGTGGAAGCTTGCAGTGCCAACTAGCTACTGGTCAGTGGGCAATCAATTCGGAGTGGGCTGCTGCTGTCCTTCAGGTAGCCCAGGAAATCAATACCCTACTGCTATGAAAGAGTGACTCTGGGGAAAAGTGCAAGACATAGTGGACTGTTTTGCCACGATGGGGTTCTCTAACTGCAGCAGCGTGTTTGATGGAACTCGCATCCCTATCTTGGCACCACCGGACCACCTTGCCACAGAGTACGTAAACTACAAGGGGTACATCTTATGGTGTTGCAGGCATTCGTGGATCACAACGGTCTTTCCACTGACATCAATATGGGATGGTCAGGGAAGTTGCATGACAATCACATCTTTCAGCACTCTCATCTGTTCAGAAAGCTGCAGAATAGGACTTTCTTCCCAGACCAGAAAAACACCGTTGGAGATGTAGAGATGCCAGAAGTGGTTTTGGGTGACCCAGCTTACCCCTCGTTCCCTTGGCTCATGAATCCATAAACAAGCAGCCTGAGCCACAGTAAGGAGCAGTTCAATCATAGGCTAAGCAAGTCCAGAATGGCAGTAAAATGTGCATTTGGCTGTTTAAAAGCCAGGTTCAGAGACTCCTGACTCGGTTACACCTCAGCGAAGGCAACAGCATTCCCCTCATGGTAGCAGCCTGCGCTGTGCTTCATAATTTTGAGAGAGAGAAGGAAAATTTCATGCCAGGATGGAGGACAGAGGCAGATAACCTGGCCAGTAATTATGAACAGCCGAACATCAGGGCAGTAAGTAAAGCACAGCAAGTGGCCCTGCTAATCAGTGAGGCTTTGAAATTGAAAAACAGCTTTATGAATGACCATACAGTGACATGACAGTCATGTCTTTCTCTCAAGATCCCCCTGAATGATGTGTGCTTGCCTGTAAAGCCTGCAAAGAGCCCCCCTCCCCACCAGTGCAACACAAAGACCATGTGTGCCTGGGTATGCTGCCTGCTCCACTTGCCATGCTGGCCAAACAGGAAATGAAATTCAAATTTTCCTAGGCTGCTTCCTGCACACCTGTAGAGCAGTGGAGCTGAAAGTGGTGGTCAGAGGGGGCACTGTGGGACGCTGGCAAGAGGCCAAAAATGTTGAATTTCACAACACTCCATCTGCACTAGCCTAAGTTTGACCATGCAAAGTCAAAGCTCATCACCTAATAAATTATTTTGTTAGTCTTTAAAGTGCTACTGGACTGCTTTTTTGTTTTGATGGTCTATAGACTAGCACAGCTTTCTCTCTGTTACTATTCAAATTTGGTGTTACTCTTGGAAAGCAGGAGTACAAAAGTCAACCTTTGGAGCCCTGAAAGTTGACAGAATGACACCTGTAGTGTGGGCTGAGTCCTCTGAAATTTAACCTGTCACCTAAATTTGACCTAATCGCCTAGTGTAGACCAAGCCTTTAGTCACTTAAAATGAAGCTCTAGTCTTCTGCCCTGTACTGAATCACCAGTCATCTTAACTCATTTTGGACTTTTCTTGTAAACTGTATTAATTGCCAGGTTGGTGGTGAGTAGAATGTCTCACAGCTAAGATCATCTGTTCATAACATCTTGGCCCTCAAGGACCTGAGGGCTGATATGGATTGATGTGCAGCTCTGAGGAGCGGTAGAGTGTATTAAAATGGAGGAGCTCCAGGTAGTGTCAGAGCAGGGACACTGAGCCTCACAGAACTGTTGGAATGAGTAGCTCGAAAATCACTCACCATAGCAGCAGCTTGGATTAAGAAAAGGAGTAAGTTTGGTTACATAACTTTTTTTTCCTCGGCTTTTAAAAATTTGCAGGAATCGACTAAATCAAGGAAAAATGGTCCGATGTATTAAAGTTAGCAAGTGATCATGCTGAAAGGAAGGATGGCTTTCAAGTCGAGATGCAAAATTATACATTTTGGTAGTCTACTCTAGAAGGGGCCAGGCATGTTCTATGGACCTGTGGGAGTAGTATACCAAATCCTGTGTAGTAGATGAGTCTTTCTTTTTTTTTTTTTTAATTGATGTGGAGAAACTCCACCCTCTGGTTGCCTTCCATACTTGCCCGTGTCCTGGACCCCAAATATCTAATGATACTTTCTGCAGGCAGAGCTCTCTTCTGCCTTCCCATAGCAACTCACCCCATTCTTGAGGGAGAAAGGGCTAGAGTGGTGGGGAGTTACAGATGAGTTGGCTCCCATCTGGGAGCAGTAAGACAAGATGACTCATCCTCTCCCTCACTACTGCACCTGACCTGGAAAAGACAGAGAAAGGGGTGAAGAACTGCTGGAGCTGCACCCCCATCCTGGAACGGGGAGTGGTAGGAAAATGAAAGATCTCAGGAAGAGCAGAAGTGAAGCGGGCGTGCCAGAACCACTGTCAATCAGAGGCAAAGGAGGTGTACCTCCACCTCAGTCACCTGCCACTTTCATCTGCCTTGCCAAGAAGTGCGGACATTGAGGAAAGCTGAACAGAATTAACTCCTTGCCATAGGAATGGACAGATGTGATGAGAGATGATTCACCAGGGGCGAAAATGACCTAACTTAGGAACTGGCAACAAAAAGAGCAAGAAGAGCAATTTTTTTCAAATTCCATTTAAAAAAAAAAAAAAAACCCTCACTAATTCAAGAGCCTCAATGCATATGAATACAAGACAGTCCTTAATAAATAACATCAAACCATACTTTTTGTAACCCCTATTTTAAGAACAGTGCTCACACAATGATTTGTAATGTGACACGTTTACCGCAGGACATTCACAAACTTTTTACATATTCTATTTCCTCACACTTTACACGTGTGTGTGTGTGTGTGTGTGTATGTAATACTGACTTTCACTTCTGAACCTACTTTAATTATGCAATTTTACTTCATGTTTAATTTGTTTGCTTTTTTAAAATGTGTGTTCCCCTTCACAGCAGGAATGCTGCAAGCTTCCTTTTCTTTTTCCTTTTCAAAATCAAGATTAGCAACATGATCAAAACACAGATACAGCATCGTATCCCACAATGCACTGCACATGTTAAATGGGGAGTTATCTAATGTGTTGAGATCACATTGTTTATTTAAATACAAGTTTTTCATTATTGGGGTTTTAGACATTCACTGTTTATCAGAAACAGTATTTCCCAAAACAGGGTACATGTATAACCAGTGGTACTTGAAAGGATTTCAAGGGGTATGCAGCAGAAAATAAATTACTAAAAATCAGGAGATCAGCACTGGGAGAGCGGTTGCACCAATAAGGCCCAAGTCCCAAAAGAGGTATGTGAATATTTTAAATTTGGGAAATGCTGATCAAATATAATCAGGAGGATATTTATTTATTTATTTATTTTTACTTTGCAATAATAGCATTGGGAGCCACAAAGAAGTCCTTAATGAGCTGTAGGTTGTGGACCCCTGACCTAACCCAATACATTTTGGAGAGAGGGTAACATCAAGTGTCTCAGACCGGGGGATGAGCATGAGTGTTCAAAATTTAAAAGATTTGTTTTTTCTCTCTCTCTCTCTCTCTCTCTCTCTCTCTCTCTCTCTACCTACCCACATGTGCACACGCACACCCGCTCTTTCTTTCTCTCCTAATTCTCACAGTTTTTGATCTCTTGACGCTGGCAGTGCTGTGAGAGTGTGAGCAAAGTGGTGGATGGTTTGGGAGACTGTACAACCCTTTACACCTTTTCCAGACCGTTAGTGGTATTTTTAGTGAAACAGAAAAATTCAGAAAGCATTCCTCCTGACCCTAGCCAGGGTTTTCTTGCTGACCTTGATAAATTCAAGATGCAAGGAACACTTGCTTATGTGAACAGATCAGCTACAGAGTTAGCTGAGGTGCTAAGATACCCCAAGAATACAGATTTAAAAATTAATACATAGATAAAAATCGCAGTCCTAAGCAACTCCAGGTAAACTCTACTGAGCGAGTACAGAAAAAAAATATTTCTATAACTGAGTAAATTCAGAAGCATAACAAGCAACATTATTAAATAACATTTTTATATTCAAATTCTCAAATCTTATTGTGGCTGCCATGTGAGCTGTAACTCCTGCTTGAATGTATGTAGCATTCGTGCTTTGTGTGGTAACTAATACTTAATGGGCATACAATTTGGCCATGTTGTGGTTCCTATGGCAACCATAGTGAAATTCTTGTCTGTGTTGCTTGTAAAACCTCAGCCCTAACAGATCAGTGTTGAGTTCACATTTCATTCCCTTTTGGTAATGAGGCCCACAAATGTTTGATATTGAAGCTCTCTTCTACCTAACCTAGGAGGCCGACCACAACTGTCGGTCATAAGAACGTCCATGCTGGGTAAGATGAAAGGTCCATCTAGCCTGGTAACTTGTCTTCCAACAGTGGCCACTGCAAGATGCCTCAGAGGGTGTGAGCAGAACAAATAATTATCAAGTGATCTGTCACCTGTCACCCATTTCCAGCCTGTGACAAAAAGAGGCTAGGGACAACATTCCTACCCAACCTGGCTAATAAGCATTGATGGACCCAGTGACTTTTTTGTGAAAAAAGAGAAGTCGGTACTTAGCTGGCTCTTTGTCCCCTCCCTAGACAATCCCATATCTGAAGCTGCTTACGTGCTGGCATTCAGTACTGACAAGTACTGGGGTGAAAAAAGCTGCCTCCAGCTGCAGAGCAAAGTGAAGAAGAAAAGGCTTAAAATTTCTAGGCCTTGAGGATCTCTGCCTATAGTGTCAGAGAGGATTACTGTTCTCCTGATAGTCATAGATACTCTATTCCTCCCTGCAAAAAAAGTCCAGAGTGGCAGAGAATGCTAAGAGAGAGAAAGTTAGATGCCACAGCTCCTGAATCTCTCCCTCTGACAGAGGGACTGCATGGAGATCAGCGTGTGCCTTTTCTGTGGAGATTCTGGCTCCTCAAGCGCTCAGGAGTTCCTTGTAGACTCCCTCCCACCCCAAAGGGCTCTCGGGAAGTGGTGGCCGCTCCTCACCAGTGAAATGTGTGTCATTTGTGTGTTTAGAGGTCCATGTTCAGAGCTGTTTTTTGTTTGAAAGACCATGTACTGAGGCAGGCAGTTAGGATTTAAAATCTAGAACTCTGCTTATTGGTCAAGCCATAGCCAGGGGCGAGGCTACTAATCGGGAAGGCCAGAGCCTGCTAGTAAGTGACCAGGGAGCTTGTGAACAGCGTGATTGCTAACAGGAGGAAGTTTAGAGGGGGAGTTGAGAGGGAGCTAGTTACTTCTGACATTCCTTAGAACTTTTATACTAAACTATATCCCAAACTACTGCATTTTAAATAATAACCCCATATGTAATCTAATTATCCACAGAGAATGCAAGCAGAAGCCTAGCAGCAGAGTGGGGGCTGTCCTGTTTATTGTATCCAATGTAATATGTATGATAATGAGCATAGTAAACAACAGCAGAGGGGAAGTAAGCACTGTCATTACATATATGTAAGTTTGTGTTTGTGTTGTACTGCAGTTAAAGACCAAACGACATTTGCAAGTAAGTGTGAAATAACTAATCAGAGTCTGCTAAATGGCACCTAAGCAAGCAGTATATTTACCGAAGCACAACGTTGTGTAACAGGCCCATATGCAGCAGCGAGGGAGTGTGAAGGGTATGAACGCACTCCACAGGCACAGGGAGCAGGTATAAGAGGCAATGGGACCCAGTGCATCCCTCTTCCTATCCTTACTCTGACCATTCCTGAAGGCTTACACAACCGTAGCTTAATAAAAAGCAGTCAAGTAGCACTTTAAAGACTAGCAAAATAGTTCATTAGGTGAGCTTTCATGGGACAGACCCACTTCTGCAGACCATAGCCAGATCAGACTAGACTCAATATTTAAGGCACAGAAAACCAAAAACAGTAAGCAAGGAGAACAAATCAGAAAAAGATAATCAAGGTGAGCAAATCAGAGAGTGGAGGGGTGCGGGGGAGGTCAAGAATTAGATTAAGCCACGTATGCAGACGAGCCCCTATAGTGACTCAGAAAGTTCCCGTCCCTGTTTAAACCACGTGTTGATGTGCTGAATTTGAATATAAAAGCCAGCTCGGCTGTTTCTCTTTGAAGAACGGTGCAAAAGTTCTTTTTCAGTAACACACACACCTTAAATATTGAGTCTGTTCTGGTCTGGCTGTGGTCTGAAGAAGTGGGTCTGTCCCACGAAAGCTCACATAATAAACTTTTTTGCTAGTTTTTAAAGTGCTACTTGACTGCTTTTTGTTTTGACGCATATCTTTAGGTCATTAATAGAATGGCCCATTCCATTAAAATGTTGACTAACTGGTTTGTGGATCTGGAGTGTTTTGATGTCTGTTTTGTGCCCATTAATTCTTTGTCTAAGAGAGTTAGAAGTCTGTCCAATATACAAAGCATCTGGGCATTGTTGGCACATGATGGCATATATGCTATTAGTAGAGGAGCATGAGAAAGTGCCTGTGATTCTGTGAGTAACCTGGTTAGGTCCAGTGACAGACTCTTCCCCTGAAAGTGGCTCTGTTAACTGAAAATTGAAATCCCTTCCAGACCTATTAGCACAACATAGAACCTGTGAAAGGGATATTAAGGGGTAACTAAAAGCATTTAAAAGGCATATGCCAACTGTGAATTTACTGACAAACAGTTGTGTATTATGTCAACAGGCCTTTGTTTAATATTTGCTTTAAATATTTCATTAGTTTGTGGCTGAAGCTTCTAAAAATCACATCTAAAAATTCTTTTCATAGATATTTAGATGCACGATCGGAGTATTCAGCTTCAGCCTTAAATGCTTGGCTCTTCAGACAGGTTTTTTTTTGTTTTGTTGTTGTTTTTTAAATAAATTCAATTCTTCAAAAGACCTCCCTCATCTAAAAATAGCAGCCATGTAAGATAACCCAGCCCCAGGGTTGTCCACCTCTCCCTCCACACACTGTACACTAACCCCCAAATGCCCTGCCCTGAGCCGCTCATGAGTCCTGGTGCCTTGCTCTGGGCCCCTTATACCTCCAACCCTTACTCTTCAACCCCTAACATCCCAAACACCCTACCGTAACTTCTGCACCCCTATGCATTCCAACCCCCTCCCCTAAGCCCCTCATGCACCCCATTCAGATTCCACATCCCCCACCCTATCCTAACTTCTGCACCCCCTACACACTCCAGTCCTATACCCTGAGCACCTCATATACCCCAGCCCTGACTCCTGCACCACCTTCTCCCCAGCCCACTGCCCTGAGCCTTCCACACTCCATCCCATGATTGTTTGGAGTATTTCTAATTGACTCAGATTTGTTTAGCATTTTAAAGCTGAGCTGTGTGCGGATAACATGCATTTTGGTGTGTTCACTAGGTTGAATTGTTAGAAATGATGATAATACAGGTACTCCAAGAGTGTTCATTTTCTTTTTATTTGATTTCATATTAAACAAACATCGTAAGTGTTGCTCCTTGTCAATTATCCCTTATTTTAATATATTTTCTTCCACACCTATCTAGGTGGTGCCGATTTTGTAAAAAAAAAAAAAAGACAATCTAGTGCTAAGCTGACTCCCCACCCCGCTGCCTTTCCATTCCATGGCTGGGGCTGCCGAGGTGGCAGTACTCAGTACCAGCACAAAAGCGGCACTGTATCTAGGTTTTCGTTTGTTTGTATGGGTGGTGCACATCCCCACACGACCTCCATAGTGGCGTTACACGTAAGATATTTTAGCCATCACAAAAGAAAATTCAACCCAGCCAAGGATGGACAGTCTTAGAGGGAATGCTGCTCCCCTGCCTTGCTTGCTGTCAGGAGAGCCCCAGTGCATGCGCGGGGCTGGGGCTGTTAGGAGAACCCTGAGTGTGTGGCAGCCAGGACCCTGACATGCAGGACAGGTGGGGGGGAGGGTAGTAGGGGCCCCCATGTGCATGGGTGTGGCCACTGGCAGCAGGGATGTTGGGGGCAAAGGGCAGTGCCAGGCTGGCTGGACGGGGAGCAGGGTGGTGGGCAGGGCCAGCTAGAGAGTCAGGGGAGAAGGGCAGGGCCCACTGTGTGTGTGGAAGAGGGAAGTGGGGGGCTGGTCCACGTTTACAAAAAAAAGCGCACATGTCCCCAAGAAATTCCTACATCTGGGCCTGTGTAATCTCCACTAAAATTTATGGTGAATATATAGGGGGAGGAATAACAGTGATTAGTGCATTGGCTTTGTAAACCCAGGGCTGTGAATGAAATCCCTGAGGGGAACTTTCAAGGGTCTGGGGCTGGTTAGATTTAAAATATGTGATATTCCAAAAATGGCTTTATGGCAGCCTTCCTTTGCAAAAACCTTACTTCAATGATGCATAAGTAATGTCACAGTACAACCAAAACTGGGTTGGTTTATAGCCTTTTGCAAAACCTGTTTTGGTCTACCACTTATTAAACCCCAAGGCATTAAAGGGAAGGAACAGGCACAACTTGCTGGATTTTGAAGTCAAACAGAAGGGCCTGGGTCATGGATGTTTTCATTTTGGACTGGTTACACAGTTGTGTCATCCACAAGGTAGAAAAAATACCTAGGGTTCTAAGAGCCACCTTCAAAGTGATACTCATCTTGGAATATGTGCCAGTCCACCCACAAACCACTCTGCAATTCTCCCATCCTGATGTGGAAATGGTTTTCCTGCCACCTAAGACACCTTCCCTCATCCAGCCTGTCGACTGGGGTTTGGTTGCTGCTACTAAACCCTATTACACCAGGCACATCTTTGCTCCAATGTGTAATGTGCTGGAAGCTAATGAAATGCTTAATGTCAGCTTCTGTAAGGACCACACCATTGCTAACTACATCGACATAAAGGAGTCGATCGATGAAATAAAATCACCAACAATCAACACTTGGAGAAAGTTGTGGAAGGAAGCTGTGGACACCTGTCAATGAAGAGATCAAAAGGATTGTGAAAATGGCCTGCGATGTTTGAGGGGAAGGTTTTGAGGATATGGAGGAACTGAGTCACATTCTGAGGTACTGACTGGTGAGGGCCAAGCAGAACTCGTGACACATAATGAAGACAAAGAGGAAAGAGAAGAGGACACACAAAACCCCCATTTAAATTTAGAAGCATTGGTGGAGTTCTTCAGATGCAGTAAACAATTCACTGACAATGTTTGAACACAATCCCTCAATGGAACGCAGCCTGAACGTTAAAAGGGAAATTGAAGCTGCAGTGATGGTGTACTGGGAAATTTTTAAGCACTTAAAGAAAAAGTCAAAACAGCTTCCCATCATAATGTTTCTTTGAGAAACCACTCTGGTTAAGCCTCTCAATCCCCAAGGAACAGTAAGGATAACAGGGAGCAAGTTCAAAGAACTGTTTTGCGTGATTAGCTTGCAGTTAAGGGCTTTACTGTGCAGTGTGGTGTTATCTTTGTGTTCAAGTTTGGCTGTGAATCTATTGTTTTGAAGTTGAAGTTGTTTGTTGATGGTGAAACAGCAGGGAGTAAAATGCTAGTTAGCATTATGGACAATGAATTGTGGGGTGTTGGGCCTGGGGACGTTCTCAGTGTTCATGGATTTTATCATTCACAGTGGTCTCATTTGCAGTGCCCCCAGTGAATGGTGGGAGCTTCCTGTAATACAAATTGTGAGGATTTACCTCTATCTTGTTAGAGGTTAACAATTTAAACAGGCAGTTATTGTCTATTACTATAGATATGATGCAGGAATCAAGAGCATTGTTTAATGTCTCTTTAAGCAATTCAAATACAGTTTACAACAACATGTAATGGATAAAATTACCATATATAAGTTAACACAAGATTTGGGAGACAGACGGCTACCTCACTAGCCAATTGTTCACTTGGAACTCCATGGCTGAGAGGCTGACCAAAGCCTGGGATTGGAATCTTTTTTATCTCTGATCTGCTTGATGTTTTATCAGAGGACACTTTAAGCTTAGGATTTGGATCTCCATGCCTGCTTGGATACACCCTTGGAAAAAGAGATTAATAACTCTGAACTGATTCTGCAAGAACTCTTTTCATCTACCAAGATCAATCCCAAAGCCCAAGCTGAAGTCCAAACTCTATTATGAATTTGATCTAAGCACTGTGTTCCTGTCTCAATGTAACATTGATCCTTTAACATGTAATCTTACCTTTCTCTTTTAGTAAATATTAGTATAGTTACTAAGAATTGGCTAAAAGTGTGTATTTGAGTAAGCTGTGAAATGTTCATTAACTTGGGGGGAGGGGTGTTCCAAATCCTTTGGGATTCATAGAACTTTCTTATGTGATGAATGAGATCTTCAGTGATCCTCATCCCATTTGACTCGAGTGTCTGTGTGGTGGTCTATTGCCCGGTTGCTTTAAGGCAGGGATTCCCAAACTATGGGTTGGGACCAAACATGGGTCACTGTTAGATTTTCCAAGGGTCACCAGCTGGTTGGCTCTGTGTGTGGCTTTTTAAGGAGCCATTTGCAGCTCCTGCTGCTACTCATTCCCTGCAGCTGCCAGTCCCTGCTCTGCTGTGCAGAAATGGAACTCAATTTAATTGGTTTCATGGCTGTCAGGAGGGATCCGGCTGTTAAACCAATTAAACTGAGTCCCATTTCAGCACAGCAGGACAGGGAACTGCCCACGCTGCAGGTGGAAGAATGGAATAGGAGGGCTGGGGGGAGCCATGCAGAGGAGGCAGCAGTGGCAGCAACAGTGTTGGCCTGGCAAAGGAGCAGCGGGGGGCAGCAGCAGCACTCATGTGAGATAGTGGGGGAACATTTTTGGGCTATGAGGGGTTTAAGCCTGGGGATGTGGGAGGGGGGTGGTTTGGGGCTGTAAGGGGTCTAAGCCTGGGGGGGTGGGAGCAAATCAAGATTTATAAAAAAAAAAAAATTTCCCAGGGGAGAACCCCCCCCACACACACACAGAATCACAGGGCTGGAAGGGACCTCAGGAGGTCATCTAGTCCAGCCCCTGGCTTCAAGCAGGATCAACCCCCACTAAGTCATCCCAGCCAGGACCTTGTCCAGCCGGGACTTAAAAACCTCAAGGGATGGAGAATCCACCACCTCTCTAGGCAACGCATTCCAATGCTTCACCACCCACCTGGTGAAGTAGTTTTTCCTAATATCTAACCTACACCTTTCCCTCTTCAACTTCTGACCATTACTCCTCGTTCTGCCATCTGACACCACTGAGAACAGATTCTCACCCTCCTTTTTAGAGCTCCCCTTCAGGAAGTTGAAGGCTGCTATTAAATCACCTCTAAGTCTTCTCTTCTGTAAACTAAACAAGCCCAAATCCCTCAGCCTATCCTCATAGGTCTTGTGCTCCAGACCCTTAATCATTTTTGTTGCCCTTTGCTGAACCTGCTCCAGCAAATCCACATCCTTTTTATACTGGGGGGCCCAAAACTGGACACAATATTCCACATGTGGCCTCATCAGTGCCAAATAAAGAGGAATAACTACTTCTCTAGATCTGCTCGAAATGCTCCTCCTAATGCACCCCCGTATGCTGTTAGCTTTCTTGGCTACAAGGGCACACTGTTTACTCATATCCAGCCTTTCATCCACCATAACCCCTAGGTCCCTTTCCATCCCTTTCACACCCTGGTTTTGAATTGCCTTGGGTCACAAAGTCTGACTGAATTGTCAAAATGGGTCGCCGTCTCAAAAAGGTTGGGAACTGCTGCTTTAAGGGGACTGTGTTGATGGCTTCTGGGTAACAAGTAAGGTGTCACTGAAGCTGTTTGGTGCTAGCTTGATCAATCTTAATATTAGAATAGCCACTAGCTTTGGGGAATGGCTGCCCCATTCTTTGCTGTTTGGCTCTAATTAAATAACCGCAGCTGGCTCACTTGGGAGCTGATCACATTGGTGTAGTCAAGGTAGGCTACATATTACCATGGGTTAATTGGGTTTTTGGATCAGAACCTCATCTACAGCTGTCAACAATTACTTTTGATATTTGGAGAGTTTAAGAGTTAAATATCAATGGCTATGAACAATGATCATATAAAAAGCTTAATAGAAAAAGCCTTGAAGAATTGTGCTCACAAAGGGGGTTGACTATTGGGGGGAAAAAAACACTGGGCAGGAACTGAAAAGTCTGCTGATGGCCAGTGATCAGGAAGCAGAGCCAGTGAAAATGCTTGCAGTGAGAAGCCAACAACTTAAACATGAGCAAAACCTGACATATCTTCAACTGCAGGAAAAGTGGAGGAAATAGCAGCTACGGGAAAGAGAAGCTAAAGAAAGGATTGCTGAAATGGAGAAGGAGGCCCACACAAGGCACATGGAACCTCTGGGTACTGAGAAGACTCACCAGATGCAACAGGAGTCTGCCAGACTTCACAGCCAAGTGCTGGAAGAGGAGAGAAAGTCACTGCATTTTGAATGATCTCAAACATAAAGATACTGTGTTAAGTACAGGCCCCCTTTACTATAGGAGCCTCTGACCTTTATTGGGAAGATCCTGTGTGCTGCAGTCTAGCCTTAACAACTCCAACTCCCATGATGCCTTGAGAAAAGGGGGGGGGGAAGTGCTGACTCCAGGTGTGCTGAGAGAGCAGGCGGTAGGCTCAATTTTGCAGAGAGGAGCTAGATTGCTGGTGTGGAGCTATATGCTGCTGCTGAGAGCCTGTGGGGTTTTGATTCTGCAGGAAGCTTGAGAGTCTGTCGGTAGTTTCCGCTGAAGGGAAGAGACTGTTGCAGTGCCTGGAGCTGAGGGAGAAGGGCCTGCAGGGAAGGAGCTGTGAGTAGTTGCAGTCGTTGTTTGGGAAAGTGCTGCATGGGAAGGAGCACAGCAGAGACACTGACTCTGAGCCTCAAGAGAGGCAGAGTGATGGGCTGAGGGGGCCAGGACCAGAGCTGCTGGCCTTTGGTGGGACCAGCTCCAGTTTGAGGGGTTGTGTGACTTGCTGCCTTGGGCTGTGTGTGTTAAGTTTAATTTAAGTACGTTGGGCATTTCTGAGTAAGAGCCATGCCGTAGATAATTACTGGAATGGGTTTATTCCTGGAGACGTCCAAGGCCCACTGCTAAGTGTGTACAGGGGTCAGCCAGGTGCAGGCACACCAACCATGAATTCCTTCAGGAGTAAGGGGCAGCAGTACTGGGGTGGACAGAGGATTTCCACCTCAGGATCTCCTTTAGTATCAACAGTGTCAGATACCCAGGTAAGTGTTGCCTGTTCCAGAGTGAGCCGGGGGCAGAGTTTTTCCTAGAGGCGTGCAGGGCCTCGGGCAAGAACTCCCCCCGACGCCCCATCCAAGGTGTCAGGCCTGGAGCAGCTTCCCTGCCACAGGCTCTGCCCCAGCTCCATCTTTTCCCCAAGCCCAGCCCCTGCTCTGCCCCCTTGTCTCTTTCCTCAAGTAATATATGTTGGGGCATTACAGGGCCTGGTTGCTCCCCCACCCTCTGCACTTACCACAACAGCAGGATTTATGGGGGCCAGGCAGCAGTGTTTTTTGGAAGCTGAACACTTGGCGGCCACCCAGGAGAGCTTCTGGTGCCGCCCAGCCAATTAGAAGAGCACTCACAGCCACCAGCAGGTGTTTCTATTGGCAGTCCACATCTGCCCAGGCCTTGGCGCACATACCAAAAAATTAGAGGAAATGCTTCCACGCACCCTGCTCTGCCATGCCGCCTGCTCCTGCCCTGGTGAAACTGAGCACAGCTGGGCAGGAGAAGGAGGCACACAAGGAAGGAGCAGGCAGGTGCTCCGGATCCCACCACCGCAGTGAAAGCCTTGGGTCCCTCCCATCCATAGGATGGGTGAGGCAGGCGCCGCAGGATGCTTGAGGCCTGATGTGGCTGCCCTGAATCATCCTATGGCCAGGACAGCTCTGCCGGGGGCCGGGAGAGAGGGGTGGTTTACAAAATGTTACCCCTGAAACTTACAGGGTCACATTTAAAATTTCTAAATG
Organism: Carettochelys insculpta; assembly: GCF_033958435.1. NCBI lineage: Eukaryota > Metazoa > Chordata > Testudines > Carettochelyidae > Carettochelys > Carettochelys insculpta. The sequence continues at coordinate 18,183,711 of NC_134150.1, forward strand.
TCTAAAAATATTTCTTATGAGGAATGAGCTCACAAGCTGTTACGTTTCGTCAGGAAGTGGCTTAATATTGAATCATCTTGAGGTAATTTTGAAGAATTAATGCAGCTGATTACACTTGAACAGATGTTAAATTTGGTATCAGAGCAGTCCAGGCTGCTGTGGGCAATAGAAAGCCCAGTTCTGTTTTGCTTGATGACCTTGTGCAGAATTTAAGTCATGAAAGAAATAAGCTCTTGGGAAAGAATGATCACTTTTCTCTCCAACCGAAAAGAGGAGAAGGCTTTGAGAGTGAGACCAGCCCCACTTCTGTTAGAGCAGGTGTACACTAGATCTTAAAGTCGATCGTAGATACACAGTTCCAGCTATGGCAATTGTGTAGTTGGAATCAATTTATCTACAATCGACTTACGTGGCCATCCTCACTGAGGGAGGTTGATGGAGATAACTGTCCATCAACCTCCTTTACTCCTTGAGAGAATGACGAGTGCAAGAACTGCCTGTTGACTCCTGACAGTTCAATTTCATGCATCCCCACTGGGCATGTGAAATCCAACTCTGGAAAATCCACCCTGACTGGGTGGATCTCCTGGGTAGTGTAGCTTAGAGGAGCCCAGAACAGAAAAACTCATATACTAAAGAAGTGGTATGTCATTTGTATGGTGCACCTGGTCACATCAAGCCAAAGTGTTGAAAAATGTTAAAAATAAACCACCAAACCCAGTAAATGCTAATTCAGTTATTCTAAGCACTCAGGCAAATCGGAGCTCAGCGCTGCTGCCTTGTGTACAAATGCTGTCACTGTCTTTGGAGGACAGTCTGAAAACTCATATTAAAGCTAAGTATGTGAACAATGCACAGTTTATTAGCAATGCAGAAGTTAATGGAGTAAGATGTGTGTCATGGACAGAGGTCGTAGAAGATATTATTTTAAAGGAGGTCTTGTCAGGGAGGAAGAATATTTTCTGTGTGAAAAGGTAACTCATGTAGCTTTATCTGAGTATATTGGCTTAAATTCACTTTAAGTGGCACCATGACTGTGAGAGCAAAATACTTTCTTCCTTCAGCTCATGTAATAGGGAATGATTGCAAAGCTTTTTGCAGTCAAGTTGATATCATGAATCAGACACAGGCAGAGAATAATCCTAACTGTGTTGCGGGCAAGGATTTGTCTATAAAGGGTTCTCCACATGTCTGTCTGTTCAAACCAGCAGTTCGTGTGTGGAGGAAAATGCTGAACATCTATCGGATATCTCAGAAGTGAATCTGGAATTAGATGAAGCACAGGTGAAATTATACCTCAGACTGTTTCAGATGAAAAGAGCAGAGTGTCCACTAAAGGAGAGTGTTTCTCCAGTACTTCTTTGTCTGTAAAGTACTACGATGGCTGAAAATATATCATTTGTCACAGAGTTGGTTCTGGACACAGCTGAACCCTGGGTGGAAGTGTTCATAAATATGTGTGTGCCAGGGATAATGACGTTTTACCCAGGTTGCACCCAGTTAACGTCACAACTAGTTCCAAGGTTCCATGTTGGTACCTCTAGTACAGGGGTGATGAACTACTGGCATGCCATCCATCTGGCCTTTGAGGCTCGGGGCTTCCCCTCCACTAGCATCCAGCTCCCCCCTCGGCCACTGTGGGGGTGGGAGTGTGGAGTCCTAAACCCTTCAGGCCAGAGTCAGCCCAGCTGGGGCCTGATCCAGCCCATGTGCTCTGCCTGGCAGGGAAAGGAAGTAGCCCCCTGTGCTGCTACTGCTGCTTCCCTTCCCCTACAGCTTGGGGAACTTTTCCCCTGCTGTTCTAATTGGCTGTAATTGCAACCAATCAGAGCAGTTGGGGGGCAGTGCCTGGAAATGGTGAGGGATGCGGAGCCAGGTGTCCCCCTTGGGAGCTGTGCCAAGTAAGTACCCCCCCATAGCCCAGACCCCTCCTCCACAGCCTGTGCCTGCACCCTACCACCTTCCCAGATCCACCAACCCCCAGCTCAGTCCTGCACCCTCCATTCTGCCCACACCTCAAACCCACTTCCCGGCAGCCTCCACCCATACTGAACCCATCATTTTTAGCCTTAACCCAGAACCTAGGAAGTCCCATAAAAATCTACAATCCTGGCCCCTGTCTGCTCTGGGGCTGGTGTACCAGGGGAATGAGGGGAGTGTCTTTTTTTCAGTGAGGGACCACATCAGTGAGATTCTGGTGGTTTGGGGGGTTGTTTTGTTTTTTATATCTGAGAGCCCAAATGATTTTTCTGTGGGCCCAGACCCAAAAAGATCCCCCCTCCCTCCACATCCTCTAGTCTTTTGATTGTGGCTTCTAGTGGCTTACCTAAAAGGAGTCTGTGTGAAAATCTTCCTAATTTACGAGAGGTAGCTCTGGATCGGAGTGAAACAACCCAGAAGAAAGTTGGAAAGACCCACTTCTTCAGACCAGAGCCATACCAGAACAGACTCAATATTTAAGACACAGAGAACCAAAAATAGTAATCAAGGTTGACAAATCAGAACAGTATTATCAAGGTGAGCAAATCAGAGAGCAGAGGGGCAGAAGCCGGGGGGGGGGGGGGAGTCAAGAATTAGATAAAGCCAAGTAGGCATAAGAGCTTCTATAAAGACCTTGAAAATTCCCATCCCGGTTCAAACCACGTGTTAATGTGTCCGACACATTAACACGCAGTCACGCGGTTTAAACCAGGATGGAAATTTTCTAGGTTATTATAGGGGGTCTTATGTCTACTTGGCTTTATCTAATTCTTGACTCCCCCACCGCCTTCTGCCCCTCTGTTCTCTGATTTGCTCACCTTGATAATATTTTTCTGATTTGTCCACCTTGATTACTGTTTTTGGTTCTCTGTGCCTTAAATATTGAGTCTGGTCTGGTCTGGCTATGGTCTGAAGAAGTGGGTCTGTCCCACAAAAGCTCATCACCTAATAAACTATTTTGTTAGTCTTTAAAGTGCTACTGGACTGCTTTTTTGTTTTGATAGTATGTAGACTAGCATGGCTATCTCTCTGTTACAGGAGGTTATTGATTTGTCTGCTATACTGAAGTCTGTGCTATACAAAACTAAAGCTCAGCTGGAATGTGTTGCTGCTCTGATATAGCAGGAAAACAGGAATTTCTTACTGAAGTCTTTGAAGTTGAGAAGGTAACAGCTGTTCCCAGTAAGGCAGACAAGGAAATTGCTGTCATTGACTCTTAATGAGCCACTGATTCTTAAGGGTCCTTTGTTGGTAGTAAACAGTTTCTCTGCGCAGAAAGGTGTGTTGGTGTCCAATGGCCAAAGTCTCTCAAATGATAGTGAATCCACTGACTAGTGACAGAGGTAGCCGTGTTAGTCTGTATCCTAACAAAATAAAAAAGCAGTCCTGTAGCACTTTAAAAACTAACAAAATGATTTATTAGGTGGTGAGCTTTCATGGGGCTGACTACATGCTGCTACAGGACTGCTATTTTGTTTCGTTTGAATCTACTGATTTTGCTTTGACAAAATCCAGTGCAGAGAGCTTAAAGGAAGCTTCTTTAACCAGAGATTGGATTGCTGACTTTAAACAATGAGCAGTTTTATGCATAAACCCATAAACACTTTGCAAAAGTAATGTGATTTCTTCATAAGCTCTGATGCTTTTGTTGACTTGTGAATGCAGGAATTGGTTGAAAAGCAGGAGTACTGCAGTTGATTGAAGTTGTTTGTGTTTCCTTAAAGCCTGGTGCACAGGCACGCAACCTAGATGACAGGAGGGACTGCGAGTTGTCCATGAAAGTTGTAAATGAGAACACAGTTGGTCAAGTCATAGATTATGGTACACCCAAAATCTCAGTTTTCAACTCTCTGAGGAAAGGATAGAAGGCAGGTGAGTTAACCCTTGGAAGGCAAATGCCCTTACAAATTAGCCTCCCTTATCTCTAAAATACCAAAACTCTAAGGATGTGATTAAACTAAAAGCCTATTTTAAGGAAAACCCTGAGATTCAAAAAAAAGCTACAATTCCAAAGGAGAATTAAACAAACTGACCTGAGATCTGGTCTACCTAAACAAAACGCTTAGCATGACAAATGTAATTGTACGTGTACACTTGTGCTAAACATTCATGAAAACACAGTACATCAGAGAAGCCCTTATGATTATGCTGTTTGGTTCAATAAGACACATCTTATACTTAAGTACCTGTTAGTGTTGGGATTTCATAGATAATACATGTACATGAGCCTAAAACTTTTCACAGCAGGAAAAAACAAAACCACTTGAACTGCTGTGCAAAAAGGAAAACTGACATCCTCTGACATTCAGCCGTGAAGGTGGTGAGGTATTGTAAATCCTCTCTGAAGAATATTGATGTCTGTTAACACATGGGTCAAGCCCTGACATCATTAATGTGTTTCACACAATGTGTACGAAGTTGTTAACTTGGGCCAGAGGATGTATTAGTTTGGACTTACAAAGGATTTGATGTAACCACAGCTCATAAAAAGTTGGAAGATCCTTAAGATTTATTCAGGAGGTCGAATTGCTCCTTATTGCACCAATCTCACATTAGGGGTGTGACACATAGCTACCAACAGAGAGGGGCAAGAAGGCAATTGCTCCAGACTCCAGAAATTCAAGGGGCCCAGAGCAATGTTCCCTCTAATCTTTTCCATCCATGTGCAGAATAAATTTTTGTGTTCACCAAAGCATGTGCACCACCAGGAGACACAAAACCTAGCTGTGGGTGTTCTGCTAATTAGCTGGGGGCCTTGAATCTCTCTTGAGCGGCTGCACAAGCGCACAGCCATACTTCCCTGCCCCTGACTGACAGACGTTGACTGCCTCCAAGGCTCCATAGAGCAGCGAGACTGGCATAGAACGGTGGACCTCATTTTTCCTACAGAGGAAATTTTAGGGAGAGGTCTGAATAAATGTCCGTGTTCCCTTTCTGATGAAAGAAAATGACTTCATTTTACAAGTGGGAAGCTTCTCATTCAGGTGACGTGCTCTGTAATCTTGTACAAAATTTATTTCACTGGGAACTGGTGGCATGACAGGCTGCTTTGTCTGTGACCTTCTCTATCCAGTAGAGCCCGACTTGCCTGTGAATTACCTTCCTGGGGAACCAGGCATAACTCCAATGTTGTGCAAGTTGAGGTGGGGGTGGGGCTGCCAGCTGCACTCAGAAAGTTGCTGCCAGGCCTGGGGAATCCCCGGGTTACAGGGGAAGGGAGCTGGCGGAGCAGAGCACTTCTCCAGCGCCCATCCCCCTTAACCTGGGGATTCCCAGGCCCCAGCGGTGGCTCTCTGGAGTTGCTGCTGGGGTCCCCCTTGACTTGCATAAAAATGAGAAATACACCAATTCAATTTGCGCATCTCAAGGGTCTACTGTATTGCTTTAAAGCTGGAGAGAGGAACACAATCCCTTTCCTCAACTATTACTGAAAATCTCATTGGATTTCTCTTTTCCATTGACTTCAGTGAGCCTATGACAATCAGCTAGGGGTCTTCTCCCTAGCATCAAAGTCTTAGTACCATAGCCTGTAGCATGCGGTATGCTCAGAAGTTAAACTGAACCAACTGTCCAGTATAGACACCTGTGACTTTAGAGGGCCATCAGAGTTAGCTGTCAAGCTGAGTGAAGCGTGTGCATTTTTTCAGAAATAAACACATGGAGAGGTTCATAACCATTTATTATACCTGACTTATTATATTACATTATATTCCACATCTACTCTAAAGCAGTTCTGGGTTCAGTTTCCTTGTCACAACATGTGGTCAGATCCTCCGTTAATGTAAAATAGTTCAATTCTGTTGAAGTCGAGGTGCTTTGTTTCTGTAGCTTCTTCACGTCCACACATGGAGTTAATCACAAGTAGCTATTGCACTTCACATTCATACCCTTTGCTAATTCAAAACAACTTTCAAGTGCAGACAAGCTGCCCAAAGTTCTTTTCTAGCTCACTTGACATCAAAGCCCAGGCATTCTTTCCCTAACTGGCAACATTCATTCTGATAACTTAATACTGTCAGTGAAACATCTGTGTGTGTCTGATCTTGTCTCTTGCAGAATGTCCATCTTAAATCACACTGCATACACGTGCTTGCTTTGATCTTTACACTGGCTTCATTAACTTCCCTCTTTGAGAAGAGTATAGCACCTTTATGCATATGAGGCCTCTCTCCCTGGGTCCAAATTCATACCTTCCAACATCTGAAAGCTGAAAAAGAAACACCTTGACTGCATTAGAATAGTTTCGGGGAAGAAGGTAAAGCTCTCTGCTACACCTCAAGAGGGAAGGGGCTAAGGCTTTAAGCCACCTCTGTTGTCTCCTGATTTTTGAGCTGTTTGGGTCAAAATGGCCACTGGTCTAATTTAGCCCTGCAGTTACTAATGGCACAGGTTAATAACAGAACACCACTTATCAAAGAGGTAGCCGTGTTAGTCTTTAGCTTTGAGAACAAGAAGAAGTCTCGTGGCACCTTACAGACTAACAGATATTTTGGAGCATTTGGAACACCACTTGTCATCCCCCATTGCCCCCAATTCAAACCCTCCAGCTCAGGATCAACAATCTACAGCCTATACTTGAACATCATGCTATACTCGCACAGGCCCTGAGTGAGAGACCTGTCCTTTCCTACAGACAACCACCCAACCTCAGGAAAATAGCAACCCCATGCCACACCACAAAAATACCAGTTCTGGAACTTGTCCTTGCAACAAGCCTGGTTGCCAACTCTGTCCACATATTTACACTGGAGACACCATCACTGGACCTAACTGTATCAGTTACATGATTAGGGGCTCATATTCCTGTACTTCCACCAATGTGATATATGCCATCATGTGCCAGCAGTGCCCCTCTACTATGTAGATTGGACAAACTGGACAATCACTTTGCCAAAGAATGAATGGACACAAATCAGATATTAGGAATCGAAACTACCCATAAACCTGTCAGTGAGCATTTCCACACAGCAGGTCATAGCATTCAAAACCTAAAAGTCTGCATTCTTTAGCAAAGAGACTTTAACACCAGATTACAAAGGGAGACATCTGAATTGGAATTCATTCTCAAGTTCGATACTTTACACCTCAGACTCAACAAAGATATCAATTATCTTATATGTTTCAAGGACAGTTTCCTCATATTTGCTCTTTGTAGTGATCTCAGGCAGCCCACATAATAGACATTTTGCAGTACTTTTCTTCCCCTGCTTCCTTCTGTCCTACCTATATGGTTCATCAGTTTTTATTTAATTTTTTTCTATCTTTTTGTTAAATCCTCTTTGTCTCAGTTATCATTTATTGGACGTTTCCAGATCTGAAGAAGTGGGTCTGTCCCACGAAAGCCCATCATCACCTAATACATTATTTTGTTAGTCTTTAAAGTGCAACAGGACTCCTTTTTTGTTTAGCCCTGCAGGAGATTCTTACTGCCTCTGCAACAGGGGTGACCAAACTTTTTACATCAGGCCCCACTTTTCATTCCTGCAATCAGTACCCCCCCGGCAACCTGTCTAATGTAATCCAAACCCTTTCAGCACGTGTAAGACAATAAGCATTTAAAATGTAAAAACTTTGATAGGTATATAAATGTGAACGTGGATATAAAAGCAGTGACATATTTCATCATTTTGAATGAGACAGGTAAGTCTGAGACCCAGCAGACAATTAAAATATTTCAGGACTCCCCAAGGGGGTCTGGCCCCCACTTTGTGCACTCCTGCTCTAAGAACTACCTGTCACTCCCTATCTCCTGCACATGCCAGAGCTGGGAACAGAGTCCTTGTAAAACAATCTCTGGCTGCATTCATCACTTCCTCTGCTAAGGATTTCTGTCTTGAGCCGGTGCTTCAAGTGGGAAACAGTACAGATAGCCCTTCCTAAATAGTGGGTGATCACAAGTATCATGTATTCAGCTTCACCAGGTGTAGGCTCTAATATCATGCCCGTCTCTGTGGTAGGTGAATGCCTTGTTTTTTTTCTATCCAGTCTTTTTTATTCTTGCTGTTGTTACTGAGAAGTACAAATTTGTGTGATATTGTGTATAACAGACAAGAAAACATGGTATCTGCCCTCAAGAGCTCACGATCTAAGGGTTAGGTTACGACTTAACCAAGTACCCTGGTTAAAAGCAATGGGATCACAATCTTTCTCTAAATTGCTGCCTCTTACTCTGTGCCTTATGCAGGTTGCTGGAATCTGTCTCTAGTTCATTTTAAGAATGCTTCTGCTCATGGTGTAAGTGTCTGAACAGCCCTTCTGGGAAGGACATTGACTCAGATAGTACTTTTTGTAACTCTGACATAGTCTCCTTCTGGTTCAGAAGCTCACAGGCTGCATTTTATATGAACACCTCTCTCTCACTGATACTTTTCTGCACTGTGTGTCATTTCTAAGGTCAGGTTTACACTCAACATTAAGTAGATTGTGGTTATGCAATTCTAGCTATGGCAAGTGTGTATTTTGAATCAACTTACCTTGCTGTCCTCACAGATCCTTACTCCTCATGATACTGAGGAGTACAGAGGTCGACTGCCAATTCCAAATAATTCGATTTTGAGTGTCCCTACTAGTCTCACAAAATCAAACCCCGAAAGATCAATCCTAACCAGGCTGATCTTCCGCATAGGGAAGACATAACCTGAGTGCAGGCCTGGGCAGTAGTTCCTGCCTCCTTGGTTTGTGTGTAGTTCCCTCTTTTGCAATGTGTGCGGTATGACATTCTTTTAATAAAAAGCAATTTGACCCTGCAAGTTTGTTTAAGACCTACAAATGTGTATGCTGTCAGGTAAGTAAGCTGTGATATTCTATTGCTAGAGGGGTTCTGATGTGTGAAGAATCTGCTTATCAAAATAGGCATATATCTGGTATGTTCACATTTCCACCTACTGACCAGAGGGAATAAACCTAACAGGCCTGTACTTGTACAGCAGAGCTCTTAAGGATGTTTGATTTATTTTTCTATGCAACCTCAACCTGACCTCCCTGTCTGTGTGAACAATTTTGTGCGTATGCATTTTGGTATGCTAATATCTGTGCACACAGTTGAAAGACTATAATGTCAGGGCATATTTGATAAACTGTTCATGCACAAATGCATTTGCATGCACAAAACCCTTTCACCTACACGTGTACACTTGGGGTCAAAATATGTGGTTACATCTTACTCCTAAAACACTGCGGCAACATAGGCTACAATCCTCGTAACTTCTCAGGGAAACTAACCAGTTTTACTGCCTTAATTACAACTGAGTAAGCTGCATAAGATGATTGCATCATCACTGCATGAACAAGACAGTCTTCCCCGTTTTAAAATATCTGTATTTTCCAGATCAAAAGGGGGAAAAAAGCATGTTGTTAGAATAATTTGCTGAAAGAAAACAGACCAGATATTAGATAATGTTTAACTTCTTTAGCCAAGTACCTGTAAACATCCCCTACTAGGAAATCTGTCTGTTGATAGCTCTGAAATAACTGCAGAGGGAGCCAGTAACTAATTCTTTCAGAGGGAGTTGAAAAGTTGCAATTTCCCAGCCATTACAAAAACAGGAATGTGCTTCTATGGGAATGTGTAATCATAGGAAGCATAGTTACTCGAAGGGTAACCTCAGCTTTTGTTTCTTTGTGCTCCCCCCACCACCACTTGCACTGTCAGCATTGATCTGATGTCTCTTGCCTTTATGCTTAAAATGTGAACTTTTTAGGGCAGGAACTCTCTTTTTATTCTGTGTTGGTATCAAGACAAGCACAGTGGTGTCTTGGCCCATAATCAGTCTAAAATTCAAAGAGCCTGAAAAAAAATGAAAAGGCATGAAAATCAGATCTGAGGCTGGCAGGACTTGAAGGTGGAAGGAGGTGAGGGCTATGCTGTGGGTTATAAATAGCTTTACACAGGAAATGGTTACAAGAGAGAATTTTGAATTAGAATGGAATTGAATTCCCAAACAATAGGCCCCAGGAAGAGCTTCAGTGTGTCACACATGTGCCAGAAGCACTACCCCTCTCCCCTCTCACACCCACACCCACACAAAATTTCCCCAGGGAAGCAACAGGAAGTGATATTTGGGCAGCAGTAGTAGCACATAGGAAGTGATGGAACTGACCTGGTAGGAATCCTAGTATACACATACACTCTCCACCAGAGTTTTTTTAAATATATAACCTACAAAGCTGATCTTCCTTATTGAGAATCCTTCTCCAAAATACTTTTTTAAAAAAGCAGAGTTGTGTCCCATCCAGTTCCTTTCCATGTAAGGTACTTTCGCCATCTAGACACACATTTCTAGCATCTAATATCGGAATTAGAAAAGCAGTTCGATGCTTTCTTTAGTATTGCTGTATGCATCAAAGCCTAAGTACGAAAGAGGTCCCCGTCTTCCTCCTGCTGAAGTCAACAGTAAAACAGGGTAGGGGGAAGAGAAAAAGATGCATTATACTCTGGATTTTGATTCCTCTCAAATCTCCTCTCTGCAGAAGAGCATGAGGGAGCTCTAATATTGAAGAAGCCCCATAACCAATTCAAAGAAAAAAAGCTCATTTTTACTTTAGGAAAAGCTATTTAAAAAGGAGGTAAATGTTGGCATTCCTTTGTACTTCACAGTTATTTCCGTACCAAAACAACTCCATTTAGGACTGGAAAGATACTTAATTTTCTCTTCCCTAATTGCCAGCTCTGCAAACTCACCTTAGGATGCAGGATTCACAGTGGGCTACTTATTTCTGCTTCTGCACTAATAAGAGAGGCTTTCCAGGTGGCACCTTCCACAAAATGTGTGGAATCCTATGTCTCTCAGTGGATTTGCCCAGGTGTACAGCATTGGCGTTGGCAGACAATCCTGCTGATGAAACAGATTTACCCTCCCCAGCACTCACTGCCTGATCTATAGTGGCCTTGTAGAACTTGGAGGAATAAAAGGCAAAACATAAGCCTATAGAGCCACCATAGGCCAGCAGTGACTTATCCACGTGCTTAACTTCAAACTTCAGACCCCCTTGATCATGTATGCATATGAATAAATGGAACTTGGTGCTTAATGTGCATAGTTTCTGTTCCACTGAAAACACAGGAAAGCTAACACATTTAATCCAGAGCTTAATGTTAAACACCTGCAAAATTGTTGCAGGCTTAGGGCTTTAGGCACCAAGCCTATGGAGCAACTTGTGAGATGATAGCCATATTTTCATCAGTAACATGAATATATAGGACATTGGGTATACCCAGGGCACAGCTTTGAGTAAAGGCACTATTTTTACCTAGATCTTGTCTACATGATGCTTCAGTCTTCACCAGCTGAGGTGTAAATTCCAATGCGCGCCAGTGTGTTATGCGTTAACTGGCCCATCTGAACCCTATTGGTGTGCAATAAAAGTTCCCTTGTGTGTGTTAATGTAGTCCTGTGCTGAACAGTGCCACCTTAACCTGGTTTAAGAAACTTTTATGATGCATCAGTAGACTCTACAGTGGTCCACACTGGAGTTTACAGCCCACTTGATGCAGACTGAGGCACTGTATGGACAAGCCCTGGCCCCTCAGTAACTTTTCAGAATAAAATCGTTACCACACATAAATGGTGAGAATCTCTTGTTTAATCCAAGCTCCACATGACAGATCCCAGAGCTCAGTGCAGGATTGGGACCTGGCCTAGGTTCTTATTAAATACTTACAGTTCCCATTTCAAAGCAAGAAATCGTAAAGTGGTGTAAGCTGCCACATTCACCTGACTTCAAACTTGTGCCGTTGGAGAACGTTCTCTAGTTCAAAAGTATTGGCCACTGACAAGGCAACAGAAAATAGCATCTGTTTCTGTAGGGATCAGTATTATTTGTATTGTGCTGAGGAGCCCCAGTCATGGACCATCTCTGATCCATACAGAGAGCCAGGCTTATTCCTGCTGACAACTTTTATGAGTCTAATCCAAACACAATGAAACTGCCTAATTGAAGAAGTATTTTTATTGTGTTTCTAATAGAAAAGAGACTAGGCTCATTTTCAAATACAAAAGTATGCATTTGTTACAGAACAAAAATGTATTTTCAAAGTGTCAGCACAGTATTCCTTGGCTTACCGCACTTTGGCAGAATTTGTCATTGTTAAAGGCTTAATTCTGCAAACATTTGTACATATATATAATGAGTGAGTAGCTGCTTTTACTTAGGTATGTTCACATGCTTCAGTTATGAACATGCTTAACTGCTTGCAGGATCTGAGCCTATACATCCATTGCATTTCATGGTGGCTATTAAAATAACTTCAAATTATCAACTATTGTCTGACTTTGAATAATTGGTGGTGTGAAATAAAATCTTTCTATTTGACATTTTTGATAGTTTAACACAAGTAACTTCAATGTAAGGATTAAAATAAAAAAGCATCAAAGTAGCACTTCAAAGACTAACAAAACAATTTATTAAGTGAGCTTTCGTGGAACAGACCCACTTCTTCAGACCATAGCCATACCAGAACAGACTCAATATTTAAGGCATAGAGAACCAAAAACAGTAATCAACGTTGACAAATCAGAAAAAAAATTATCAAGGTGAGCAAATCAGAGAGTAGAGGGCCGGGGGCGGGGGAGTCAAGAATTAGATTAAGCCAAGTATGCAAAAGAGCCCCTATAATGACCCAGAAAACTCACATCCCGGTTCAAACCACGTAAAAACATAAAAACACTCCTGATTCACAAACCGGTCAGCCGACGTTTTAATGGAGTGGGTCATTCTGTTAATCACTTAGAAGTCTGCATCTTACTGAAGAGAGATTTTCACAACAGTCTTGAAAGACAGGCTGCTGAACTATCTTTTATATTCAAATTCGACATATTAACACGTGGTTTGAATCAGGATGCGAATCTCCACTACATGCATCTGACAAAGTGGGTCTTTGCCCACAAACACTTATGCTCCAAAATATCTGTTAGTCGATAAGGTACCACAGGACTTCTTGCTATTTTTAAAGAGACTCTGCTACCCAGCAAAGGGATGAGTTAAGCTCTTTCCTATCATTTTTTCAATATCATCACAATGCTTTGATTTCTGTGCCAGAAGCAGGAGAAATATCTGGCAGAGGCTTAGAAGATTTGTTTTTTATGATTTTTAAAATAAAAAAATCCAGTTAAAGACACATCCCAAATACAACCAATGAGGTAATTGGAACAAATTGCCTGACTGTAGTATATTCATCTTGAAAAATCTGGCATGAGAGACATGACAACTTCAGACTTCACTGAGTGTTATATTGGCTCCGTTTAGTTTTATGTCCATGAATAATCATTTCATGAATTACAAGAACTGATGTGTTCCATATTCTGATTGCTAATTTGTCAGTTGCAACAACTTTATTAATTGACTCAGCTTTAAAGGGGCTAATATTTCTGCATGATCACTTTGTATATGGCTCTCCACAGCAAGAAGATTTAACAAAACACTTTGCAATCTGGTATTAATACCGTCGTACTGTAAATTTTTGTTCAATGGGGGCTGAACTAATAAATAGAGACAGCTGCTCAGAATTCTCTGTGGTTAAACAGACCAGTCATATCTTCATAATTATTTAAATACAGAGGAATTTCCAAGGAGACAAACACTTGTAAGAGGCTTACCTCACAGTTGTCAGTGCACACAGATTAATGGCATGGCAGTTATACCAAAAAATGTTGTGATTGTTATTTCGTTTTCATGTGAGGCATTCATTGCTGCTGTATATGTTTTTTAAGACCACAAACAGGTTTTTGGGTTTTTTTTTGAAAAATTGTGTACAAAAGTTTCAAGTAAACACTTATGGGACAACATTAACAACAGGGCTATGTCTACACGGGCAGCCTGTCTCAACAAAACTGGGCTTTTGTAGACGAAACTTGCCGAGCGTCTACTGTTGAAGCGCTCTGTTGAGACTTTGTCAACAAAACTCAGCTGTTCAGCCGGCAGTGTTATACCTCTCCCTGATCAGGTATAACACCTCTGTCGACAGTGTTTTCAACAGAGTACCTGTGTCGACACTTCTGTAGACAGAGAGGACTTCCCGTTCCGTGGACAGCCCTGTTTGCAGAGCTTCTGGTCAGCCCTTCTGTGAAGAGAGGGCAGGGCAGTCTGGCTGCTTTCTGTCAACAGAGCAGCTTGCTCTTTCGAGCCACTTTTATGTGTAGATGCAATTTGTAGACAGATGTACTGCTGAGGCTTCTCTGTTGACAGAGGCTGCCAATGTAGACATAGCTCGGGAGTTATTGGTGAGGGATAAATTAAAGCTTGGGAACAACTGTGAAAGCAAAAGTCATGAAATATTTTGGAAGTAAGTCAGGAGCACTTTCAAGCCATTAATAATTGATTTCATACCAACATACAATCAAACCTTCCCGTGAAATGGGCCGGATCACCTAGGCTGCCGCAGAAAAGCATCCAGAAAAGCCATTTGGTGTACAATGCACATACCTATTGTGCTGCAGTGGAATATTTTTAATAATTTGTAGCAAACTAATAATGCCTTTTGCCAAGGTACTACAACCAAAACTACTTTATGAACACATGAACATTCATACAATCACTATTTCATTATAGCTATTGTTGGCAACATAAGAACCCTATCATATCCCTAACTGTAATTAATAGGTTAGACATGCACACGGTCTAAGTAATTGCCAGCATGGGCATTACACAGACATAAATTTGCCTGGGTCTATGTTTCATTGCCTTCAGTTTCACTAAAAGCAGGGCTTGCTGCAGTGTCCACAGTCACCATCTCCTTGCTCCGGGAGCTGGTTTGTATAATGATTTGTTGACACCATCCCAGAGGTACCTAAAATTCAGTGATGGTGAAGGTACAGAATAAAATTTTTATAAGTAGCACTTACGATCTCTAGTCCCCCTTTCAAAGGGGACATAGGCCCAGATTATTAAAGGTATTTAGGCTCCTAACTTCTTTTAGTGTCAATGTGAGTTAGGTACTTAAATAAATTTGAGAATCTAGGCTGTAGAAGCCTTATTGGTAGTCAGTGGGAGTTAAATATCTACACATGCAAATAAATGTCTGTGGGAGGTTCAAAAGTGCCTACATGCCTACCATCTACTGAAGTCTTTCTTGTGGTAAAAGGTCAGTTTTATTCTGGAATAGGGTCTTCACCTGGCATTATACCAGCAGAGTGGAAAAATAGTTATG
This sequence comes from Carettochelys insculpta, assembly GCF_033958435.1. Taxonomy (NCBI): domain Eukaryota; kingdom Metazoa; phylum Chordata; order Testudines; family Carettochelyidae; genus Carettochelys; species Carettochelys insculpta. Next base: position 18,198,835 of record NC_134150.1, read on the forward strand.
TCAGTTTTTCAAGCTAGACAAGCCTTTAGTTTTAACCATTTTGCTGCTTTGTACAATATAAAAAGGTATAAAAGGTTAATATTTTACTGAAGATGCAAATATAGATACATATATCACATTTGTAGTGCTGGAGGAGATATTGGTGTTTATAAATGAGGGGGATTTTTTTTTCTAGAATCTGAATTCTAATTTTTGGCTTCTCAATTTAGCTTTTTATTGAAGTCTTGTCAATAGATCAGAATCAGATAAAAATGTACTGTTAATAAATATTCTTAAAATAATCATACCTGGTCATTGACTTTAGGCTTCCAGAGCAGGTGAACTCAGAGGTAGTAAGGTGGAACTACTATAGCTAAAAAAAAAAATAAAACAAATAACAGCAAGAACTCAAAGAAAAAAACAGCATGAACTACATTACAGAGCTCACATTGTTTCCTATACTCATATATTCCCATCCCGTCAAAAAACCTTTGTTTTAGTGTGTGTTTAGTGTGTAAGATCTTCTGGTAATGAGCTTTCACTGGGGCCGTTTCTACACAGGCCACTTTCTCCGAAAGTGGCATGGTAATACACAGCCCGACATATGCTAATGAGGCACAGATGCAAATTCCCTGCACCTCATTAGTATATGGTCACGTCATTTGGAGTCTGGAAGACCGTTCTTCCAGACTGCAAAGTGCCATTTAGAAGCGTGGCTCCCGGGAGGTCTTCCAGAAGGAAGTCCTTCTTCTGGAGGCCCCTTCTTCCCAAAAATTTTTGGGAAGAAGGGGCCTCCGGAAGAAGGACTTCCTTCCAGAAGCTCCTCGGGGGCCGCGCTTCTACACTGTGTTGTGGAGTCCGGAAGAACGGTCTTCCAGACTCCAAATGACGTGACCGTATGCTAATGAGGCACGGGAATTTGCATCTAGGGATTATAGTGGACCACAAGCTAAATATGAGTCAACAGTGTGATGCTGTTGCAAAAAAAGCAAACGTGATTCTGGGATGCATCAACAGGTGTGTTGTGAACAAGACACGAGAAGTCATTCTTCCGCTCTACTCTGCGCTGGTTAGGCCTCAGATGGAGTATTGTGTCCAGTTCTGGGCACTGCACTTCAAAAAAGATGTGGAGAAACTAGAGAGGGTCCAGAAAAGAATGACAAGAATGATTAAAGGTCTAGAGAATGTGACCTATGAAAAAAGGTTGAAAGAATTGGGCTTGTTTAGTTTGGAAAAGAGAAGATTGAGGGGAGACATGATAGCGGTTTTCAGGTATCTAAAAGGGAGTCATAAGGAGGAAGGAGAAAACTTGTTCTTCTTGGCCTCTGAGGATAGAACAAGAGGCAACGGGCTTAAACTGCAGCAAGGGAGGTTTAGGTTGGACATTAGGAAAAAGTTCCTAATTGTCAGGGCAGTCAAACAGTGGAATAAATTGCCAAGGGAGGTTGTGGAATCTCCATTGCTGGAGATATTTAAGAACAGGTTAGATAGACATCTATCAGGGATAGTTTAGATAGTACTTGGTCCTTCCATTGGGGCAGGGGGCTGGACTCGATGGCCTCTCAAGGTCCCTTCCAGTCCTAGTGTTCTATGATTCTATGATTAGCATATTTCGGGCTGTGTATTACCATGCCACTTTCAAAGAAAGTGGCCTGTGTAGAAACAGCCTCTGTGACTGTACAGACTGAACCTCTCTAATCCGGCACCCTCAGGACCTGACCAGTGTTAGGCAAGAGAATTTGCAGGATGATGGGAAGTCAATATTGTCTAGCAGCATTACGAATACTTCTACTGCTTACTGGGCTTTTAGAAGACATTTAGGGATATGTTACAACTAATTAAAAGCACAGAACACTGAGAGCCAGGACTGGTGGCTGGAAACAAACTTTATGGGACCCCAGCAAACTTGGTCACACCCCACAATAAGGTCGTTCAGCTAACTAAAATCATTCCAGATTACGGATGTTGCCAGACAAGAGAGTGCTGGATTAGAGACTATCAAGCTGTAAGTAATTCCACATTTGTAAATTCAACTTTTATGATAAACAGATTTAACTACAGTGCTTGTAATTACAGTAGGAATTTAAGATAAACAAAAAGTGAGCACTATGTTGTAATTAAAATCAATATATCTGAAAAGGTAGAAATACAGAAAATGTCCAAAAATGTTTAAATAAATGGTACTCTGTATTTTAATAGCACAGTTAGTTGCATTTAATTTTTAATTGTGTGATTAATTACAATTAATTTTTAATACTTTTACAGCCCAAGTATTAATACATTCTTTGCTTGTTTTATTAGGGGCATAAAGATTTTTAAGAGAGTTCCTTGTCTGTTTATATTTCCATGCACAGGTACATCTCTGCTCTGTTTGTCAGATAAGGATGGCATAATTTAGAATGAAAAGAGTTTTCTATTTAAAATAACACTTCCTCTTTGCTTTTTCCTTTGATATGAAGCAAAATATACTCCTTCAATCCAAATTTTATTTAAATGTAGCTGATTCATCACCTGTGAGATGAGTCTTTTGTACGACTACAGAATGAGGACGTAGCTTTCTCAGATCATTAAGCACCTTCTTTTTCTTTAGCAGATTATTATGACCATTAACATGCCAGGAGACTTCTTTGTAATTACTGGTGGTCATCTTTATGTGGGAGAGTAGATAAAATAGAATTTCTCTCTCTCTCTCTCAAACACACACACATGCACACACACAGAGGCTGTCTACACTACAAAAATAACTTCGAAGTTGCTTACTTCAAAGGAAGCATTAGAGCATCTACACACACACTACTTTGAAGTTAAACTTCGAAGTAGGGCACTACTCCATTCCCGGGAATGGAGTAAGGACTTTGAAGTTGGGCTTTCTACTTCAAAGTTAATGTACATCTAACTTCGAAGTTAGGAAAAATGCACATACACTCTCTGCTGGCTACTTCGATGTAGTGCCTAACTTCAAAGTTAACTTCAGAGTTAGTTCCTAATGTAGATGCACCCACAGAGTACTTGCCTAAAATATCTGGTATTGAAGAGAAATAATCTTCCTCATATACAGCAGTTAACTTTGATTTGGCATTTTTAGAATTGCCAGAGAGAGAGTGAGAGAGCAAGTTTGTGTGTGTGTGTTTGTGTGGAGAGCAAGTGTGTGTGTGTGTGTGTGTGTTTAACCTTTCAGCATTCCAACGCTTCAACAGCAGTAACTCCTGTCAAAGAAAACTATCCAGATACCTAAGTACAACAAATCTATGGGAAATCTCATGAAAAAAATTTATACCACAAAGCTCAGATTGCCCTGTCTTCATCATCACACACACTGTGTGAGTAAAATTTTACTGTATTACACCCTTGGGTAGTCAACAAGCTGATTCAGAGAGAGAAAAGATTTTAAAGGTAAAACAACTAGGAAATTGCATGCAACTGGTGTTCCACATTAAGTTCTGCTTTCAGTTCATACTTTTTTCAGGACATTCTTTGCTGCCTGGTATGCTGCATTTGTTAATTAACTCCATCTGCTGAAAGACTGGTCTGACACTTTAATACTATGAAGAGCTCCTTTAGTTAAGAGGCATGCTATAAGGTAAGCTCAGAGATTCTCTTCATCTTGCAAGAGCTACTGTAGGGCAGTAGCAAAGTAGTGTGATCAATACCATCTTGTATTACAAATGTCCAATTTTTGCCGATGTTGAGGAATTGCAGAAGATCCTGGTCTATGAATGTTACCCTGTCTATAGGTATGAATTGTGCGCAGTACAATCCAACATACATGTTCCCAAACAAAATGAGACATTTAAGTGGCTAATCTTAATTGCAGTTGTAATTCTATGGGACAGGTTAGATGGTTGATTATGGTAGCTCAAATACGGTACTGGAAGGTCTGCTGAAATGAACTGTAAGAGTAAATGGTTCTTGAATATTGGAGCTTCTGGCTGCATCTACGCTACAGTGCTGTTTGGAAAGAATGTCTTTCGAAATGGAGCGTCCACACACACCAGCGGGGACCAAGGTTCCGTCCGTTATTTCGAAAGGCCCCCAGCACAATTTCGAAAGAGAGCGTCCACACATGCCAGGGCGTTCTTTTGAAAGAGCAGGGGCAGGAAGTGCCACGGGCAGGGTCGCATGGTGGATAAGCCCTTCCGGGGCCACTGCCCGCCATCTTAAAGGGCCCCCTCCCCCCGTACCTCAGCCTGCACACTCTGAGGGCCAGCAACCCTGTCCCCAGGCAACGTGAGAGAGAGAGAGAGAGAGAGAGACATCAGAGGTGGCATCCCAGGCCCCCATAAACCTTGAGCAGCACCCCCTCCCTCCATTGCAGCCCTGGCCACAGTCCTGGCCACCGTGCTGTAGCGGCTCTGGGTAGCCACCACAATAGCTACTCTCCTGGATGCCATCCTCAGGGCGCAATGTCCCCAGCCAGTCCCCTGGGTCATCCACCGCCTGTGGAGCTTCCCCACAAGCAGCAACTGGTGGGACTGGCTGGTGCTGGAGGACTTCAGAATGACCAAGGGGACATTCCTGGAGCTGTGCCACTGGCTCTTTCCAGTCCTCTGGCACCAGGACACACACCTGAGGCCAGCGCTCCCCCTGCACAAAAGGGTGGCCATCGTCCTGTGGAAGCTGGCCACCCCAGACAGTTACTGATCCATCTGCCACCAGTTCGGGGTGGGCAAGGCCACCATTGGGGCCATCCTCATTGAAGTAAGCTCACACCTAGACTGCATGGGGGGGCTGGGGGGCAGCTTGGCGACAGGCACCCCCTGCCCCATGCTCATGAGCACACACCCCTAGGTCGTCTGGGTGATCAGCAAGGTGCTCCTGAGGCAGCTGGTTTGTGTCAGGGACCTGGACGATGCCATACAGGGATTCCAGGAGCTGGCTTCCCCAACTGGTTTGGGGCCCTGGATGGCACCCACATCATCGGGGCCTACGTGAATCGCAAGGGCTACCACTCATTGGTCCTGCAGGCCCTGGTCAACGCCAGCAGCCGGTTTCAGGACATCTGTGTGGGCTGGTCCAGCCACGCCCACGAAGTGAGGGCCTTCAGGAACTCAGGGCTGAGATGTCATATGGCTGAGGGGACCTGCATCCCCTGGCAGGAGCTTCCCATTGGGGACATGATGATGCCTCCCTGCATTGGGGTGGATGCGGCCTACCCTCTGCAGGCCTGGATGATGCAGCCATACACGGGCACACCCAGCTGAGCCAGGACCTTTTTAATGAGTGGCTGAACTGCACCCGGAACACCGTGGAGCAGGCGCTCAGCCACCTCAAGGGGCGTTTTAGATGCCTCTACACCAGGGTGGAGTTGGGCCTCCCCAGTGTCCCAGCATTGGTCGGGACCTTCTGCACCCTCCATAACCTGGTGGAGGCAAAACACAAGCTCTATATGCAGGGGTGGGCTGCCGAGGTGGGGTGCGGGTAAGAACAACCCCCTATTGCCCCGTGCCACCAGGCCCAGCAGGACAGGTGCGTGTAAGGGAGGCCCTGTGCCAGGCCTTTCAGCGGGAGCCACAGTAACCTCCCTACCCTGCACACTCCTCCCCACCCACACCCTGCACACACACGCACACCCACCAGCACACATGCATGGGGGACACAGGGTAAACCATAAAAATAAACTGTTTACTATGAAAAAACTGTGCCCCTCATTATCTAGGGGGAAATATATACACATGTGGGGGGAGAGTGAACAGGGAGAACTATTTACAGGGGAGCGGGGAGGGAGAATGGGGAGCTAGGGTGGGGGGGCTTCACTCCTCACCGGGCTTGATGGCCGGGAGCCCCTTCCTCCCCATGTCCAGGGGCCCTGCCGGGTCTGGGCCAGGGCCGGTGGCACAGGGAGGTAGGAACACGGAGTGGGTGCGGTTCCCATGCCTGTGCCAGGCTTGGCACAGGGGAAGGTGGCGGGGCGGGGGCTCAGCTTCAAGCTGGCCAGCCCTGGCCAGCAGGGTGTGGGCCAGGCAGATGAGCCTGGCCGGGCGGGAGGAGGGAAGGGAGCAGGTCCTCCAGGTTGGTCTCTGCTGGGGGAGGTGCGGGGGGGGTTGTGGGGGAGGCAGGGGGATAGGGGATTGGGGCAGGGGGGAAACCACTGGGAGGATGGGGAGGGGATGCATGGGTGTGGGGGGTGGGGGGTCGGTGGGGGAGACAACGGGGGGTGTGGGTGCAGGAATGACCCGCGATGGAGCGGCGGCAGGGGCCAGGTGGCCGAGCACTGCCTGGGGGTGAGAGTGTGCAGGTTGGACGCCACCCGGTCCCATGCCTGCCACTCCATGGCAAGCCACTACCGCACGACACCCATCAGCTCCCTGAGGGCGGCTGTGTGGGCAGCGTCCCCTGCCTTCTCCTCCCCAGCCTGGTGGCAGGACCGGTGGCAGCCCCACGCTGTCCCTACCTGAGGTCTGTGCTGCTCGCCCTCGATGGTGGGGCTCCCTGGGCCCGTCATGGGGCTGGTCTGGCTGCTGGAGCTGTGGAGACAAATGGGGAGAGAAACGGGCCATTGGTCCCGGTGAGGGACCCCCTGACTCCCGCCATCCCTCCCACCTCATCCCAGCGGTCCTGCAGAGACCACGTCCAGGGTTCCCCGTCTGGTTTGTGGGAGCGCTGGGTCTCCTCTGCCTCCCTCGGTCCCTCCACGGCCTGGCGGCCCGCGGTACTGTCTGGCCCGCATGGTGCTGGGTGCCACACATCAGCCCTGTGGGGCCGTCTGGCCTGCTGGTGTCCTGGGGCTGATGCCCCTGTGGGTGGGCTGCGGCCTCCCTGGGTGGGACTGCACACCCCCTCCCCTGGCTCTGCGGCCACCGGCGTGCACGGTACCTGCCTGTGGGTCCCTCCAGGACCTTGGGCGAGACGCAGTCAGAGGGGGCCAGGCTGGATGGGCCAGAGGGGATGTTGATGATGAGGGCCCCCTTGCTTGAGCCCTCATCATCACTGGTGTCCTGGATCCGGGGTTGGTGGGGGGCGCCTGTGGGTGTCTGGTGCTCTGGGCCGGTCCTGCCCTCGGTCCCCATCCCTGTCTCCTCTAGCTCGGTCGGGGGGGTCAGTGGTGTCCAGGTACACAGCTGGGGGTCCCACCTCCTTGGGCCCAAGGAGGCGGTTGAGTTCTTGGAAGTTGGGGCAGCTGGTGGGCGCTGCCCCTGACTGCCCGGCCGTGTCCCAAGCCTGGCAGTAGACCTGCCAGAGCTCCTTGACCTTGGACCTCACCTGGTCCAGGGTCTGGGGATGAGGTGACCTCAGGTGGTGAGGCCCTTGGCCAGGCACTTGAATGCTGCGGCGTGCCGGCACCGGTCCCCTGTCTGCTGCAGGACCTCCTTGTCTTTCCACAGGGCGAGGAGGTCCTGCAGCTTGGCCTCTGTCCAGGAGGGGGCCCAACATTTGGGGGGCTGGCTCCCCTTCTGGGAGAACTCCCCCTGGTCCCTGGATGGCCCCTGGGGTGGGCGGGAGTCCCGGCTGCTGGCCATGGTGCCGGAGGTGCTGCATCTTCCCCCAGGTCGTTGCAGCTGGGAGCGGTGTGAGCAGCAGCATGGGCTCCCTGCTGCCTGCACACACTCAGCTTCCTGCCTGAGGGCTTCTGGGAGCCTGTGTGCTGAAAGGCAGCCGGATGCTGGGGTCATAGAGCTCCACTTGTGCTGTGAGTGGCACTGCTGCCTGCCAGCTGATTGTGGCCATGGAGCACCCGCTGTTGCGAAAGAGCAGGTTGCAGACCATCGACACTTGCACTCTTGAAATTTTCTTTCGAAAGAGGGCACTTTCCCATCCCGGGAATGGAGGACCAGCTTGAAAGAACGGGGGAGTTCTCTCGAAGTTAATTTCGAAAGAGTGCCGTGTCAGTGTAGATGCTCCGTGGCTTCTTTCGAAAAAACTCGGGCTTCTGATCCTAATTTTGAATGTACTTGCTTATGTAGACGCATCCTCTGAGTTGCAACTGCTTAAAATAAGCTGTGAATACCATCAGGATGGCAATGTGTTGGGGAATTCTGTTTAATTGTGAAACAAGGAAATATTATTATGTTTATTATTTATGCATGATAAGGCCTTATAGCTCACCACTGAAGTCAAAGATCAAAGTCTTAAAAACCAAAGGAAAGAAAGGGCTGTAATGTCTGTGTAAAGTGATCACATTGACAAATACTGTCAGCAGGGCTACCCCTCGTGGGGTGTGGGGCCTGGGCAACCCCTCCATCCCAGGCCTTGCACCTCCACCCCCACTCTACCCCTTTTTCCAAGCACCACCCCGCTCCCCTTCCAACCCACCTCTTCCTGCCTTTGCTCTGTCTCCTTGCACTCCCATTGCAACCCTTCTCCAGGAGACATGACAGGGGGATTACCTAAGTGGGGAACCTGGCAAAGGGCTTCGGGGAGCAGAGTGGGGTAATAAATGAAAAGCCGTCTGAGGGCTGGTGGTTTAGAGCTCTAGGTAGAAAGACCTTTCACAAAGCTCGGTTTAATCACCCATCCATCCAGAGCTACTGGGCTGGATGGACCTTTGGTCTGACCCAGTATCGCCATTCTTATGTTCTTATTTTACTTCAGTTTTTGAAAAAAAATCAAGGGCGTTGGCAAGATATATGGCCAAAATGTTCTTTTGATCATCAGGGCAATGAATGCCAAGATCCAAAATAAAATATATGGCCAGAACTGAGTATGGAGCAGTCATCCTAGTTCACTACCATTTTCAAAGGAGACTAGAGGAGCCTCACCTCTGTGCTCAAAAACATAAGTAATATCTGAAATCAGGTCCACGGATGCTGTAACTTCAGATGCAAAACCTCATCTCTAGCACAGACATTATGAAGGGGAAGCGGTAAAGAATTCCAGGGAATCTAGCCTGGACCTGTGGTAATGTTTGAGAAGTTAGTTGAAAACTTGATTCCAGCTAAACCACTTTCTACAACAAGGCCAAACTGTGCAGAACCACTTTTAAGAGTCCTTTTACAGACCAGGTAGAGATGCCGTAGAAACGCACACTGTCTCTGGTGGTTTGACCCCTTATGTGTGAGCTGGCCAAACATATTCTGAGGCCACTTTAGCTGCCGTAACTTAAGAATCATGGAATCATATGGTTAGAAGGGACCACAAGGGTCAGCTAGTCTAGTCCCCTCACAGAATCACAGAATCACAGAGCTGGAAGGGACCTGAGGAGGACATCTAGTCCAGCCCCCTGCTTCAAGCAGGATCAACCCCCACTAAGTCATCCCAGCCAGGACCTTGTCCAGCCGGGACTTAAAAACCTCAAGGGATGGAGAATCCACCACCTCTCTAGGCAACGCATTCCAATGCTTCACCACCTGCCTGGTGAAGTAGTTTTTCCTAATATCTAACGTACACCTTTCCCTCTTCAACTTCAGACCATTACTCCTTATTCTGCCATCTGACACCACTGAGAACAGATTCTCACCCTCCTTTTTAGAGCTCCCCTTCAGGAAGTTGAAGGCTGCTATTAAATCACCTCTAAGTCTTCTCTTCTGTAAACTAAACAAGCCCAAATCCCTCAGCCTATCCTCATAGGTCTTGTGCTCCAGACCCTTAATCATTTTTGTTGCCCTTTGCTGAACCTGCTGCACAAATCCACATCCTTTTTTATACCGGGGGGCCCAGAACTGGACACAATATTCCAGATGTGGCCTCACCAGTGCCAAATAAAGAGGAATAATTACTTCCCTAGATCTGCTCGAAATGCTCCTCCTAATGCACCCCAGTATGCCGTTAGCCTTCTTGGTAGCCCCCTGCCAAGATGCATCATTTGTTACATCTAAAACGTCCAAGACAGGTGGCTATCCAGTATAAACACAGTTTCCAAACTTGGGTAATGCACCAAGATTAGTGCAGGGGCCCACAAAGGAAATGATTACTGATAATGTGGCACTACATAACTGTGTTTAGCCCACTGTGTGGATACTGTGAAAAATAATGTTGGGATTGGATGTGTCTCTTGTTGTCTTTGTATTTGATCTTTTAATTTCAGTGTTAATGCTAATAAAGGATCTGTTAAGACATGATGAAGATAATTGTGCACATCTCAAATCTAGCTAGGATATATGGACTAGTCATGCATCATTTAGCTGTGTAGGAAGAGTTGATGTTTATGAGGTCACTGTAAACCCTCTTGATTTTAATATTATAATCATATGCTCTGAACAATTAGGATGCAAAAAGCTTTCTTCTAGTACATCCCCTCCCATTGCAGAGAATTTTAATTACTGTGCCCTGGATTCAGTACAGCTTCTAATTGCATTTGAGACTCATGTCACCCGCCCTGCCTTAGAGGGCAATCAGCAACACAAATGTTGGGCTAGGTTGTTTTATGGGTGTTTTGGTAAGTCTTGTTATATTGCACAGTACTAGGGAGCTACTTATGATATACTAGCAGATTTACCTGACGGTGCTCAGATCTTTGTGTCAAGTAATGGATTGGGATTTTTGTTTTTTGTATTTTTAAATTACAGGGAAGTGTATCCTGGTGTGCAGCTGATCCCATACCCCCGCCCTGCAGTTGTTGGCAGGAAGGGGATGGCTGACCCCCTACACCCTGCAGCTTCTCCCCCCACATGCTGTAGCCTGTCTGCACTGGAAGTTGTGGGTCAGGACAGCACTTGTCTCCAGGTGGTCTTCAGCTACAGTTCCCCACCGTGCTGTAGCTGGTTTGGGAGAGTGGCACTCCTAGGGGTTGCTCAGGCCTACATCTGATCCAGGGGCAGGATGAGGCAGCAGGGGCAGGCCCCAGCTTTCAGCACCTCCCCCCAGTAACCAGCTGCAGCTGCTGCCCCCAGCCTGTCCTTGGGTGAGTCATCTCCTGGGTGGGGCTGGGCTGGGCTTCACATCACAGCCCCTGGGAGAGTCCTGGGTGGTGTGGGGCTGGTGGTTGGGGGATTCCCCACTCTATCCAGCACTGGTAAAGGCAGGGAGTTTCCTTTCCTGGCCCATTGACCAGCAACATGCAGAGCTCCATCCCCAGCTGGCCCGTCTCTTGTTGTTATGCCTGCCCCCAGTGGTAACTCTGCAGTATAGCATCCCTCTTCTCTGCCCCCCCACCCCCACTTTCCATGTTCTGGAGAACTTTCCCTTCCCAGGCACTTCCCCTTTTTCCTGGCACCACAAAACCCTGACCTTGTTTTAAGTTAGTGGAAGATTAAGCTGCATATCAAATTTGGTGGCCCGAGCTTTTACTGTTTAGGAGGAATTCTTGAACAAACAGACTTGCAGACAGACAGATGGATTCACAAAAAGACACACACACACAAACGTTCTAAATACATATACACTCATCCCTCAGTATATGAGCACAATTGGTTCCCAAGTTTCTGCTCATAGGTGAAAACTCATAAGAGCAACACTAAATTCCCATTAAAATACATGTAAAAGTCTCCAATTTGTTTCAAGTGCTTGTAACTTGACATAAACCAGTTGAGTTTAGGTACTTTTCTGATGTATTTGAATAGTTTGTCACCAGAACTAGGATGTCGTGTCTGTATGTAGAGCAGAGATTCCCAGCCTATGGGTCGGGACCCAAACATGGGTCACCATTAGATTTGTTAAGGGTCACCAGCTGGGCAGTTCCGAGCTTCATGTGGCTGTTAAAGAAGCCATTTGCAGTTTCTTAACACTGCTGCCTCAGGCAGCTACCTCTATCACTGGACATAGCAATTACGTTATGCCTAGGTGCTGAAAGCTTAACACTTGAGTTAATTGGTTTTAACAACTGTACCGGCTGGGAGCAGGAGAACTAGGGGATCCACCCAGCCTAGCAGCCCCAGTGAAGAGGCTGCTGGAGGAGGAGGATTGTCTAAGGCTGGGGCCACTTAGGGCTGCAGTGGGGTGCAGGGTGGGGGATCTAAGGCTGGGGGTGGTTTAGGAATGTTGTGGGGGGAGTCTAAGACTGGGGGAAGTTTGGGGCTGCAGGGGGGTTCTAAGGCTGGGGGCAGTTTGGGGCTGCTGACGGTGTGTGGGTCTCCCCACTTCCCAGCCAGGGCCCCCGTAGCTTGCTCATATTAGTAGGGAAAGTTCACTCATCTAGTGAACATAGGTGGATATAGGTGTCCCTCGTTTTAGTGAGTACTCATAAGTAAAGTACTCTTTAAAAGAGGGATGGGTGTAGTTATATATAAAATATGTTGGTGTGGAAGTGATGAATACATGTAGGTTGTATGACTGCAGGCAAGGCTGCTTCCTCAGTTCCAGATATTACTTTGTGCCTCATTTTCCAGAGCTAAAAAGAAATCAGTGACTGTAACTTTTAGATGAGTGCTTCTCACAGACTCTAATTCAGTGGTTTTCCAGATTTTATTCTGGTGACAACTTTGCAGGACAAATATTCACCCTTTTTCTCTCCCTTCACTTCACGGCTCTCAAAACACTATAATCTGTAAACCACCAGAAAAGACTCCATGGGTCACACAGAACTAAAGTAGCCTTCAGTCCTACCAAAGACTTTCCTCATTTATAAATAAAACGTCATATTTAAACAGATGCAACATGGACAACAAACATTCTGTTTTTAAATTGGTTGTAATGAATATTATATAGAGAGTCCCCTGCCAGCACCTTAACATAAGTCTGAAACATGCTGAATATGCTCCATTTTTGAGGCAAAAATATCACAAGCTTTGGTCCAAAGCCCGGCTGAAGCTCCACCATCCTAATTATGTGAGAATTGAGACCATTTTTTTTGTTTTTTGTTTTCCTAACTAATATATGAGAAATAACTGAGCAAAAATATCTCAAATGTAGAATGTAGCTAGTCCCCCAGGAGGAACAATCTTTTAGCTAGAGGTCTGACCCCACAAATGCTTTCTACTAGGCATAGTGCTCACTGATATTAGTAGTCTCTTTGACATCTTCGCCAACTTTAGTTTAGCAAAGAATCACTGCTGGAAAGTTGCAACCACACGCTATTTATTTTAAAATTTATGGTCAGTGGGTCTAACCTGACGGGTGCTTCTGTGTCTGTTTTACCTTGGGCCAGGCCTACACTAGGACAGGGGTCTGCAACCAAAATAGCAAGAAGAGCCATTTTTTCAAATTTGGTTACAAAATAAATACTTCAAGAGCCACAATGCACATGAATGCGAGACAGTCTTACTAATTAATGTCAAACCCCACTTTTTGTAACCCCTCTTTTAAGAACAGTGCACATACAGTGATTTGAACCAGTTAGACAATTAAGTTACTTTCACCCGCGGATTGGAGAGCAAATGAGGACAAGGAAAACGCTGCATGCAGGGATAGGCTCTTATGCAAGAAGGAGCAATGATTGCATCAACCTTCCACACCAGTGTTTCTGAACCATTTTTTATGAATTTAAAAAAAAATTATGAGTACTCCCAGCCCGCCCCACTTTAACCCTCCCCTCCTCCAGAGCCAGGCACCCCCAGCCCTCCCCCCGCCCCACTGTAAGCCAATGCCAACGACTCACCAGAGCTGCCACTGCCATCGCCACTGCCACATGTTTCTCCCTCGAAGTGCTGGGGTGGGACAGGGCACAGCGCTCCCACGGGTCCAAGCATTTTATTGTTCAAAGAGCTGTGTGCAGCTTGGGCACACGTACCCCCTGACTTCTCTCACCTCCCAAGGCCAGCAACCTGCCAGCAGAGTGGAAGCCTACCTGAGGCATCTCTGTAGACAGGCCTTGCCTGGGGGACTCTAGCTGGGGGGCGCTCATAGAGAGCTGCAGAGGAGTCAGCAGCAGCAGCGTCTGGAACTGCAAATGGCTCCTTAAAAGAGCCACGTACAGCTCCAGAGTTGCAGGTTGCCAGCCCCTACACTAGGAGGTAAAATTGATTTTAGATGGGCAAATTCCTCTACGAGAATTGCATAGCTGGATTCGACTTCTCTGAATTCGATTTTTGCCACTGCCCACACAGTGGGAGGTCAACAGGAGAAACTCTCACATCAATTTCACTTATTCCTCGTGACTGCCAGGGGTACCAAGGTCTATGGTGGTGCTATGACAGCTCGATTTAGCACGTCCCCACTAGGAGTGCAAAATTGACCTCCAGAAGATCGACCACCAGTGAATCAATCTCCCCATAAGTGCAGATGTAGTCTTAGTTTTAAAAAGCTTTAGAGTACGCATAGTAGTAAGCCCTGTAATCACGTGTAAGAGTCAGGGGAAAAGCTTTTCTGAACCCGCTCAATATACTCAGTTTTAACAGAATCTAATGAGACCATTCCCATGTTGACATGTAGGCGGTAGAGAGGACTGTACATTCTCCCTGCTGCTACTCTCCAGGGTCATTTGGGAGAATGAACTGTCTGAGTAAACAAGGCAGGATGTGACCGGCAGTGTTTAGCATTTAAAAGGTAATAACAGTGTCATATGCTAGATTTTTATTTTTTGTAAATTCACTGTAATGGAAGAACAAAGATGCAGTATGTCTGTGCTGTTTGCATTGATCATTGTTAATTAAATTTGTATGCAGGATAACATTTGGAATATAATAGTAGCTACAGGAGCAGAATAATGTTTTAATAGCTATGCAAGATCCATTACAAGCACATCATGGAAATGAATACCATTAGTTAACGTCTCTTATAAATATTCTAAATAAATAGCTTTCTGCATCTGTGACTTGTGATATGTACAGACATGCAGGAAGAATTTTGTAAGCCCAGTAGAGAAATGATTGGTTTAAAAAAAAATTCAAATTGTAGGTACATGCTGCTTGCAAGCATTTTTAGCTGATGTAAATTAGGGATTGAGGCATTCAGTCAGCTAGACTCAAAACATTAATTAATTAACTGGCTGGAACCTTTGTATAGCAATGAACCTTAATTGCTATAAAGTTTGAGACATTTTCCTTTGTGGCATATTTAATGTATGGTAGCGCTTGTGAAGGCAGAAAGGTAGAGAGTAAGTCAGGACTCTGACAAAGAACTTTTGCTTCTTAATTAGTAAACCCTCCATCATCAAATACATGTGGTAGACAGTTGAACTGCTCTGTGTAGATGGCGGGATGGGTGGGAGAAGCATTTCATTTCTCTGCTTCCTGTGGCAAGCATCAGTGTTCACTGCACGCTGAGTGCTTGGGCTGCTGCCTGGGAGAGATTCTGATACCATCCAGCTGATTAGCAGAGCACCCAGAGTGGGCAACATGTGTTTTTACTGGTGGCGAACATCTGGGCATGCCTTGGTGCACGTAACAAAATGGATTCTGCCCTGGGATGGGAAAAATTAGAGGGACACTGGCAAGCAGGTATATCTTCCTATCAGCTACTGGGGATATAGCACTGGGAAGTGTCAGAAAGACTGGTTCTATCTGAACAGTCTAGTTCACTACCTGTTTACTAGCAGGTCTGTCCAGATGAACTAGGCAGTATTTCAGTGGTTGCCTACATCTATCTAGTTCAGTGGACTCACACAATCCAGTCCTTTAAAAACACACAGTCTTATTCCTCCTGTTGGTTTAAATTAGTGGAATTGACTAGCCAGGTGTTCTCCACACTCAGCAGAGTTCATCTTGGTTGGTTGCCCTTCTTTTTTACCCAGGGTTCTGTGGAGCATCCTGCTGTCCTCTGCCCCTCTCGCTTCCCTTAGCAGTTGAGATTGCACCATCTGCTTATAGCTCCTTCAGGGTTGAAAAGAACAGCAGCATGATATCAGCCTGTGCCATTCTGACCAGCCTTTTTTTAATATATTTATTTTAGGAGAAGAAAAGTCTCTGATCTCTTTATTTATACCGTGAAAATAGAAGAAAAAAGTCAAATTGCACCAAATCGGCTTTAGTCAATAACAAATGACAATAAATGCCTTGTTTATTCCAGCAGGATTAGATGTGAATGTCAGTAGCTGTTGCTGAATTGTCATCAGCATTCCATATTTATGTAACAGAGATTTTGGCTCTCTGGTAGTGAGTTGTGCAATCGCTGGGGCTGGGTTTTGGCTTTTGGAACAATACATTTACATAACATAGTTTTTCATCCAGCCTCCCCTTCCCAGCTTGAAAGACTATCTCCATGAGGAATTTTCCACAATAAGGTTTCCAGACTCCTGCGCAATTGTTTACCAAAATAACAGTATCTCAATTCTTAAAGAGATAATATGAGCATATGGCTGCTTTGGTTTGTATTTGGGGCTGCAATGGTTCACTTTTAAATGATGCACCATTTTGTTGTTTTCATATCCCAGCTGTGGGATAAAATAAACTTGTTCATACCACACTGACCACTGGATTCTAGCAGAACCGTTTCAGCTGGCACTGCTCAGAGGAAACTGACTCATTCTGAGACTGGGGACCATCCCATCCTTAGAAACCTTGCAGAGATAACACTGGACTGGGAGAGCCTCACTTTTCTTTCCTGCTCTGCTAATGAAAGCATAGGTGCTGGGTCTAGGGGTGTGGGAGGTGCTGTAAGACCCCCTGGCTTGAAGCGGTTTCCATTATATACAGGATTTACAATTTGGTTGGATGGCTCTCAGCACCCCCACTACACAATTTGTTCCAGCACCCCTGTAAGAGAACATAAGTCCAAAGCTGGCATCCGCAAGGGACACCCCCCTCCCCCATGACCTTTGCAGTAAGGATGTGTTCTGCTACAGGGTTGCTTTATGCTGACAGGGCTCTGCGGGGACCCTTGGAGGGCCCTGGGGAACTGAGATTTATTGCAGTTTTGGAGTATAGAGTACGTTCTTCCTGCTTTAACAAGACACCTTCTTTCACTATTTTCTGACTCCTTCACTGTGCACACCACCCACCTCCTCACTTCAGTTTTTACAGGCATGAATACACCTTACTCACTCCATCGCACCCCTGCCCCAGCAGCATACTATAAAAATTCAAGCAAGTAAAGAGTGAGAACCTCAGCCTAGCTCCTACTCCACAATTTGCTACATGCAATCCCAGGCAAAGTAAGTCTTTGGGCTACTGTTACACCACCACAGGGCACTCCCCCTAGCATCAGATAAGCAGAGTTAGTGTACTTGCTTCTGTGCTGCCCTTTTCCCTAGTTGCTGGGGTAGAGGACATGGCTATAGGAAAAGGCCATGCGGCTGAAGCCTTCTGGGAAGCTAGAGGTGGGAAAGACATATTAGAGTATCTTGCCCACACCTGAATTAGTGACTTCATCTCCTCTGCACTATGGGAGAAAATTCCACAATTAGTCTCTGGTTTGGAGGGCCACAATTTGTAGGTATCAGATTTTAGGCAGTTGGAGCTTAAATTCAGAAAGTGCAAATCACCATACACCTCCCCACCCCCCAAACACACACACTACTGTCACGGTGCTGTTGGGGATCCGCATCACTGAGAATCGCGTTGATATTGATGAGTTAACATTTGCAGAAGTTGGTGTGATGTTTTGGGGACTGAATAGCTGCCATCACTTCTGAAAACAGCTGTTCAGCATGACGTGCGTGAAGCTCAAAGCAATCTGCAGCCATTAGCGATGTCTGCAGCAATAAGCAATCATTCTGACTTCCTTTCTCTGTGTTCCATGCTTTTAGGAGTTCTATACACTCCAGTCCAAAGGACCTTCTGTTTTTTTTAAAGAACGAGGAACATTGCTTGGGGGCAAAAATCTTTGTAATGGATAGTGAAAAATGCCAGGAAGCTACTCATGGACTGAAGCCATCTATTCATCTACAGAACCGAGACAGTACGGGCAGTAGCGCTGCAGGCTTCCTCCACTCCCTTGCCAGTGTGGATCAGCATGTTGGCATGTGCTGTGAAGTGCTTTGCTTTCCTCGATCAGAGTGCATAATGGCAATGCCAACAAAAACAGGTGCTATCCATGAACCGTCCCTCTGGCTACATCTACACTTAGAAAAAAACTTCAAAATGGTCATGCTAATGGCCAAATCGAAGAATACTAATGAGACACTGAAATGAATATTCAGTGCCTCATTAGCACGCCACTGGCCATGGCACTTTGAAAGTGCTGCATTTCACTTGCCTGCGGCTTGTCCACATGGGGGTCCTTTTTGAAAGGACCCTGCCAGCATCGAAATCCCCTGATCCCAGCTGATAGGAATAAGGGGATTTTGACATTTGCAGAGTCCTTTCGAAAATGACCCCCGTGTAGACGAGCCACGTGCGAGCGAAATGCGGCATGCTAATGAGGCGCTGAATATTCATTTCAGTGTCTCGTTAGTATTCTTCGATTTGGCCATTAGCATGGCCATTCTGAAGTTTTTTCTGTGTAGGCACAGCCTCTGTGTATGAGATCTTCCCTCCCCAGCCCTCTCCTCCTGCTGACATCAGCCTCATCCTGTCCTTGCTCCTTGTATGTAGCAATTGATCTGAAGAAGTGGGTCTGTCCCATGGGAGCTCATCACTGAATAAATGATTTTGTTAGAACAGCAGAAATGTAGCACTTTAAAGACTGTCTCATCCTGCTGTCAGGCAGGGCCATCCCATGGCGTACGCAGAGGACACAGCTGCAAGGGGCAGCACTAAATTTGGGGCACCCCTTTGTCCCAAATTAAGTCGTGTCCTGTGCTGCGCCTGTGTGTGCCCAATGCTGCCTCAAGCAGGCCCAATCCCCTGGCCACTGCTCTGTCTCCTGGATGCGGCCAGGCAATCCTTCTGCCCCTGGGCCACTGCTCAGCCTTCTGGCCCTGTGGCCCATTCCCCTGTCCCCTCAGCTCCCCCTCACCTCCTAGCCCCACTGCCCAATTCCCTGACCCCTCAGCCCCCCCCACTCCACCTCCCACTCCGTGGCCCAATTTCCTGGCCCCTCAGCCCCACTTCTCTGCCTCCCAGCCCCAGCAGCTGAATCCCTTAGCCCCCCACACCCCGCTCTGATGGCCCCCCAGCTCCATTGGCTTCAATCCCCTGACCTAGAGCAATGATGGGTGCACTTCTTCCCCTTCCACAAGCTCCCCCACCAGCCTCTCTGTCCCACTCCCATGGCTCTGAGCACAGCCCCCTACCCTGCAGAGCTGCTACCCAGCTCCCCAGCGTAGGGCACCCCAAGTCATAAGGACAGTCCTGGTCCAAAGCACAAACCAGAGGTTACTTTCAACTCCTTTCTCTCCTTTGTCCAAGATGTCTGGGGTATGTTCAAACCCTGCTATTTCTTCCTCCACGGTATTTATAAGGTCTGCCCTCTTCTCTCTCTCCATAGAAACTCTCATTCCCAATCATCAGCTTTAACCTTGATTATTGTAACCTTCTGTTCTCCAGCCTCCCTGGCATCCACATTTCTCCCTTCCATGCCTTGGAGAATACCGCCGCTGAAGCCATCTTCTGTGCCCTTCATGTGGAACAAGGGGTGCCCCTCTTTGCATCTCGCCTGTGGTTTCCCATTCTCCACCACGCTGAGCTCAAACTCACTGTCCTCAATTTCAAGGTCTTGCAGAATTCTACCTCTTCCTATTGATCTGCCCCTGGTCCTTGGGAGACGGAGCAGGGGGGCTGAGGGTCCAGGGAATTGGGCAGTGGTGTGGGGAAGGGGGGAGGTGTCAGGCGTACTGTACTTGTGACGTTGTACTGCAAAGTCTCTAGCAGTGTTCCCGCTAATTATTTTTTCCATAACCGGTGGAATAAGTTTTAGTAAGTGCACTAAGGCATGTGCAGATGTGCACCACCCATAGACACACATGCTGCCAGCTGTGGGTGGCTACAGGCACTCTGCTAATCCGCTGGGTGGTGCCTGAATCTCTCCTGGCTGTCCAAGTGTTCAGCTTCTAGGGAACACCGCTGTCTGCACACATTACCTTCGGAGCCCTCCAAAAGACCTATTTCTACCATGACACCCGGTTTTGTCTTGTGAGACTACAACAATGGGTCTCAAACTGTGGCTTGGGACCCTAAAGTGGGTCAAGACCCCATTTTAACAGAGTCGCCAGGGCTGTCATAGATGTGGTGGGGCAGCACCCGTTGCTGAGGCCAAAGCCCAAGGGATTCAGCTGTGGATGTGGCTTGATCCCTTTCCCGCCCAGAGCAGCAGGGCTTGAGCTTTGGCTCTGCCCTTGGCCACCTAGAGGCAGTGGAACTCAGACGGGCTCATGGTTCAGTGCCCTCCGCCACAGTTAGTGTTGGTTGTCAGAAAAGGGTTGTGGTGCAATGAAATCTGAGAACGCCTGGACAGCAAGTTCCTCAAGACAGAGACGCTGACTTCCTGTCTTCGTACAGCGCGTTGCAGGTAACAGCAGAAACCAAAACCAACACATTCTCATAACACAAACGGGAAAGCTATGGACCACGTGGACTCCACAAAGTCAGAAATCACCATTTTCAGTATGTCACGCAGATCTATCTTTGGGCTATTCTTAGTTATCATCTTTGGCATGGTAATTAGTCCACTAGATTAAAGCAGTTTCCCTCTTTCTAGCCCTTGAGACGTTTTCTAAAATTCTGTAGCTTTAAATATTTAATTTGACATGTTTCTCAGCTTTAGAAGGATGAAACTATGTACCTGATTTATTCTGTTTTTCAAAGACTGGCTAAGTGACTCACATTTGGTTTCAATTTAAATGACCAGAAAGTAGTGTTTTAACATGAACTGAGGAAAGATTTCAGAGTCCAATTCTTTCGATCTCCTTTTGGTTCAAAAAACTTAGTGTAACACTGGATGCCACTGCTGATAGGAGTCCAGTGCAAGAGCACGGAGACTCTGGAGTTTTTCCCTGAAGACCAGTGGCAAGCAAAGTGAAAGAATGCCAAATTCTGAACAAATATCTCATTGAGGGCCCAACCAAAGAACCTAGCAGCTTTTCCCTCCCTTGGTCTGCTTTGACCTGCATCCACACATCACATAGCAGTCTTGGAATGTCAGCAATTTAAGTGTCTTAAAAATTCATGAATGTATTGTATGCAAACATTAAGAAATAGGATAAACAATTCAAGATAATACCCAGAGCACTCTGGATGTGATCAGACTAAATCCATCTACAACCCTACAAAGTATTGCCAATAGTTTAATTGGAAACAGATTCAAAAACATCAGCTGAATGCTAGTTATGCAATAAAGCTAGAGGTTATTGGCAGTGGTAGTTAAATCTACTTTGAGAAATCCACAAATCAAGGTCTTATAATATTTCAGAGGCAAAATTTATACCCTTACACTTTATTTGGCTAATCTCCCCTGAGCAGACCATGTCTCCATGTATAAGCAAGTGGATGAAAGTTGGCCAACAACTCAGTAAGAGAGACATGGTTAACAGGGTTAAATAAGAGGCATCGAAATATGTCACTTATGTGGCACTGTGCAAATCCAACTTGATCCTAGAATAGTTTGGGATTTTTGGTAGGTCAAACTGCTCCCTCTTAGCAGGACTCCAGATTCAGGCAAAGTACCCATTAACAGCTACATATTAAGAGGAGTACAGACCAGACCCACAGTAAAACAATCTACTGTACATTTGAAACTGTTTAAGAACTCCTCTTGAATGGTAAGAGTTAGGGCCACCAAATTTGGTATACGGCTTCCTCTTATTACTGAAAGCAAGTTAAGGGGTTGGTTGTGCCAAGAAAATGGGATGTGCCTGGAATGGGACTGGGTCCATAAAACCATACAGAAAGGAGACATAATCACCAAGTGAGACAGACGGCTATTGGCAGACTCCCCCCACACCGCAGCCACCCTGGAACTGCCGCAGTCCTGAGCTTCTCACCCCAGGCACCAATCCTGGAGGCCAGCAGGGCTGAAAATATTCCCCTCCTGATCTTAGGGGGAACGTTGCTGGCTGTCTCCCTTCATCAGGGAGTGAGGGGGAAGTGAAGTTTGCTGCATTCCTCATTCTGACAGGGGAGCACAGGGGGGGACCCTTGCCAGCCGGAGGACATGCACCTGTCCCCGGGCTGTGCTCCCTGGAGCCGCAGTGGCCATGGAGAGGTGCATTTCACCCAAGCTGCAGCAGGCGAGAGACAGCTGGGGTAGCACTGCCTGCATACCGAACCCCTCGTCCCCAGCTGCAGCCCAGTGCAATGATTCACATGCAGCATGTGCATTTTCATTTATTTAAAAAAAAAAAAAAAAAAGAGTTAAGGACAAGAGCAACACTGGGTGAGTCATTTAGTAAATACCTAAATAATTCCAGGAGGTGCTGCCACACACCTCCCAGTTCAGCAGTTATGGAGTGAAAGCAGGGCCATGTGAATGCCATGTCATCTGTTTTCTATTTCCGCAGGCTCTGTGATAACTAATAGTGAAGCCTACAACTCAATAGCAAATGCGTTGGGCTCTGGATATACATAGGTTGGGCAAGTGCAACCATCCTTAAGAATAACATTCAGAACTAGTTGTCCCTTCAGTACTGTAGACAAGAAGGTATGTCATACTATTTTCTCCTGCCTGCCTGTAAACAGCTTCATTTCATTTTCCCTCTCAGACAACACACACACTAAACATGCCAATATTAAATCCTTTGTTGTTTAGAGCAGGGGTGCATGTCCCCTTGGCGGGGGACGGGCATGAATTTTGTAAGGCGGGGTGTAGCACAATCAGCTCCTCCTCCTTGCCCTCCTGCACAACTTGGAAAGAGGGAGATACAGATATCTCATAGAACTTGGAGGGACCTTGAGAGGTCATTGAGTCCAGTCCCTACCCTCACAGCAGGACCTATTCACTATCCCTCACAGGTTTTTGTTTTTTTAAATCTAACATGCCCTAGAACCTTGGAAGGCTCTCTCAAGGGGGAGCCTCAAGGACTGAGCTCACAACCCTAGGTTTATAAGGCCAGTGCTGTAACCACTGAGCTGACTGATCTCCCACTGCCTCACCAGCCCCTGCTTTCTCTGACGCAGTCTCTGCCACTGCTGTTGCTAAGGGAATTCCCCCCCACCCACCTCTAACCTCCCACGGTGGGACAATCAGAATGCACAGAGGCCCTGAGTCAAACAGCGGGGGCAGCCAGTGAGTTCCTGTGTTGGTAAGGTACCCTCCTGGGCTTCTCCCCCTGAGCACCCTTCTCCTTTGAGGGTAGCCCCTAGAACCCCCCAGCACGCCCCTCCTGAGCATCCCACCCTCTCCCTGAGTGTCCCATATCCCTTTCTGTGGTCCTCTCACGGTTGTGGGGGCAGCTAATTGCAGGGCCAAAAAGTGGGGCCCAACATAAAAAGTTTGCTCACCCCTGGTTTAGAGAGCAGGCTGCTTTACACCAGACAAACATAGAACGTGTGATAGTCATGAATTATTATATAGTCACTCCATGTTCCACCACGTATGTGTGGGACCCTTTGGCCAAAAGATATTTTATACAAAGTTACAAAAAACCAAAAACATCTTGACTGATTGTATTATTAGGTTACACTGCAATCCAAGATAAGTGTGCGTGAGCAGACGAGCCATATGATTGCATATTAACAGAGAAAGGTTTTCTGTTCGTTGCAAGAAAAAAATAGCAGATCCAGAAATAGCCCTGACTATTACAGTTAGCTCTATTATATTACTGAGTAGCTAATGTATTATGAACAAATGCCAAGATATTTCTGTGTAACACAGAAGAGATTAAATGGAAATTTCTATTTTGGGCATCTGCTTTGTAGTATACATGTTACAAACAAATGCCTAGATAACAAGGAGTGCATAGATAGCCCTGCAAATTATGAATAATTATGTAAATGGTTATAATCCAAGCATTGTGCTTGTCTCCAGAAGGAAAAGTACATACAAATCAACAGAAAATAAGAGGCATGGTGCAAGGAAACATGCAGAAATAGTAGGTTTTGAAAATCATTATTGCTGTCCCCCATCTCTACTATATTTTTCCAGCCACGTCATTAAATTCCCTTGTTAACAAGATAAAGGGAGTCACCATCTGATAGCATTAGCTAGGCCACAAGGGTTTTCCAAGATACAAGCTCAGTCAAATGTGGTACACAATATTATCTCAATGTAAAAATGTATTGCAGTGAGATTTTCATAGAATGATAGGGCTGGAAGGGACCTCAGGAGGTCATCTAGTCCAGCCCCGTGCTTCAAGCAGGATCAGCCCCCACTAAGTCATCCCAGCCAGGACCTTGTCAAGCCGGGACTTAAAAACCTCGAGGGATGGAGATTCCACCACCTGTCTAGGCAACACATTCCAATGCTTCACCACCCTCCTGGTGAAGTAGTTTTTCCTAATATCTAACCTACACATCTCCCTCTTCAACTTCAGGCCATTGCTCCTTATTCTGCCATCTGACACCACTGAGAACAGTTTTTCATCCTCCTTTTTAGAGCTCCCCTTCAGGAAGTTGAAGCAGGGGGCTAGACTAGATGACCTCCTGAGGTCCCTTCCAGCCCTATGATTCTGTGATTCCGTAAGTTGAAGGCTGCTATTAAATCACTCCTAAGTCTTCTCATCTGTAAACTAAACAAGCCCAAATCCCTCAGCCTACCCTCATAGTTCTTGTGCTCCAGCCCCTTAATAATTTTTGTTGCCCTCCACTGAACCTGCTTCAGTACATCCACATCCTTTTTATACTGTGGGGCCCAAAATTGGACACAATATTCCAGATGTGGCCTCACCAGTGCCGAGTAGAGGGGAACAACTACTTCTCTAGATCTGCTCGAAATGCTCCTCCTAATGCATCCTAGTATGTCGTTAGCCTTCTTGGCTACAAGGGCACACTGTTTACTCATATCCAGCCTTTCATCCACCATAACCCCTAGGTCCCTTTCTGTCGTACTGCTGCTCAGCCAGTCGGTCCTGAGCCTATAACAATGCTTGGGATTCTTCTGCCCCAGGTGCAGGACTCTACATTTCTCCTTATTGAACCGCATCAGATTCCTTTTGCCCAGTCATCCAATTTATCCAGGTCACTCTGGATTCTCTTTCTACCCTGCAGCATATCTACCTCTCCCCCTAGTTTTGTGTAATCTGCAAACTTGCTGAGGGTGCAATCCAGTCCCTCATCCAGGTCATTAATAAAGATATTGAACAACACCGGCCCCAGAACCGAGCCTTGCGGCACTCCACTTGAAACTGACCTCCATCCAGATATTGAGCCATTGACCACTACCCCTTGGGCCCAACCGTCAAGCCAGCTTTCTATCCATCTTACTGTCCAAGGATCCAATCCATATTTCCTTAACTTATGGGCAAGAATGTTGTGGGAGACCATATCAAAAGCTTTGCTGAAGTCAAGGTATATCACACCCACTGACTTGCCCATGTCCACAGAGTCTGTTACCTCAGAAGCTAATCAGATTGGTCAGGCAGGACTTGTCCCTGGTGAATCCATGTTGGCTACTTTTGATCACTTTCCCCGCTTCCAAGTACTCCAAAATGGATTCCTTGAGGATCCCCTCCATTATTTGCCCAGGGATTGAGGTAAGGCTGACTGGTCTATAGTTCCCTGGATTATCCTTCTTTCCTTTTTTAAAAATGGGTGCTACATTTGCCTTTTTCCAGTAATCTGGTATCTCCCCCGATCTCCAAGAGTCTTCAAAGATAATGGCCAAAGGTTCACCAATGACATCTGCCAATTCCCTCAGTACCCTTGGGTGCATTAAATCCAGACCTATGGATTTGTGTACATCTAGTTTTTCTA
This sequence comes from Carettochelys insculpta, assembly GCF_033958435.1. Classification (NCBI taxonomy): domain Eukaryota; kingdom Metazoa; phylum Chordata; order Testudines; family Carettochelyidae; genus Carettochelys; species Carettochelys insculpta. The sequence continues at coordinate 18,224,226 of NC_134150.1, forward strand.
GATAGCTCAGAACTTGTTCCTTCCCCACAGATGGCTGCCCTCCACCTTACCATACTGCATTGTCTAGGACCGTCATGTGGGAGTTGACTTGGTTCGTGAAGACTGAGGCAAAAAAAGCATTGAGTACTTGAGCTTTTCCTACATCATCTGTTCCTAGGTTACCTCTCTCATCCAGTAACGGCCCCACACCTTCTCTGATAACCCGTTTATTGTTAACATGCCTGTAGAAACCCATCTGGTTACTCTTCACATCCCTTGCCAGCTGCAGTTCCAATTGTGATTTCACTTTCCTGATTACTCCCGGGCATTCTCCAGCCATATGTTTATACTCCTCCTTAGTTAACTGTCCATGTTTCCATTTCTTGTACGCATCCTTTTTTACTTTAAGCTGACTAAGGATTTCCCTGTTAAGCCAAACTGGTTGCCTACCATGTGTGCATTTCTTGCTATGCAGTGGAATGGTTTGTCCCTGTGCCTTCAGCAAGACTTCTTTAGAATATTGCCGGTTCTCTTGAACTCTTTCCCCTTCATCTTCATTTCCCAAGGGATCCTGCTCATCAGTTCTGTCAGGGAGTTGAAGTCTGCTCTTTTGAAATCAAGGGTCTCTCTGTTTCTGCTCACCCTTCTTCCTTTTGTCCGGATCCTGAAATCTATGATCTCATGGTCGCTGCAACCCAGGTTTCCACCCACTTCTCTTTCTCCTACTAGTTCTTCCCTGTTTGTGAGCAGCAAATCAATTTCATGGTGTTCCCAATAAATCACCTGTATCAGAAAATATTTTCCCCTGTACAGATCTCAAAGAATTAAGTCCCTGAGCTTTACTCAAAGTTCAGTTTGGCTATTGATGAGAGTTTTGCCTTGGAGTTTTTCAGGTCTTTAACTGAAAATACTAGATAGTGAATGTTAGTGTGGTGTGATGTAATGGCAAATACAAGAAGATAAGGCCACATTTTAAAAATTCCTTGGTTTTAAAGAAAGCTATCATGAAACTTCTTCCTAATCTTACACTCACAATGCCCTCCCCCCAAAAAGCCCATTTTGCTGATGTATTTTAAACGCTTTCATTAATTATGAGCCCAATTCTACCACTGATCTGGATGTCAGTGGGACCAACTCATGTGAGTGATAGCTAGTTACAATAGGTAAGGGTTGCACAATGGTATGATGTTGTACTTCATGGCTACATCTCCACTACAGTGATCTGTCGACAGAAGTTACTGTTGGAAGAGATCTTCTGGCAAAACTCCTGTCGACAGATCACATCCACACACAAAAGCAGCTCGACAGAGCAATCAACTCCATTAACAGAGTGACCAGACTGCCCGGCCATTCTCCTGGCGGAACGGCCAACCGGAAGCTCAACAAACAGGGCTGCCCAGTGAATGAGAAGCCAAGTCTGTTGATAGAGGGTCTCCTGGAGCATCTACATGGCTTTTTTGTTGACAGACACTGTTGATAAAGGCGTTATTCCTCATTGTGGAGAGGCAAAACATTGCTGGCAGACATGCTGACAGATAGTCCACAAAATGCATTGTTGACAGATAGTCCACAAAATGCATTCTGTCTGTAGATAAAACTCTCCAGTGCAGACATAGCCTATATGGGTCAAATTCTGGTTGTGGATAGTGCAAACATCAGTCCAAAGGACCATGCCAAAAAAATTGCATGGCAACAGGAAATATTCTGACTGCATCAGGAGATGCAAGTGCATGAGGTTTTGTCATTTGTGAAACATAAAATTCAATAGATACAACATAACTAAGAGCAGAATTTGATCAGTCTCTCCCCCATTTTCCCTTTGTGCCCTACTTTAGTCAGTGGGGTTTTCCATTGACAATAAGTGTGTAGTATTCCTTGATTGAGGCCAAAAGGGACCATTGTGATAATCAAGCCTGACCTTCTGGCTAAGCTAGGCTACAGGATTTCACTGACTTAATTCCTGTTTGAATTAGAAATTCTTTTAAGTGGGGGAATTATACTCTGCCTTCCCTATCCTATCAGAAAAACAATGATAACTTCTTGTTTCTTCCACTGTTTTACAAATGTGAGTCAAGCTGTGGATACTACATGTGGTTCACAATATAGAATCTAGATTAATACAGACCCAGAATGGAATGTATTTGGAGTTCCATACAGTTATATGCAGGCAGTGATTTGAGTATATAATTACATACCTGTGAACTTCTGCACAGGCCAAACATTGGTTATCCTGTAGTCAGTGAAAGTTTTGCATGAGAAAATCAGAATATGGCTCCAAAATTCTGAATATGTGGATGAATAACATGAATATTTATTGCCAAATAAAAGTGACTTAATTTGCATTCCATAGGGACAAAACGTCATAATTTCTTTGTTTTCCACATCAGCTTCTCATACTGATTTCCCCACAGGAAAAGCAAGTGTAAAGACCCTGCTTAAAAGTGTCAGTATCAATTAAAATAATTACCATGCTTTGGATTTTATGTGCACTGCTGTCAGGGAAGGAATGTTAATATGTGTCTATTTTGAAGGATTTATGAATCTGCCACTCAGGATTGGCCATTTGTTAATCCTACTGAAAACAAGACTGCAAAAATCTCTATCATGATCATGCACTAGGGGAGTGGCAAGGCACAAGATACCTGATTTCCATAGCAGGTCCTGGCATCTTAGGAGTCAAGTGTCCCTTCTGTGCGCAACAGTCAGCTTTGAAACCAATGAACCTATAAGCAAGAATTATAAATTTGGTTCTCTATGTGTAACCCCAGAGGTACTGAGACCACTGAATACGGAGAGTGCAGTGCCTGCTCTAGAGCAGGGATGAGCAAACTTTTTATGTCAGGCCTTACTTTTCGTCCCTGCAATTAGAACCCCTCCCCCACCAACTTGTCTAACATAATCCAAACTGACAGACATTTCAGTTACATTCATAAGAAAAAAAAACCTTTTGGCACACGTAAGAAAATAAGTCTGTAGAATATAAAAACTTTATTAATCACTATATAAATGTGAACACACACACACACACACACACACACACACACAGTAACATTGTTTAACATTTCCCTTGAGCCTGAGACCCAGCAGCTGATCGTACTGTGCCCCACCATTGCAAAATATCATGCCCCGTCCAACAAAGAGGCTCACTCCCACTTTGCACACTCCTGGGTTAGAGCCAGCTGGCTTTTAGTTCATGTGGTGGAACACATGGTGTTAGCCCCTAAGGTTTCAGGTTCATTCCCTCCTACTGATGACCCGGATTCATTGGCCTGAGATAGGGGTAGGTCATACTACATCAGCATGGACCTCTTGCTGTGGACTTTCACCCTAGTCATCTAATCACTGGTGCATACAGTTGCAGGATATTTTGTCCCCAGTCTCCCACATATTGGAATCAGGATTTACAGTTTTTAACTCTAGACCCCAAACGTAGCAAGGGGGTGGAAGAGATTGTCAAAATGAAACACCAGCACCAAAAAAAGCACTTCATGACAAGATTTGTTTTACAATAGCAGGGCTGTATGGGGATATTATGAATCCAAGTAGATATTTGAGGTGGGATTTCATATTTTGTAGTGTTTCAGTTATATAGCTGATCCTGAATCTAACAAATTCCTGCAAATTGCCTGCAAAACTTTTTCAATACTCATACTCTCCATAATCCCCACATCTGTAAAATTTCCTCGGCTGTCTCCCCAGATGACTGCATTGGCAACCATGATGAGAAAGAGTTAGAGAAATGTGACATGCCGCACCATGGCCTCCCTTTTCCATCTTTTGTTCCTTAGCCTGTGTTGGCTGTCTGTAGTAATGTGCTTCCACTTTTAGGTCATGGTCATGATCCTGACTTCACTGAAGTCAATGAGTATTTTGCCATTAATTTCACTGGAGCCAGGATTTCACCCGTTTATGTTATGAAGACATAAATACAGCATGAGCCTGCCTACTGCCCATCATAGGACCTAACAGGCTGTAAGGTTGTTGATCTCACAATAAGCCTTGAGATGGAAGGAAGTAAAAGCTTTCTTTGACTGGCTCATCCTACTTTCAGGCCATGCCACTCCAGCGGAGCTACAAGTTTGCTCACGCCCTCACCAGAAATGGTGCAGTGCATCCAGCGGAAGAGGCAGACAGGGGAGGTGCAAGACCACAGTGAGAGCAGGACAGCGATGGGGGAAGAGTGGAGCAAGGGTTGGGAGGGGAGGAGATGGGCTGGACCAAGGGCAGAGAAGGGAATGTGGCTGCTAGTCACACCCTTGCGGAGCCTCTCTGCCTAGTCCCCATTGAGTGACAGCAAGCAAAGGGTAAGGGTAAAGACTATTTTCATTTAGTTTCCAATGGCTAGTTTGGGGAGGGCGAGGAATGGCTGAGGGGATTTTTTTTAAGCAGCACTTTTCGGACTTGTTTGTTTATGAGCTATGTGGAAAGAATTGCTTCTATGTATGGTTTTCGATACATAAAAATGTGTAATAGTAACACTCAGTTTATCTCATAACCATTCCTTCTTCTGGTATCTATCAGGAAGCTCCCAAACTATTATCCCAGTCTATCTGTATGAAACTAGTCCTTGGTAGACATTGCTGATATCTGGCATTTAATTGGATCATGGGAATGATTCCAGGGACCCTCCAAACAGAAATATATCTACATTTTTTTGCTACCTGAGTAACATGGCAAAATGCCTGAGCGTGCATTTATACTTTCAAGCTTGTTGCAACAAAGCTATGTTGACACAACCCTGTCGCTGAAAGTCAGTATGTGTGAACGCTGTTTGTCAGCACTTTCACCCCCAAGGAGGAGGTTTCACTTTGTCAGCAGCAGAGCATTCCTTCTCACAAAGCAGCAGTCACACTTCACATCCTACAGCCGTTCTTTTGAAATAACTATCCTAGCATCTACATAACACAACTGCTAATTCAAAATAATTTTGAAATAGTGGTTGGCTTATTTCCAAATTGGTAAACCTCATTCTACGGAGGAATATTGCCTATTTCAAAATAGGTGCTGTTGAAACAGGGCTTATCTACCCTAGCCCTCTCTTTCGAAGGGGGCATGCTAATCAGCCCAATCATAGAACAGCAATGAGGTGCTGCACTGCATATGCAGCACCTCATTAGCATAATTCCCACCATGCAAATGTGAAAGTTGCTAACTTCGAAGTGGGGACAAGCAGTGTAGCCATGGGCACTTCGAAGTACCTGCACAACTTCAGAGTTCCTTTACTCCCAAAATTGTGAAGAAGAGGGGGCTTCTGGAAGGAGGATTTCCTTCCAGATGATCCTCGCAGGTTGCACATCTGTGCACATCTTTTGGAGTCTGGAAGAGCTTCTTCCAGACTCCAAATCATGTGGCCATATGCTAATGAGGCACGGGAAAGTTACATCTGTGCCTCATTAGCATCTTCTGGCCTGCTGAATACCATGTCGCTTCCAGAAGAAGCAGCATGTGTATATGCAGCCTAAAGACAGAAGACTGCAACTGCAGGAATGACTTCAGGCGTTGAGGGCAACCTAGACTGCTGTTCTCTGCAGAGTTATTATGATTTTATTAGTTGTTCTACAGAAGCACTATTCTGCTGCCCCTGGAGGACGATTATGCATGTGAATGTTCTTTATCCAGTTAGAGGAAAGGAGAGGGATGAAGATGGATCATGAAAAGAAGCAGTCATATAGCACCTTAGAGACGAACAAATTTATTTGTTCATGAGCTTTTGTGGGTAAGACTCACTTTGGCCGTGTCTACACGAGCCCCAAACTTCGAAATGGCCACGCAAATGGCCATTTCGAAGTTTACTAATGAAGCGCTGAAATGCATATTCAGCACTTCATTAGCATGCGGGCGGCCGCGACACTTCAAAATTAACGCGCGGCTTGTCCCAACGGGGCTCCTTTTCGAAAGGACCCCGCCTACTTCGAAGTCCCCTTATTCCCATGAGCTGATGGGAATAAGGGGACTTTGAAGTAGGCAGGGTCCTTTCGAAAAGGAGCCCCGTCTGGACGAGAAGCGCGGTGGCAAGCCGCGTCAATTTCGAAGTGCCGCGGCTGCCCGCATGCTAATGAAGCGCTGAATATGCATTTCAGTGCTTCATTAGTAAACTTCGAAATGGCCATTTGCGTGGCCATTTCGAAGTTTGGGGCTCATGTAGACGTAGCCTTCTGCAGATAACTGAAGATGAGGGTCTTACCCACGACAGCTCATGACCTAATAAATTTGTTCATCTCCAAGGTGCCACATGACTGCTTCTTATGTGTGAAGTTACAGACTAACATGGCTACCCTTTGAGACCATTTACCATGCAAAGAAGAGAGATTTAGAAACCAGGAAGTGAGGAAAGGATAAGAGGAAATCCTAGGGGGATCACAGGTTGGGAGACAGTCAGAAAGGAAAGGAGAGGAATAGAGCAGCATTTCTCAAACTATAGGTTGGGACTTGAGCTTTGATTCTCTGTAACCCCCAGGAGCAGCAGGGCTTGAACAGACTTATGTTTTGACCCTCTCTTCTGGGATTGTGTAGTAATTTTGGTTGTCAGATGGGAGCTGTGATGTATTGAATTTGAGAACCCCTGGAACAGAGGAATGGAGAAAATACCAGCTGGGAGAAAGAACAGTTGACTGGGAGAAGCCTGGAAGGGGCAAAGAGCTAGCAGATTTCTTCTCTTGGCTGAGACAAAGACTGAAAACTTCCACTATACCTAGGGCTGACCCAGTGAAATTCAGTTTCTTGGTCACCTGCTGAGCGCACTGCATTTAAAAAAACCGCACAATTGTAATGAACTTCTCGGCCAATGGTTCCCAACCGTTCATTTGTCTGGCATGCTTCAATGAGACAAACAATTCCACGGCACACCCACTTTTTTCAGCTGACTCAATTGCTCATAAACATCACATTTACTTACATTTACTATGGTTACAGTCTTACTAGCAAGGTTTGCAACATGGAAGTGCATACAACAAGCTAAAAAAGGATCAAATGCATAAATGTGTCAATCCACCACAAAATACACCATCTTAGTGAGCAGAGACACGTTTTCAGAATGTGCTCCCCATGCGAGGGATGTTGAGTAATTGAATAACTGCTGAAAATTACTCATGGGGGTCGGAGGGTGGCCTGTGGCTGCAGAGGGAAGGCTCCCTTCCCTGCCAACCTGTTGGTGCCAGGATGTGGCCTTTAAACCACGTCCCAGTTCCAACAGGCTCCCGCTCTCCCTCCATCCCTCCCTCCCTCCTTGCCGCAGAAGGAAGAGGGGTCTGATTCCCTGCCAGACCATTCAGGCAGAGAAGCAGCATTTCAGCTCCCTGCTAGTCTGAACAGGCTCCTGCTGGGTTGGCATTTCTCCTTGCAACAGCTCTGCAAAGAACCACAGCAAGGGGAAATTAACAAACCCCCTCACCAGCTGGGATTCCGGCAGCCTTGCTGCTTGAGTCCCAGCTGCCACAGTGTTGTCAGTTTTCTCCTGTGGTAGTTCTGCAAAGACTATGGCAAGGGGACATTGATGAAAATTCACGGCACACTTGGACAGTTTTCATGGCACACCAATGTCTCATGGCACACGAGTTGAAAACCACTGCTCTTGCTAGAAAATGACAACCTGGATCCCACGTGTCCTGAAGTGGACCTTACAAAGTCAGACGCATTCCATAGTTAAAAAAGCAACTCAGCTAGGTTGGTCTTATAACATAGCTCTCTTTCCCAGAAAGCCACCTACGTACGTGTAGACAAATCCAAACCCAACAGAAAATGTAAATATCAAGTGACATGATTCCTAAATACAAAGCACGGATACCAGCTTCTCAATGACAGTTTTCCTTGAACTAGCTCTTGGCTTTCCAGAGTTATGAGCACCATTACTAAGAAAATCAGAACTGGCCTCATACCTTTCCCATGTATTTTCAGTTCAGTTTGAGTGCAGTGCAGTAAATTTCCATATGTGAAGGTGCAGGTATTCTTAGGGTGTGGATGGTAGTTCCTGTCAAAATGATTACACTGAAGGTTTAGTTCTGTAGTACTTGCTGCCCTAAAATATAGTCAGTATCCTTCTGTTTTGATGTAAATCCCAGCCCATTGTCTCAGTTAACAAGTGAAGCATTGCAAAGGTCCTGCTACCAATCAATGTTCTGGAATGAAACACAAATGGAGATTAATTAAGCACTAAGGCCTGATGTAGGTACTAGGGGTTTGGAGACTGATGAAGCCTCACTTCAAACCATGATGCAAACTACCTACAAAGGCAGGTTCTAACTCTGTCATCGAAGGGTGCTGCACTGGGAGCAAAGCCAGATGCTCGGCAAAAGAACTGCAGTCTGAAATGAAGACGGTATCTTGTTACTGTCTGAAACGGGGATTTTCCAAAGGGCCTAAGGGAGGGAGGCACCTAACTGCCATAGAAGTTCTGTGGGGATTGAGCACTCGAAGCCTCTCAAGCCGGTAGGCTCATATTTTCAAAGGTGCCTCTTTAATGTAATGTCTGTGGTTTTTACAGAGCAACAGTCTTCATGATGTCTGCTTGCTTTCCTGAGAGTTTAAGGCTCTTCCCTCAGCTAGTGAGCATCAAAAAGTATCTCAGAACAACATAAATCTGCAATAAATTTTATTGAGTTCAGCCTGTAACTCCACTGATGACAACAGTGCATCATCAACAGCAGACTCTGGACTGTAGCAACTCAACCATATACCAGTTCCACAGTCAGTACTGCTCCTGATTACTAATCTCAGATAGCTAAGATTTGAGCATGGTGAACAGTGACATGGGTGATTTAGGCACGTGCCCAAGACCAAGCAAGTCCCACTGTTGTCCAGATGGCACAAGAACGGCTCAAGAGATCTAAAGCGGCAAACTAAAGAAAACAAGATCTACTCATCACATCTTTTCCATTGTTCCAAGATCTTGGCTTAGTACCAACTGTGTTGCAGGACACACAAGGCAGCTCAGATTGCCTGCATGTTGTCAGGTGCAGGGATTTCAGGGGGTATGCTGGCCACGTGCCCTTGCCCTGCGCCCTATCCACCCATGGCCAACCCCTTCTCTGTCCCCGCTCACCTTTCCCCATGGAAGTCCCACACTACTTCCAGTGAGGGCAGGAGCTGTCCCTTCCTCCCCTGGAATGGCATGGCCTAGGAACATCACTTTCAGGCTGCGCTGCTGTTGGGGAAGGGCATTATTGCCCCCATTGGCATGGCTCTCATAGTGAGTGTGGGAGGGCATATAATGCAGGGGGTGCATGTGGCTTCCTGTGTACCCCCACACATCACCTATGGCTTAATTCTGATAAACTGTAATACAATTACAAGAAGTTCTGTGGCATTTTATAGACTAACTTGTTTTGGAGAATAAGCTTTCGAGGGCAAAGACCCACTTCATCAGACGCATGAGTCATGCATCTGATGAAGCGGGTCTTTGCCCACGAAAGCTTATGCTCCAAAATATCTGTTAGTCTATAAGGTGCCACAGGATTTCTTGTTGTTCTCAAAGATACAGACTAACACGGCTACCTCTGTGATACTTGTAATAGAATTGGTATATAAAATAAAGAGCATTTCCCCTATTACAAAAATATTTTCTGTTAAAGATCCTGGCTCATACTACTATTGCTACGCCTTTCGCTGCTCTGAGGATGTAAAGGTGCCACAAATCAGCTCTAATGAAGCAACTGAAGAGTCATGTGACACACAAGTGGTGCAGCAGTACGGGGAATGCCAAGGCTGTGGCCAGTGAGAGGGGTTGTGTGCCAAGGGGAGGTTGAGAACTGGGTGTTTACCTTAATAAAAATCTGAACAGCATATCTGGATTTGGCTTACAATGTACCACACCCACTAACTATTTTAAGGGATGATTCATCTAGTAGGCAAATACAGTGAATCATCCTTGAAGCTGCATCTCTGTGACAGATAGCTACACAGACTGGTGGTTGGGGTTAGGGAGTGTGTGTGTGCGGGGGGTGTCTTTAAAGAAGTGAAATAAATGCAAAGTTTAAGTACAAAGAAACCTAATATGTTGTTTGAATTCACCAAATAGTTCTATTGTTATAATCGGTTGGGCCATATCTTGCATTCTTGGACACTGAAAACTGGAAGTTTAGGAGCATAAAGGACACTGGGTCAGGCACCACTTCAGGAAGCATGAGCTAGAACAGTGGTTCCCAACCTTTTCAGTAAAGTGCCACACTTCAGTGAGACAAACAATTCCACGACACACCCACTTTTTCACTTGTGTGAAAGCCCACCATGACAGCAGGAACGGCTGAAATTTAAGCAATGACTTGTAGGGCAGGAGGTGGCTCCAGAGAGCAGGTTCCCTCCCCACCAGCCCTTTTGAGCCATGACTGGTCAATTTTCCCTCCCCAACTCTTTTCAGAGGCACAGCAGAGGGGAGGGGGAATTGATGACCCTGAACCAGCTGGAGACTCAAGCACCAATTTCCCTCCCCCAGCCACTTTGCAAAGCCTCTTCGTGGGGAAATTGACCAATTTCACACCAGGGGGGAATTAGGCAGCCTTGCTGCTTGAGCTCCCAGCCAGCCCAGGGTTGGTTAATTTTCCCCCTCAGCTCTCTATAGCACACTTAGACAACTCTGATGGCACTGGTTGAAAACCACTGAGCTAGAATCCTGTTATACTGCGAACCCAGGAGAAGTGAACAGTATAACACCTCCTGCCCTACAAGTCATTACTTAAATTTCAGCCGTTCCTGCTGTCATGGTGGGCTTTCACACAAGTGAAAAAGTGGGTGTGTCGTGGAATTGTTGTCTCACTGAAGTGTGGCACTTTACTGAAAAGGTTGGGAACCACTGTTCTAGCTCATGCTTCCTGAAGTGGTGCCTGACCCAGTGTCCTTTATGCTCCTAAACTTCCAGTTTTCAGTGTCCAAGAACGCAAGATATGGCCCAACAGATTATGGCTAAGTCTACATGAGCCCCAAACTTCGAAATGGCCACGCAAATGGCCATTTCGAAGTTCACTAATGAAGCGCTGAAATGCATATTCAGCGCTTCATTAGCATGCGGGCGGCCGCGGCACTTCGAAATTGACGTGCCTCACCGCCGTGCGTCTCGTCCAGACGGGGCTCCTTTTCGAAAGGACCCTGCCTACTTCAAAGTCCCCTTATTCCCATCAGCTCATGGGAATAAGGGGACTTCGAAGTAGGCGGGGTCCTTTCGAAAAGGAGCCCCGTGGGGACGAGACACGCGGCGGCGAGGCGCGTCAATTTTGAAGTGCCACGGCTGCCCGCATGCTAATGAAGCGCTGAATATGCATTTCAGCGCTTCATTAATAACCTTCGAAATGGCCATTTGCGTGGCCATTTCGAAGTCTGGGGCTTGTGTAGACACGGCCTATAACAATATAACTATTTGGTGAATTCAAACAACACGTTAGGGTTTTTTGTACTTAAATTTTGCTTTTATTTCACTTCTTAAAGACACTCCCCCCCCACACACACTCCCTAACCCCAACCACCAGTCTGTGTAGCTATCTGTCACAGAGGTACAACTTCAAGGATGATTCACAGTATTTGCCTACTAGATGAATCATCCCTTAAAATAGTTAGTGGATGTGGTTCATTGTAAGCCAAATCCAGATATGCTGTTCAGTCTTTATTCAGGTAAATACCCAGTTGTCAACCTCCTCTTGGTACACATCCCCTCTCACTGGCCACAGCCTTGGCATTCCCGGTACTGCTGCACCACTTGTGTGTCACATGACTCTTCAGTTGCTTCATTAGAGCTGATTTGTGGCACCTTTACATCCTCAGAGCAGCGAAAGGCGTAGCAATAGTAGTATGAGCCAGGATCTTTAACAGAAAATATTTTTGTAATAGGGGAAATGCTCTTTATTTTATATACCAATTCTATTACAAGTATCACAGAGTTAGCCGTGTTCGTCTGTGTCTTTGAGAACAACAAAAATATATGCAGAGTACTTTCTTTACCAACAACAGTAGTATTGTACATTGTCAACTTATGCTGTATTTTCTGTATTTATTTGTATTTACTTTCACTATACTGAACTTATGGAAAACATAACTAGAACTTACTTATGGTTGAAATGCTGGTTATTTCAGAGTTCCAAATGATAGAATGCCAGATATGAAAGAGTTTACCGTAGACTCTCACATGAACAATGACATTAGCGGAAGCTCACCAAACTGCTAAATGCTTAGCTCACAGAGAAGGACTGAAGATGATTTCTGCCATTCACTAATTTTGATGGTGGATTTTTAAATTGAGATATTGCAAAGCTGCAGAAAATTCCTATTAAATAATAGCATCTATGTGAGTTTTGCCTGCAGAAGGATTTTTGTGTCATTGTATTACAGGCTGAACCACTCTAATCCAGAACTCTCTCGTCTGGTAACATCCATAATCCAGCATGATTTTAGTTAGCTGAACAACCACTTATCATGGGTGTGGACAAGTTTCCCATGATCCTATAAAGATGGTTTACAGCCACAAGTTCTGGCTGTCAGTGTTTTATGCTGTTATTTAGTGCTAGTTTACCCCTAATTATCTTCTAAGAGCCCAGCAAGCAATGGAATTGGTAATGCTGCTAGACGACATTGACCTTCCATGGTCCAGAACATTCGGCATGTCCCGATGGTGCTGGATGAGAGAGATTCAATTGCTACTGCAAAACTAGCAGTTAACGTAGTATGGTATGAGGACAAAATAGTGGCCTAAGTAAGCCAAGTTTTTTAATGTAAATTCAACTTCTTACCTAAATTCATACATATTTCTCTAACCAAAAACCTGATTTGTGACAAAGATTGTGATAAAGAAAGAAAGCTATAACAAGAAATGTATTTAAAATTAAAACAAAACAAAACAACTAGAATTGGAACCATATCATTAGAAGAAAAAAATATGATTGCTTTCCTAAATGTCTGGCATTATTCAATATTTTCATTAATGACTTGATAATAGAGTGGAGGACACTTATAACTGTAGATGACATCAAGCAGGGTGGAGTTCTAAGCACTTTGGTGCAAGGCGTAGATTTCAAAACATAGTTTACAAAAATGGTGAATTGGTTTGAAACCAATAAGAGGCAATTCAGTAAAGTCTAGGGCAGAGCACCAGCCCAGGAAAAATCAAACTCATAACTACGAACTGGGAAACAGTGGGATAAGCAATATCAATGCTGAAAAGGGTCTTGGGGTTTTAGTGGATCATGGAAGGAACATGAGTGAGCAATGGGATAAAGCTGTGGAACAGATAAGGTGACCATCTGTCCCATATTTGGTGGGATGGTCCCATATTTGGGACACCAAAAAAGGCGTCCCTACTTTTTTTTTATAAGGGACTAATTGTCCTGTATTTGGACCCTCCCCCTCTGCCTCTTTTCACCAGCAGCTATGCAGATGCAGCTGCTGGTGGGAGTCACTTCCCTGAGCCTCAGGGAAGCCAGGGAGTGTGGGTGGCTGCCGCGTCCCTGACCCTTCCCTGGGATTCGGAGAAGGCCGGCAGCTGCTGCTTCCCTGGAGATCCTGGGCAGTGCTGGGGGATGCCACTTCCCCAGGGCTCAGGGGAGCGGAGGGGGCAGCGGCTGCCACTTCACTGGAGCTCCTGGGGAATGCTGACAACTGCTGCTTCCCCAGGGTTCTGGTGAGGGCCAGCGGCTGCCTCTTCCCAAGCGCTGAGGGCTGCAGCTTTCCTGGAGCTGCTGGGGACGGCCGGCAGCTGCCGCCATCTCCTTCCCAGCTCCCTGGGGCTTGGTGGAGCTGCCCCTTCCCCCCATATCTCCCTATCTCATATTTGGGACAGGGAGCTATGGTGACCCTAGGCACAGGTTAATAAAATTCTGGGGTGAATTAACAGGAGTATAGGCATATGCTATACTCAGCGCTAGTAAAGCCTCAGCTAGTATACTGTGTCCAGTTCTGGATGCTGTACTTTAGGAAAGATGTAGATACACTAAAGAGAGTCCAATGGAAGGCAACAAAAAGGACAGAAGGTTTAGAAAACCTGACCTATGAGGAAACAGTGTTTTAAAAAATGCAGGAATGTTTAGTCTTGAGAAAAGACTGTAGGACGTGTCTAATAAGTCTTCAGATATGTTGTGGGCTGTAATAAAAAGAATGGTGATCATTTGTTCTCCATGTCTGTGAAAGTAGAATAAGAAATATTGTGTTTAATATGCAGCAAGGGAACTTGAGGGTAAATGTGAGAAAAAACATTCCAACTATAAAAGTAATTAAGTGCTGGAATAGGCTTCCAAAGGAGGTTTTGGAATCCCCATCCTGGAAGGCCTTTAAAAAGAAGTTGAACAAACACCTGTTAGGGATGGCCTAAGTTTACTTTATACTGCATCAGTTGCAGGGCTGGACTTCATGGCTACGTCTACACGTGAAGCCAACATCAAAATAGCTTATTTCGATGTAGCAACATCGAAATAGGCTATTTCGATGAATAACGTCTACACGTCCTCCAGGGCTGGCAACGTCGATGTTCAACTTCGACGTTGCGCGGCACCATATCGAAATAGGTGCTGCGAGGGTACGTCTACACACCAAAGTAGCACACATCGAAATAAGGGTGCCAGGCACAGCTGCAGACAGGGTCACAGGGCGGACTCAACAGCAAGCCGCTCCCTTAAAGGGCCCCTCCCAGACACAGTTACCCTAAACAACACAAGATACACAGAGCCGACAACTGGTTGCAGACCCTGTGCATGCAGCATGGATCCCCAGCTGCGGCAGCAGCAGCCAGAAGCCCTGGGCTAAGGGCTGCTGCCCACGGTGACCATAGAGCCCCGCAGGGGCTGGAGAGAGAGCATCTCTCAACCCCCCAGCTGATGGCCGCCATGGAGGACCCGGTAATTTCGACGTTGCGGGATGCGGATCGTCTACACGGTCCCTACTTTGACGTTGAACGTCGAAGTAGGGCGCTGTTCCGATCCCCTCATGAGGTTAGTGACTTCGACGTCTCACCGCCTAACGTCAAAGTTAACTTCGAAATAGCGCCCGACGCATGTAGCCACGACGGGCGCTATTTCGAAGTTAGTGCCACTACTTCGAAGTAGCGTGCACATGTAGACACAGCTCATGACTTCTCAAAGTCCATTTTAACCCCACATTTCATTAAGACGACACCCCCAAATTGGAATAAAATGCTCCACATTATTAGAAAATATACAACAAAATAAGACAGAACATCTTTCTGGCTAAAGTTCTCATTGCTACATTAAAAAAAATTTGGTCAAGGTTATTAATGCACTTGCTCACTAACTATTGGCTGCTCCCAGGAGACATTTATTAATATTTAATTCTATGTAAACATCTGGATCCAATTTAGTCAAGGAACATTGCATGAATAAACTGGCATCTCTCCAGTCCATAGCAATAGGTGTGTGGTGCATTGAGTTTTCCCTTTGCATTGCTTTTTTGCAGTAAATGTACTGTCATTTAAGCTAAGTTTCTATAAATACTCCATCCCCACCCTGTAAATTAAGGATCTTAAGGAAAATAAGGTTATGAAAGGCTATGTCTACATGGCCAAGTTATCTTGAAATAACAGCAGTTATTGCAAAATAACTTCAGCAGCTTCTAAATGACACATGCACTATTTCCAAATAAATTGGAAATAGAGGGTGCATTACTTCAATTCCGGTAAACCTCCTTTCCTGAGGAATAACTTCTATTTCAAATAAGCCATACTGGGCTCCAATGGCACTATTTCAAAATAGCACTACGGACATGGAAATGGTATTTCGAAATAGTTGCGTGCTATTTCAAAATGCATTTTGTGTGGTTGTGTTATTTTGAAATAAGATAGTTTGAAATTGGGCTGTTGTGTAGAAACAGCCAAACTGATATGCATAACTCTACAACAGTGTAGTTATGATACTTATGGGATGTACGTATAAAGAGGATCCAGGAAAAATATTGCCCAGATGAAGACGGGGTCTTGCTGTAAACCCAATCAACAAGAGTTTTCACAAAGGATTGAGCCTTCCCTTCAATGTTTGCTATTTTGTGACATCCCATAAGTAGAACAGGTTGTTCTGGTAGCAATTTATTAAACTTCCAGTTTGAGTTCCTACATTTATGTAGATATTTTGGTTCTTTAGATCCTAATCCTGTAAAGTGCTGATGACAATAGAAGGTGAGAACTCTCTGCTCCTCTCAGGATTAGATTTTACAGAGAATATTCCTTTATATATACACTATTTTTGAGTGAACTTACATAAGATTTACACACATCTGCTGCAAATATTAATAACCGTGGAGGACCCTGGTTAGTTAATGGATAAATTCAAACTTCTGGCTATTATATGGTAATTGTAATTTCAAAACAATATGCCTGGTTCATGGAAAGTAAATTACAAGGCCAGCTCATGTTTCTTCTGTGATTTATGGACAAGTTGATAAGTTGAATCCATGTATAGTTAATAAAGGGTTTCGTTTGCACAGATGCAGGTGTAACGTAACACATGCACTCCAGTTTCTATTAACGTTCTCTGGGTGTGGGTGTGCACATTATGCTGCCGTTAAATGTATATGCCAACACCTTGCAATTGCCTAGCTCTTTATATCCCAGAAGTTCAAAATATCAATGTTTTTCCATCTGTAAAATTTTGACTGGTAACTATTATTGTCTCAGAGGTGTAATGGGGACCTGTGAAGAGTTAGGTAATGATTAAATATTGTTACATTAAGCCCCCACAACTCCCTCACGAGGCAGGTAGATATTTTACAAAATTAAATTGAGATATGGGACAGACCTGCCCACCCTTCTCTTGTTCTCCCATGTGAGTGAGTGTGCAATTCCTGGAAAAACAAAGATCTGCATCTGTGTCTGGGAACTCTACTCTCCTTGTGCTCCTTAAAGAACTGCTCCTCTTCAGCCTTCCCTAGGGCCCATGTCTATATTAGACTAAGAAGGTTGACCATTACTATGCAATTCTAGCTACGTCAATTGTGTAGCTAAAAATGACATATCTGCACTCATCTAACTTGTCTGTCTATACAAGGGAAGTTTGACAGAAGAATTTCTCCCATCAGCCTCCCTTACTCCTCATGTCTCGCAAGTAGTACGGGGCTCAACTGCAACCCCTGAGAACTCAATTTCACATGTCCATATTAGATGTGCAAAATCGAACCCCATCAGATCAATCCCAAGTGGGTCGATCTTCTGCCATAATGTAGATGTAGCCTAGGACCATATGAAGAGGTGTTCAGATAGCAGCAGCCCTCTGTGTACCAAAGGACTTGTAAACAACTGCATCTGCTACAATAGCAGCCAGTGAATGAATAAATCTCTCTCAGCTGCTCAAATAGATTGGATGCCAAATTGTAGGAAGAAGCTGTCCTCCACAGTCACTACATTTACTTGGGCTTTTATAAGGGACCTCCACTGAGAAAGTGGGAGTGTTGTAAATATGTAGCATGATGACATTCCACTAGGAGAAGGTTAGAATCCATGGAGAGATGTAAACCAGTGGCATCCTAGGGACCCTGGAAGAGGATTAAAGATCATCGGGTCCTACTGGACCAGTGATGGACCAACAACTGGAAGGCATTCTGCTGTAGAGAAGGCTGGATCACAGCTGGGTCCACCTGTGGCTTTTTCTCTTTAGGTCTTTGCTTTTCTCAGCACATATGTTCTATCTTTTCCTTTAAATCCCAGCTACATGTTAATGTAAAAATACTTTCCTTTCTGAACAGATCAGTCTGAATTTTTTAAATTTTTAAATAAAATGTTGGAGCAGTATATGTTTGTGATGCAGAAGAAACTCTAGACTTGATCCTGCAGCTGCTCTGAATGCAGAAGACCCTCTGAAATTAAACGGAGTTACTTGGAGCTACTGTTGGATCAGGATAACTACTGGCATATTTGTTCAGACACATCACTTTACTGGCACGTTAAAAAAAAGCTTAGCAAGTAAAGGGAAACAAAATAAACATTTAGTAACTGGCAGCAGACATGATCATAAAAAAAACTCCCAAAACTAGAGTAAGTCGTAGTCTAAAGGACTCTGCATTAACTGATGCCTTTTAAAACATTTCTGAAAATTTGAAACCACAGTTTGAATTTTTAGAAATACATACAGGATTAATAAGCAACGCCAATTATGTGAGCATCAGCCACCCTTGGCCTCATGACAACTGCTCTTCAGAGCTTTATTTACACAAATAAGCAAGTTAGATTTTTTTGGAACATAAAAATAACCACTTGTTGAATGTCTCTGTGCAATTTTTGTTGAGCTGATAGAAAACAAATCCGTGAAAGGCCAATGGAAAGGTTGTTTTTGGCCTATTGCCCAGTTTATAGCAGGCGAAAGTCCAAGTGGTACTGGTAACCAAGCACCAATGGGGGGATGGGAGAGGTGCATGAACCAACTTTAAAACAAATTGCTCGGTTGAAACATACCTAAGCCTTTTTTGGCATCTAAATCACAGAGATTATGCCCAGGTACAGCACTTAACAGTTAATAGGGTTGTCACACCTCTGAAGTTAACACAATAACAGAACAGATTCTGCCCTGCCCTATGCATTTTGCAACCCCATTGAATTTAAGTTATCAGATCTCATAAGCATTATCCATTATTTTTCAAATTATCCTGATATATAGAGGGGCAAGGTATAAAATGGGAAGGGCGGAGGTTAAAACATGAGCTCCTAGATGACATAAACAAGAGTCTTGCTATCAAAGTCCTGTATACTTCTTCAAAAGTTTACTCGTGTCACTTCTGACTTCTTCAGTTAGTTGTAAAAGAAAATGATTCATACCTTAGGATGGGTGGTTGGAAACTATATATTGTTTCAGTGGTATTGGCTCTGGGCTGTGTTTCCATTTTAGTTGTTTTAATTGGTTAGGTCACTTTGTAGTTACAGCATACTGAAGGGAGATATTAACAATATTGTAATTCTATTAGCATAATTCTAGAGGAAACATTTCCTCATTGTAAAGTGAAAACAAGTTTTGTATACAGAGTCTCTTTCAGAAGTGTCATTGAATTCCAAACATTCTTTCCAAAGCATCCTGAAGTCCTTTATATGAAACAGCTTATGTTTTGAGAAATTCTTTTGCATTGTAATAAGAGCTCTCCCTTGGAGGCTTGGAGGCTGGAATGGGTGAAGTCTAATGTACAAGGATATGGTGGTTCTGTGACACCTTGCTTGCAAAAATGCAGAGGACAGACAGCAAATTAGCAACTGACTGGTTACCATTGCTACAAGGAATAAGCTAAGTGACTGACTAACAGAGATTGCCTCCAGGGATGCTGAAGGTTGTTCCGAAGAACTTGAGGGTAGAATTATTTCTGAAAGGAAATTGGCAGGCCTATCTTCAAGCTGTTGGACCTCATTCAGCTATGAAGTTTCACCAGCATGCACAGCAAATACCACTCAAAGTGATGGAATGACTTAAGATTTACTCTGGTATGAATGAAAGCAGAATGTAGTCCACCGATGTACATGGAATCCCCACTGTGAGTGAACTGGAAGACTTCAGTATCACTTCTCTACTTTCTCTATAGAGGCTCAAGGCTCATCTGTCCTGGGGATTTATTGTGATGGGTAAATGTGATGGCTATGATGGGGTACTGTCACAGAAAACTTCTTGGGAATGTTTCCCAGTGTAATGATCGTGCCACTGACACCTGCCTTCTTGTTCTCAGGGGCTCCCTATTACCCTGTCCTGCTGGGCCAGATCCTCTGATCTCCCCCAGACACAGCACAGAGTTGGGGTTACCTGTCCCCATCCCACTACCCACTGCAGAGCATTGCAGACACCAATTTACTACATCTCTGGGAGGGTGCAGCTGTAGGGCAAAGCACCCAGGAAAATCCCAACTTTAACCCCAACCCAAAAGGGATCAAAACCTCAAATAAATCCATCTCTCTCTGTGCAAAACTTTTGCACAGAGAGAGATCATCAGGTAAACTCCTTTTTCAATGAGAGGGAGATATGCACAGTGGTGCTCCCGGGGCCTCCAGGTAATAATTACTTACACTGGGCTTGATAAAAACCAGAGTTTTTATTAAGCATAACAAGTCTTTGTAAGTGAAAACAAACAGATCAAAGTAAGCTACTGAAATAAAATGAAAAGAAAATGCATAGCTAGTTCTAACTTCCCTAAGAGACTTAATTCCATACTGATTCTTACCCTAAAGAGCTGTTCTCATGTCAGATAGAACCTTCAAGCCAGAGCAGTTCTTTTTCTCTTTTTTGGGTAAACAGCCTTTCATAGCTCTTTGTGTCTTCCTAGGATGTGTGAGGCAGATTGCAAAACAAGCAGAAGACAAAATGTTATAGCTTCACATTGCTTAAACCCCTGGTGTCCAACATGCTAGCCACTAGCCATATGTGGCTATTTGTCTGGTTGAGTGTGTCTAGTGGCTTGTACAATAAAGGAGACTTCTGTGTCCAACCATCCATCTCTCTGTGAGTACAAGAGCCAAACAGCTCCCCCAGGAGATCCCTGAACAACTTATAGTTTCCCAGTACATATAAGTTGGTCTTTTACCTTCCTCACATTTGTTTTGGCAATGGGTGAGTGGAATCAGAGTTTTGGCACTGAGGACATTTATGTTATAAAGATATTTGAAATGGTGCAGGGAGCACAATATTCATCCTCAAGATCTTTTAATGAGACATCCAAATTCTACACTGGGATGTTTGGTACCTTAGATCTCCATTTTACATGTAAGCATCCATATTAGGAACTGGAGTATGAAAATATGGGATAAAACTGACTGCTCATTTTTAATATTAAAGCATTCAGTTCCTTGGATCAAATATAATTTGCCTGTTCCTCAGACCCATATGGCTTGTGGGTGCTGTAGCCATCAAGTGGAGGTGCTCTGAGGCATTCTACCTGTGGAAAACAGACTCAGGTGGGATATGACAGGGAGCACTGTGATGCTATTCTCTTCACTGCTTTGGAAAGGATCAATCCACTGGCCATCAATTTATCATGTGTGCTGTAGACACAATAAATCAATCTCTGAGCTTGCTCCCACTGACATTGATGTTCCACCAAGACTAGAAGAGTACCCAGCACCAGCAGGAGAGCATCCCCCATCAAACTTACTGCATACAAGGCACCACAGTAAATGTGTTGACTTCAGCTATGCACTTTGCGTATATGAAGTAGACTGATAGTGCGGGTAAGTGACAAGACCTAAGATGCCAGTGGTCATGAGACCTTGGCTCTGCCACCAACCCAGCAGACCATGCCTCAAAGGGGCCATGCTACCCCATTCCACAGATTAGTACTCAAGGCAGAGTCAGCTTTTTCTTTTATGCACAGTAGAAGGAAAAGATGTACCTTGCACCATCTGCCCGCTTTGGTGCACCGGAACAGCAGAATGTTGCCCTTTATTTTCATCATTATTACTATAACCCCAAATGCTGTTGTTTATGTGACTATAAGAAATAAAAACTCTTTCATAAACATCAGATGCATCATTTTAAAACCCTTACAAGACTTTTCTACCTGACAGTTTAAATTTAGAACCTTGAGTTGCCACAAAAAAACACTGTTGCTTTTCATCTTCTTTCCTCAGGCTTCCCTGCTGCTATTGCTTTTTCCCTTTTAAATTTGGAACAGCAAAGTGATGGCACTTTTTCACTGTCCTGGGCTACGTCTACACGTGAAGCCTACATCGAAGTAGCTTATTTCGATGTAGCAACATCGAAATAGGCTATTTCGATGAATAACGTCTACACGTCCTCCAGGGCTGGCAACATCGATGTTCAACTTCGACGTTGCGCAGCACCACATCGAAATAGGCGCTGCAAGGGAACGTCTACACGCCAAAGTAGCACACATCGAAATAAGGGTGCCAGGCACAGCTGCAGACAGGGTCACAGGGCGGACTCAACAGCAAGCCGCTCCCTTAAAGGGCCCCTCCCAGACACAGTTGCACTAAATAACACAAGATACACAGAGCCGACAACTGGTTGCAGACCCTGTACCTGTAGCATGGATCCCCAGCTGCAGCAGCAGCAGCCAGAAGCCCTGGGCTAAGGGCTGCTGCCCACGGTGACCATAGAGCCCCGCAGGGGCTGGAAAGAGAGCGTCTCTCAACCCCTCAGCTGATGGCCGCCATGGCAGACCCCGCTATTTCGAAGTTGTGGGACGCGCAATGACTACACGGTCCCTACTTCTATGTTGAATGTCGAAGTAGGGCGCTATCCCCATCTCCTGATGAGGATAGCGACTTCGACGTCTCGCCGCCTAACGTCGAAGTTAACTTCGAAATAGCGCCCGACGCGTGTAGTCGTGACGGGCGCTATTTCAAAGTTAGTGCCGCTACTTCAAAGTAGCGTGCACGTGTAGACACGGCTCTGGTGTCCTTGATCATAGTTCTTCCCACAGCAAATAAAGGTAGGGTTTGCACAGCCCCCATCCTAGTTTTTAAGCTCCTAATTCTTCTAGAGAAGTTTAAAAAAAGTTTTGGCAGCTTCTTGTATACATGTGTATTTAATCATACACTGTGTGTTTGTAAGACACCTGTGCAAGAATGAGGAGATAAAATGTAAATAGTCCTAAAATTCACCACATAGTACCATTTATGAAATATCAGTGGAGCATGCCTCCTTCTCCCCCCAGACTTTCACAGCTAATGGATCATATGCCAGACAAGTATGTCTAGAAACAGTGGAAACTTTTTTTCTGAGTTGTTTAAAGAACTAAAATTAAATAGAAACCAGGACTGTACTTTCAATATTTTTGTCCAATATTAAAGTACTTTGGGACCCATTTTCAGCCCTTAGGGTTGAAGCCAGATTTTCAAAGGAGCTCAGCATCCAATATGCTGTTCTTTGAAATTCCGGCAATTACTGAAGTGCATTAATTGGCACTGAGGGCTTCTGAAAACTTTGGCTTTTGGAGAAGAATTAAGCAGCATCTTCAGTATTTGTGGAGTAAAGTCTCTCACTTTAGGCAATATTCTCTTCATCTGCTGCGCTCTTACAAACTTGACAGTGACACTGAATTATGCTGGGTATACAACCAGGAAGCTGAAATATGTTATGTGGTGACTGTTAATTTTTTTATTGTTGTTGAATTGTGTTGCCTTTGCCTTTATCAGCAAGTGAGTCACTAACAGCTGGTTTGAATTGCTGAACCAAAGTTATATTTTTGTAAATAACTTTTTTTAAATAAAAATATGTCTCATACATTGTGCTAACACACTGCCCACGGGACATTGTCAGATGTGAGCAGCGGGTGTGTTGGGACTGATCTCAGTATGTGCACAAGGCACTTTTTAATCCAGCACAATCAGGCGTATAGTAGAACTAAAGAACAGAAAGAATTACAACGTTGCCTTTTCTGGATTTCAAATATGTCAAAAATCTGCTGTCCAATAGGTCCCTTCTCCCCAGTTCTTAATGACCAATCAATAACAATTTTGTTTTGCTTTCTGTATCAGGCAAATAATTTCAGAGGGGTAGCTGTGTCAGTCTGTAGCTTTACAAAAAACAAGCAAAATTGGTCTTACCCACAAAAGCTTATTATCTAATACATAAATTTGTTAGTCTTTAAGGTGCTACAGAACTGCTTGTTTTTTGTATCAGGCAAATAGTTTCTGAGGATCTGTTGTTTGGTTGCTTAAGGCATATTTCATAGTATTTGTAATAATTGTTACCATATATATTTAACTTAAGGGCCTGATTTTCAGCACTATAAAGGTATGCACAAAATATGTGCCTACTTTGCACAGGCATACTGGATTTAGTAAGTGTTCAGCCAGTCGTGTACGCTGGAAATTTGCCTGTGCACGTCCATTAGGGCATTCACAAAGTACGCGTGCACTTATATTCACAAATGAATGTCCATCTACCTACTGAAAGTGCAGCCAAGAATTACAGACTGGATGTTATAATGGAACAGTGTTAAAGATTGCATAAGCACTTCCGTTAACAATGCTGCTTTTTGGTCCTATGTATCATTCTTATTTAATCTAAACTTGCATTGCACAGGTTTTTTACACAATATTTTAAACACATTGTAAGGAATAATCGTTTTGCAGTTAATACTGTACTGTAAATCTCTCTTCAGGGAATGAGTCTCCTTTCTCTAGTTATAAGTTATGGAACACCTGTGCAGGGCATGCAGAGGACACTTGCTGGACCACTCATTCCTACGATTTTGAGGCCTGTGTGCAGGCTCAAACACTGCCCAGGATTTGGCTCATATGGCTTATTGGTACCGCACTTCTCCAGAAAACAGCCACAAGGGTAGTTTTAAGAGATGCTATTGAGATATCACAAAAAGTTGAAGTACATTCAAAATTGTCAAACAGGGAGTGCCTGCTCTCTCACACAGTACACTTCAAAAGATTAATTAAATCCCTAGCCGACTTCCCTGTGAACTTAGGTAAGCTCATGAGCTACTAAAGCAAAAGGAAATCTGAGCAATGAGAGGCAAGAGAGGAGGAGTGATGTTCATATAGATCCTGTTGCTACGGCAACTACAGTGCTGCCTTTGTGTGTACAACTACATGTTGAAACAGTCTCATTTGGTGCTGTGTAAGAGAACATGAGCTGTGGCAGCGAAGTGAAGATTTACTTTAAATAAAAAATTAATTTTGAAGTATCAGTGTGTTCTAGGTTATATCGCTTAGCCAGAAGGCCAAGAAAGATTTATTTATTTATTTTTGAAGCAAGCTTGGGAAGTAGAAGGAGTGCTATAGGTTTGGCTGTAACTACAGCTCGACACCTGGAGACATTCACCCACTCTGTAGTTCTTCTTAGATGCTGTTAAAAATATGTCTCTTGTGCTATGTTTACTTGTGTTATTTGTTTTTAGAAATGCAGGCAGGTTGGATGCTTCTGTCTTACCTTTGTCCCTTTCCTTGGAGAAGGTTCTAGAAGGCAGAATGTGCTGCTTTTTTCAGTTGAATCCTTCCCTTCTCCACCCTTTTTAGTGATTTGCTTATATAGGGACATGACCCTGCCTGGGGACATTCAATACAATTAGGCCCGCTGACGGGAGTAGTGGGAGAGGTGTAGGGGGCAGTTGTTTCCAGGCCCAGCAATTCAGAGGGGCCTGGCAGTCCAGTCGTGGCCGCAGTAACAGAGGTGGTAGCTTGAACTTCAGGCCTCTTTGAAACACTGTAGGGTGCTGTGCCACCATCCGGGGACAATGTAGGGGTCAAGGGCTGACTGACCAAAGCCCTGCACCTTCCATGTTTGGCCCAACCCCTTCTGAGGCCAGGGAGCTGGGCCCCCCTCTCACCTTGCCCCCCAGCTGCTGTCAGTGCCGCTGAGTACAGTAGGTTCAGACCCCTGGAGCTGACTGCTACTGTAATTTTTCACAGTTACACTGGGGAATCAGCTGCATTGGAAGCATTTCCACATGCACACATGGCAGTGCTGGTCCGTTACCAATTCTCTACAGACCTACTGCACTCTGCAGGGCAGGAAAAGGGGTCCTCTTGGGAATGAGGCTCATGCAGGACTCTAAACTAGGTGTGATGCAGCCCTTTGCGGAGAGGGGGGTATCGCATGGCAAGTGAATGCACGTGATGTATTATAAAATAGGAAGGAAGGATTGACCTTTTGTATTAAGTTAATAATCCCCAATCAACAGTTGTTGATTTACTAAGATGGACCAAACGTTTTGTAGTTGGCTCATGCTGATGAGCATTAATGGGAGGCTCAGGAAAGTCAAAAAAGTCTTCCCCGTCCTACCCTGACAGAGAAATGGGGACTCTGTTTTTTCCAGGCTCCTCAGATTTTCCTTCCTGTTCCATTCCCCAACTGACCTTTTCCCCAAGCTGTGTGGAACCATCTCCAGCCCTGTGCTCTAGCCAACTGCTCCCTAACCACTCCTATCAGGTGCCACTAAATTCAAGGGTGCTATAATCAGTTTCCTATAGCTACTCTAATGACAACGTGTGTCAACGGTATATATTAAAGAAAATGTGCTTCTGTCGCATTCATAAGGGACAGTAATGGTTAGGTTTAGCTGTGCCTTATCCCATTTTAAGGATTGAAGATCTGTTAAGGGAATACCTTTAGCTGGAGCAGAGTTGTCTGTTCTCTGAAAGGATGGAGGAGCAATAGGGCTGGAGCAGGCTGTTTAGAAAACCAAACCAAAACACTAAATGTAATAAAATTCCAGTTTTAAAACTGGTCCTGTTCTGGGTGTATTACACTTTTAGGGTCACTCCGAGTGGAAGTTCTACATCTCAGCTTAGAGTCATCCTCTCACAGTTCAGGGGATCCTTAGGACTGGGTAAACCTGGCAAAGTCCCTTGTTGTGTCTTGTGTTGTTGTCATGATAAGTCTGATTGTGGTCATAGTAATTGAGTTTGATCATTAGGGGGTTCACCCCATCCAATTTTGGTTGGTTCTAGCTTGTAGTGTGAGAAGGAATAAAGATGAAATAAATGGGAAAGCAGATCTCTGTGTTCGAGTGATTTCTTCCAAAATTCAGTGACTCCCACCATAATAACATCTCTTTATGCTGCTATGAATTTAGTAACGTTAGCAAATTGCATGGGAAGAGACTCAACTTGGGACTAGAGACAGGTGCAAAACATACCACATGCAGTTGGACTGAACATCTCCTGCCTTTTATATGCTCAGGCAACATGAATATCTTCTTTTTGGTCTATGGTGAGGAAGAAGTTGAGATCACCACTGGAAATAGCTTATATATCATAAGGCAAAAATACAATCCTTGGGACTTTGAGCCTTTCAGTGCCTGAGACTCTCATCAAGTCTCAGTTCCAGCTGCTTCACATTAACAAAAAGTCTAAGTCACAAACACAAGCTATATGTATTTACACTTAGTCTTGAAGCCAGCCTCAGGGGAGTCATAATTCTCTAATTTGTGGGATATTGCTTTATATTTGCTGCAGCAGAGATGCCCTCCAAACACTTAAAATGCAGAGAGAGGAAATAAGCCTGCAGGCTGATCCAGAAGCTCCTGGTCTGTTGTGCCTTGCTAAAACCAGTCACCAACTCCACAATTAGTGAGTCAGGACCAAGCGTGGGATAATTGTAGCCTTTCCAGCCGACTGGACTTCCTAACATACTCACAGTGACTGATGATCCAGGTAAGAAGTTTTGCCGAAGTCCAGCCTGCTGCAGCTGATACAATTTGATAGATTGATATTTCCCTGTGTCTTCCCATTTAAACTCTCCTCCATCTGAAACCCTGCTTCACTGTGTCTAGCACTCTCCCTCCTACCTCAAGTCTTCTGGAGAATCAGTGACTTCTGCAAGATTATTGTTTCTTAAGTAGAAAAAGGAAAGAACCAAATTTGTGATCTCATAGCAGCTATCCACAAATATATAAATATTAAATCCGTTTAACTGAATTCAAAGCCAAGAAAATAACCAAATTAGATTACCTTTGCATTAAGGGTAAGGCTTTCAAATGAATCTGAGTTAGGGTCCTATAGCCCATCAGCTTTCAAAGAACTTCCTCTCCGGTGTGTCAGTCATTTTTTAAAATGGGATTTTAGGATCCTGAGTCATTTAAGCTACGTCTACATGTGAAGCCTACATCAAAGTAGCCTATTTTGATGTGGCGACATCGAAATAGGCTATTTCGATGAATAACGTCTACACGTCCTCCAGGGCTGGCAACGTCAATGTTCAACATCGACGTTGGGCAGCACCACATCGAAATAGGCACAGCGAGGGAACGTCTACATGCCAAAGTAGCACACATCGAAATAGGGGTGCCAGACACAGCTGCAGACAGGGTCACAGGGTGGGCTAGTGTTTCCGGGGCAACAGCTTGCCGCTCCCTTAAAGGGCCCCTCCCACACACACTCAGCCTGCACAGCATGTGGTCTGCAGAGCCATATACACGCAGACCTCGGGAGACGCAGTCATGGACCCCCAGCAGCAGCAGCAGCAGCAGCAGCAGCAGCAGCAGCAGCAGCAGCCAGAGGTCCACCCAGCCGCCCCTGCAGGAGCAGGGCTCGCCCTGCTCCATGCCATGTGGGAGGCAGCTGAGCACCTCCTTGCCACACAGGAGGAGGAGCGGCCCGCAGGGGAGGAGGACTCAACCCCCAACCCTGCAGCACCCCGACACCCCCCAGCCTCACACGCCGGTGGCTGTGGAGCTACCCCACCAGCACCAACTGGTGGGAGCGGCTGGTGCTTGGGGAGTGGGACGACGACCGCTGGCTCAGGAACTTTAGAATGAGCCGGCAGACATTTATGGAGCTATGCCAGTGGCTCACCCCCGCAATCAGGCACCAGGACACCGGCATGCGGCGTGCCCTCCCTGTGGAGAAATGGGTCGGCATCGCTGTCTGGAAGCTGGCCACTCCAGACAGCTACCGATCCATGGGACAGCAGTTTGGCGTCGGCAAGGCCACCCTCGGGGCTGTCCTCATGGAGGTAAGAGGACCCACGGGGGGGGGGGGGGGGAGGCAGCCCTGGCAGGGCAGGGGGCCCCGGGCAGGGCAGGGCAGGGCAGGGGAGGGCAGGGGGGCCCAGGCAGGAGAGGGGAGGGCAGGGGAGGGCAGGGGGGCCCGGGCAGGTGAGGGCCACACACACCCTGCTCACCCCTCATTGGTGCTCTCCCATGTGCTTCCCCTGCAGGTCGTGCGCGCCATCAACGCCATGCTCCTCCACAGGCTTGTGAGGCTGGGGGACCCGGATGCCACCATCGCGGGCTTTGCCACCCTGGGCTTCCCCAATTGCTTCGGGGCTCTGGATGGGACTCACATCCCCATCCGCACCCCGGTGTGCAGTGGAGGACGCTACATAAACCAGAAGGGCTACCACTCAGTGGTCCTCTAGGCCTTGGTGGACAGCCAGGGCCATTTCCAGGATATTTATGTGGGCTGGCCTGGCAGCACCCACGACGCCCGGGTTTTCCGGAACTCGGGCCTGTGCCGCCGGCTGGAGGCAGGGACCTACATCCCCCAGCGGGAGAGCCCTGTGGGGGACACCACCATGCCCCTCTGCGTCATCGCAGATGCGGCATACCCCCTCCGGCCCTGGCTCATGCACCTGTACACGGGCCATCTGTCTGCCAGCCAGGAGCGCTTCAACCAGCGCCTGAACCACGCGTGCCAGGTGGTGGAGCGCTCATTTGGCCGCCTCAAAGGGCGCTGGAGATGTCTCCTCACCCGCCTGGATGCGGGCCCCACCAACATCCCCCAGATTGTGGGTGCGTGCAGCGCCCTACACAATCTGGTGGAGAGCAAGGGGGAGGCCTTTTTTCAGGGCTGTGCTGTGGAGGCCGGCAGGGCCAACGTGCAGCCACCCGCTGCCCCCAGTCGCCAGGTGGACCCCAAAGGGACCCGGGTCTGGGAGGCCCTGCGGGCCCACTTCGATGAGGCTGTGGGGTGAACGCAGCCAGGCCCCCCACTGTGCCCCCCCCATCCTCCACAACACCCTCTGCCCCTACGCCCACACCACGGAGCACCCAACAGCACCCGCCCCCCACTTTTTCTGCACAAATAAAAGCAGACATTTGTTTGTGAAATCAAACTGGTTTACTTTCAACTCTGTTCTATAACTAACTAATACAAACTATATACAGGAACTTCTAACTAACTTAAATATGAAAAGTGTACGTATATATTAACAAAAAAAACCAGGGATAACAAGGAAGGGGAGAACTATTTACATGGGGGGGGAGGACTGGGCAAACGGGGGGCACAAATAAATAAATACCAACTATATACAAGGGGGGGGCCACGTCCTGGGTCCCACGCCCCTACAGTCCGGCACTAGGGGTGGGCGGCCGGGAGCCCCGCCTCGGCTGCAGCCCTGTCCGGGGCTGGCTGGGGGCCAGGCGGACTGGCATATACGTCCGGTGAGTGTCAGCTGGCCCCAGGTCTCCCTCGGCGGTCCGGCCCTCGGTGGCGGGTGGCGGGGCGACGGCGGACGGCACGGCAACGAGCGGAGCAGCGGGTGGCGCGGCGGGTGGAGCAGTCAGGGCGGGCGCAGCAGCGTCTGGCGCGGCATGGGGGGGCCAGGTAGTCCACTATGCGGTTGAATGTCTCCATGTAGGCCCCCCCATGCCTCTTGGCGCCAGGCCAGCGCCTGCTCCTGGAGGTGGAGGTGGCATTGCTCCACCCGCAGGCGCTGCTCCACGACCTCCATCTGCCGGCAGTGGAGGGCCAGCAGCTGGGGGTCCATCACCGGCGGCTGGTGCTGGGTCCGCCGTCTTCCCCACCGTGGGGCCGGTTGGTCCTCTGCCGAGGGGCTGGCCTGGAGCGATGGCCCCCGAGGGGATTCCGGGACCACTGAAGCCTCACCAGCGCTCTCCGGTCCTTCTGATGGTGCAGCTGCGGAACACAGGAGGGGGGGAAGAAGAGTGGAGACAGGCGTTAGTGTGGGCCCCAAGCCGTGGCCCTTGTCCCCCAACCCCTGTGTTGCAGGTTCCCCATCCCCGTCCCCGGGAGATGCTGCTGAAATGGGGTTCAAGGGTCCCCCTGCACTGCACCCTGTCCCCCAGTGGGAGTGACTCTCACTTCACTCAGCAGGGTCTGACAGGAGAGGTTTCTTAGGCAACAGATGCCCAGTTTCTCCCAGAAGTGACAGTACAGAAGTCAGAGACAGTCCTTCCAACCCGTCCTGGGGAGAAGACCCCAAGGGGTGCCCCTCTGGGAGTGTAGCTTTCCCCCTCCTCAGGCAGGCAGCCTTCTAGCTCTCCCTTCCCCTAGCCTCTAACTGCAGCCCCTGATTCAAACCCAGCTCGGCTCCTCCCTCCTCTTTGTCCAGGGCAGAGGTGTAACCTGCCAGTTGTAGCCCCAGGATCATCCTTAGCTACTGGGAGCTATTCAGCTGGTTGCTCATATCTAGCCTGAGACTCGCATCTGCACTCCCCCCACTCCATCACATGCTGCTGCTGCTGCGGCTGCTGCTGGTGCTGCTGCTGCGGGGTGTCCCACTCCCTCCTCCCGGGGGACCCTAGAGGTTCCGCTCCCCCCAGCCCCGGGGATGGGGCATGGCACTGTCGTGCTGGGGGCAGGGAAGGGGCTGATGCACTCCTGTGAGGGACATGGCACTGCTGTCCTTGGGGCCATGGCCATCTGGGCATGTGGAGGGCCCTGGCCACATATCTATTACCCCCGCCCCTCAACCCCAGGGGTGTACACTGGGGGGGGGGTACATAACTGTAGGTCCACTCCCACGGTCGGGGGACACCTGGGGGGCAGGCGCCCGGCTGCTGCTCCGGGATGGCAGGAGGATGTGCAGGCCGGTGTCAGTAGAGGAGGAGTCCCCCTCCTCCTCCTCCTTCTGCTCCGGTGCCCTGGGGGTGGGCTCCAGGGGGGGCCCCCATGGTGCAGGGCTTGCCTCTGGGGCGGACTCTGGCTCCGGGGCCTGCTGGGGCTCCTCAGCTGAGGTATCAAGCGTGGCCGGAGGGGAGGAGGTGTGCTGGGGGCCCAGGATGTCCCTGAGCTCCCTGTAAAAGGGGCAAGTGATGGGGGCGGCCCCAGATCGGCCGGCCACATCCCAGGCCCGGGCGTAACCCTGTCGCAGCTCCTTCACTTTACTGCGTACATGATCCAGAGTGCGAGCAGGGTGACCCCGGGCGGCCAGGCCCTCGGCCAGCCGAGCGAACGCATCCGCGTTCCGCCTCTTGCTCCCCATTACCTGGAGCACCTCCTCCTCGCTCCAGAGCCCCAGCAGGTCACGAAGCTCGGCCTCCGTCCAGGAGGGGCCCCGCTGCCGCTTCCCGGCCTGGCTGCCAGCCTGGGAGCCCTGGCTGCCCTGGCTCCCCTTGGGGGGGGTCCCCTGGGGGCGCTGGGGGGGGGGCTGCCGTGCGGCCATCACAGCTGGGGTGCGTGTCTGTGGCGCTCAGAGATGTGCAGGCTGGCCGCGTGTCTGGGCTGCCGCCTGCACGTTCTCTCAGCTTCCTGCACAGGAAGGGAGGGGGTGGGGACCTTTAAGGGGCCGCTCCACGCGGCCACCATTGAGCTGAGGGGCTGCAGAGAGAGTCTCTCAACCCCTCAGCTGATGGCCGCCATGGAGGACCCCGCAATTTCGATGTTGCGGGACGCGCAACGACTACACGGTCCCTACTTCGACGTTGAACGTCGAAGTAGGGCACTATTCCCATTCCCTCATGGGGTTAGCGGCTTCGACGTCTCGCCGCCTAACGTCAATGTTAACATCGAAATAGCGCCCGACGCGTGTAGCCGTGACGGGCACTATTTCGAAGTTAGTGCCACTACTTCAAAGTAGCGTGCACGTGTAGACACGGCTTTAGTGTTTTAAAATGTTGTACCATACTAAAAGCATTCAGGTATTTCCCACCCCCATATGAGCAACCCAAGAGTGACTTCAAAAAGTGCGTGCGCGTGTGTGTGTGGTGTGGAGACGCACACACACACACACACACAAGCAGATTAGAGATTTTTTATAGGCCAAATCCTGCTTTTATATACACCTGTGCAGTTCCACTAACTTCAATGGGGTTGGAAGAATGGCATGGAGACAGTTGACCTTTTGCATTTGCATAATGATTTTGTAAATTGATTTTTTACCTGAAAAGCCAAATTAGGGATCTTAAAATTTAACCTGTAAACCTCACCCTAAGTGGATGAGGGTTACCGGTTAAGGTTAGCCAGTAGGTGCTGGAGCCTCTGCCCACAGCAGGAAGGCGGTTGCTTCAGCCCTGTGGGGCTGCTGCAGGTGGACACTCCAGCCAGGCTGGAGCAGCCCACATCTAAAGCAGCCCGTGGGCAGGGGGAACTGAGAAGAAGGCAGCACTGTGGAAGCACTTGGAAGGCTGCCCCAGCCCTGATGGACAGGGCCTTCTCCGGCTGGGCTGGAATGCCCCTGCCCCATGGCACTCCTGAGCAGGGACACGGCAGGCAGGGGCTGCTCCAGCCTTGCTGGAGTGCCCCCATCCACAGCGCACTGAGATCCAGGGCTGCTCTGGCCTGGCTGGAGTGCCCCTGTATGCAATACTGCTGCAAGTGGAGGGGTGGGAGGGTGCTTTAGTATGGATGGAGGAGCCCCCATCCGCAGCAGGCCTGGGCAGGGGGCTGCTCCAATCCAGCCAGGCTCAAGTGGCCTCCCCAGCCCCTCCCACCTGTTTTGTCAGTTAACTGGTTAAGCCTAGCACTTAACCAGTTAGCTAATTAAATGGGATTTTACATCGCTAAGCCAAACCCTGAGGTCCTTCTCCAGGTAGTTTCAGATACTTCATGGGCAGGTGAAAGCAGAATCATAGAGCACTAGAATGGGAAGGGACCTCAAGAGGCCATGGAGTCCAGCCCCCTGCCCTCATGGCAGGACCAAGTACTGTCTAAACCATCCCTGATAGACATCTATTTAACCTGTTCTTAAATATCTCCAGCGATGGAGATTCCACAACCTCCCTTGGCAATTTATTCTACTGTTTGACCACCCTGACAGTTAGGAACTTTTTTTTAATGTCCAACCTAAACCTCCCTTGCTGTAGTTTAAGCCCATTGCCTCTTGTTCAATCCTCAGAGACCAAGAGGAACAAGTTTTCTCCCTCCTCCTTATGACACCCTTTTAGATACCTGAAAACCGCTATCATGTCTCCCCTCAATCTTCTCTTTTCCAAACTAAACAAGCCCAGTTCTTTCAGCCTTTCTTCATAGGTCACATTCTCTAGACCTGTAATCATTCTTGTCGCTCTTTTCTGGACCCTCTCTAATTTTTCCACGTCTTTCTTGAACTGCGGTGCCCAGAACTGGACACAATACTCCATCTGAGGCCTAACCAGCGCAGAGTAGAGTGGAAAAATGACTTCTCGTGTCTTGTTCACAACACACCTGTTAATGCATCCCAGAATCATGTTTGATTTTTTTTGCAACAGCATCACACTGTTGACTCATTTTTAGCTTGTGGTCCACTATAACCCCCAGATCCCTTTCTGCTGTAGTCATTCCTAGACAGTCTCTCCCCATTCTGCATGTGTGAAACTGATTATTCCTTCCCAAGTGGAGCACTTTGCATTTGTCCTTATTAAACTTCATTCTGTTTACCTCAGACCATTTCTCCAATTTATCCAGATCATTTTGAATTATGACCCTATCCTCCAAAGCAGTTGCAGTCCCTCCCAGCTTGGTATCCTCTGCAAACTTAATAAGTGTACTTTCTATGTCAATATCTAAATCGTTAATGAAGATATTGAACAGAACCGGTCCTGAAACAGACCCCTGTGGAACCCCTCTTGTTATACTTTTCCAGCAAGATTGAAAACCATTAGGAACTACTCTCTGGGTATGAAGTGAGTCTGTGCTCACGAAAGCTCATGCTCAAAACTTTTCTGTTAGTCTATAAGGTGCCACAGGACCCTTCGTTGCTGTTACAGATCCAGACTAACATGGCTACCCCTCCGATACTTGATCTCTGGGTATGGTTATCCAGCCAGTTATGCACCCACCTCATAGTAGCCTCATCTAAATTGTATTTGCCTCATTTTTTTATAAGAATATCATGCGAGACCATATCAGTTGCTTTACTAAAGTCTAGGTATACCACATCTACCACTTCTCCCTTATCCACAAGGCTCGTTATCCTATCAAAGGAAGCTACCAGATTAGTTTGACATGATTTGTTCTTTACAAATCCGTGCTGGCTATTCCCTATCACCTTACCACCTTCCAAGTGCTTGCAGATGATTTCTTTAATTACCTGCTCCATTATCTTTCCTGGCACTGAAGTTAAGCTGACTGGCCTGTAGTTTCCTGAGTTATTCTTATTCCCCTTTTTATAGATGGGCACTATATTTGCCCTTTTCCAGTGTTCTGGAATCTCTCCTGTCTCCTGTGATTTTCCAAAGATGATGGATAAAGGCTCAGATACCTCCTCTATCAGCTCCTTGAGTATTCTAGGATGCATTTAATCAGCCCCTGGTGACTTGCAGACATCTAATTTTCCTAAGTGATTTTTAACTTGTTCTTTTTTTATTTCAACTTCTAACCCTACCCCTTTCCCACTAGCATTCACTATATTGGGCATTCCTTCATCAGACTTCTCAGTGAAGTCCGAAACAAGGAAGTCATTAAGCATCTCTACCATTTCAAAGTTCCCTGTTACTGTTTCTCCCTCCTCACTGATCAAAGGCCCTACCCTGTCCCTGGTCTTCCTCTTGTTTCTAATATATTTATAAAAAGCCAAGAACACAGAAGCAAGAACACAGAGCGTCAGTTCTTTGGGAGGCCTGGAAATAAAGGTGGCTTAGCATTAGCAATGAGAATACAGGGAACAGACTTCTGATCTGAAGTAGGACATTCACACAATGTGCTAATGGACCTAGAGTATGCTGCAGTTTCCTTCGTTAGTATGCCCAAAGTGCATGCATATACCTTTAAACACACACACACACACACACACACACACACACACACACACACACACACACACACACACACTGAAATGGTTGAGGTGCTATGCTAAAATTGATGCAAGGTTACAGAGAATTTGTTGGAAACATATAAAGGACCTGGCATGAAACCAAACTTACACTGATAGTTGTAGTTTGAATCTCTAACTTACATTTCAAGCAGCTAAGTGCTTGAAATGTAAGTTAGAGATTCAAACTACAGTCAATCTATTTGTAAATCTGAACACTAACAAAATGCTAAGGTAGTTTGGGAATAGCTTCCATTGCTTCTGCCTGTGATTTGCCTATTTTGGACTAGAATTTAGCTCCATGTACCAGCCCACATGCAATGTGGAGCCACAGTGCCTGCGAAGGATGCAACATCAGTACAGTCTTTCCATGTGCTAATCAACAATGTCAGTCTAGCTCCCTGGGGCAATTGGGAAGAACGTAGTTGTGGCCCCACCTACCTGCAGCCACCTGGCTTCCTGAAAGCAATAGGAGAAAGCACAGGGATTTCTGTTGTTGCTGCCTTTAATCAGCATGCAAGGAAGGGTGGAGACGTCTTGCATCAACCCCAGGCTTGCTTGGCAATGCACAGCCCCATTGCGAGGTCACTCTGCCAGCTCTTCAAATTTATTTTTAAAATCTTCATCTTTAAGTTTGCTGCTCAAGCAGGAGCCTGGGATGCTGCCTCTAACCTGTTAATTTTACCTTCAAGTTAGGTTCATCACACAGAACTACCTCTTGGGGCTGGGGGAAGGGGGTGGGGTTCATGCCAACAAAGACTCTCATGTAATACATGCCATCATATTCTGCCCCTCCTAAAACTGTCCCTCAAAATCCTTATACTGAAGCTAGGACAGTCACAGCCTGGGTACCAATAATGACTTAATTGCTGCTGCTGCACACATCCAGACATGCCTCTGAGTTGTGTGAGCTAGTTCATCAAAAATTCTATCTGCTTTCCTTTCATGCAGTGGGGCCTCTCCATAATGACTAGGATAGAAGAAGCAAAAAGAGACATTATATGGTAACAGTGGGACTTAATTTAGAGCCACTTATGGCTTTAACATATTCCCCTTGTTATTCCTGAGTTATACCCTCGAGAATTAAAGATGTGCACACAGCTAATAAATTCAATTACAGGTATGAATCTCTTTACAGTTGGGAGATTCAGAGATGAGCAATTAGTCTACCGTTTAGTCTTAGATAGTTTAAGGCAGACCTGATTCCAGCATCCATAACCTAGACTTTGTTGTTGTAACTTTCTCCAGAAAATACCAAATAATTTAAATAGTTTCTAATTTGAGCTTTAGTTACAACAAAACAAGCAGAACCATTCGTGGGGACCCAAAGTGCCTGGAGAGATGCCTGAAAAAATGCATTTTTATTGATGGGCATAAAAAGAATTAGCTTCCAGTGCAGGGACAGGCAGACAAACACACATACACAAAGCAGCTGCAGCAAAACCCCCACACAACTGCAGACTAAAATATAAAATGTAATCTAAGCCATGATTCCAAACCTATCAAAACCAATGGAAGCTTTTCCATAGACTCCAGCTGGGCTTTGCATCAAGTCCTTCAAATGTTTGTTTGTTCGTTCACAAAACACGTAGAACATGAGGGGTGTGTCTACACTTGCATTCCTCTTTCAAAAGAGGTATGCAAATGAGGAAATTAAAAATGCAAATGAGGCATAAATTTGCATATCTGACATTCATTTGCATGTTCATCTTTCGAAAGAAGAAAACCAGTGTAGACGCTGCTCTTTTGAAAGTAAACACCATCTGCGAAATAATCCTTCTTCCTTTTTTTTTTAATGGGAAGAAGGATTCTTTCGCAGATGAGGTGTCAGATATACAAATTTGTACCTAATTTGCATTTTGGTTTCCTCATTTGCATACCTCTTTTCAAAGAGGAATTCAAGTGTAGACACACCTGAGGAGTCAAAATTCTTCCCACAAACTGGAAACAAGGTGCAGAGCACACGCACAGCGGCTCGTGCAGCATCAGAGGTTCAGTAGCAACCACAGCCTCTTTGTTCTCCTTGTGAGTCAGACCCATGGATCTACTTGAAAAAAAACGGATCTCCTTACTGAGCCTCGCTGCTCCTCCTCTGAGCCTGCCTTTGCGAGGCCATAGAGCTGTGTTTCACAACACAAGTGAGGTGTGGATATCTTTACTTTACTTCTCCAAGCCCTCCCTGTACAAACATGTTCAACAAGACTGTAACATATAGACAACAAACAATGCATACAACATACTCAGGCCTGCTTCTTCGGTAGTTAGGCACCAACCTGCACTTTCACTCAACTGAAAAGCTCTTTTGCAGCTGTTTCCCATGGTGAAGTTACTGCTATACATAAAAGGAGACAGCTCATCTTCTCCAAACCCAAGAGATGTTGCTTAGGTAAAGTTAAATCACTCCTAATGCCAGTCCTATGTATGCCAAGCATAAAAATCACTCCCACAGCCAACAGAGGCTATGGGGGAAGGGCTTCGACATCTGCTGCTCCATGCCTAGGGGCAGAGAGAAAATGGAAGGAAATGGTAGCGCCTTGAGGAGACAGAAACCTCATTTCACTGAAAAATGGAAGGGGTGGAGATGAAAACAGCAAGTGATCTCTGGTAGGTAACGTCGTATGCCTGAAATGGGGACTTCAATCACTGCATGAAAAATGGAGTGAATGTGTATTTAAGCTTGGGGCAATGCCTGAAGATTTCTCCTGTTTAAAAAGTGCATATCCTGTTCATGGGAAATGCTTTCTGAAACCACACGAGGGGTCAGTGCGATGCACTCAGGACTGTAAATCACTGGCTTCTCGAGGAGTACAACCATGTGAGCCAGGTAAGCATCAGATTTGTGACACGTAAGCATCATTGTCACGTTGTTTACCCAAGGAATGCATTCGGCTGTAAAACTGAGTCACACAGGTTCAGCTCCAGCCTAATGTAAATCCCGTAACGTGAGACGACAAACACAAAAGTGCAAATAGGAACAATTTCCCTTGAACAATCTGGCTGACGAAAGGTGTCTCAGTCGAAGTAGATTTCCATGGCTTGTGACCCCCCAGAGCTAGCCAGCTGCTGTAAGTTACTGTGGGGAAATGAGCAGAGAGAGGCTGCTGCTTCTCCTCCATCACATGCTTGGACCTTCTGCAGGTAGACTATGTGGACTCTGTTCACTGCCCTGCTTGCAGGCAATTTCACCATGGTTTCCCCCTCCCACACTCCTTTGCAAAGACCTGCCTCAGATGTGACATGAAGGGAGAGAAGAAGCCTCTCAGCAATAGAGATTTGCGGGGGGGGGGCGGTCTTATGCAGGAGTACAAGGTTGTTCATTAGGACAGCCCCATGAATTACAAGTCTGATCAGCCAGATTTTTCCTAGTCCTTTTGCAGGTACCCAGGTGGGAGTGGACACAAGTAGATCACATTCTTCTTTGTACCTGACACAAGGACAAGGGGAAAATTGCAGTGCCTGCATTTGGGGTTCCAGGGACTGCTCCATCCAAGCATACCCTGGGGATACCAACAGCCCTGCAGGAGATAGGCAGGATGGCACCCTTCTTCCACAGCAGCCCGAGACCATCTGGCAAGGAAGTAGCATACTCACAGACCCTGAGACAGCATGGGCTGGGGGATTCAGATGGCCCAACAGGATCCCCACCTTCAGTGCTTAGGGGGGCAGTACACATTAAAGGTGGATTCCAGCCACTAACAGAAAGACATGTAGCTAGTCTGGCCATCAGCTGTAAACTGGGGTCTTCTTGGCCCCTCCACGTAGCATGCCATAGTGATTGGGACAGAGCAGGCTGCCAGGACAAGGGCCGTGGGGGGTTGGCTGAGAGGTTGTCAAAGTTGTCCCAGGCCTTCCAGCTACCTGTGTCTCGGACACTGACTCAGGGGTCTCTGGCTACCCATCCCAAATCCTGTTCCTGATGCCACCTGCTAGATGGCAGATTTCCTGAGCTGAGGGAAGGGGTCCCAAGTCCCAGCCATATGCCTCTGCACAAGTACCAAGTTACCCCCATAACAAGTAAGACAGTAAAAATACTTCATCTAACCCAGGAAAAAATCAGGAGTAAACATAGGAGAGGATTCCTGGAAGGGGTTACACAGATTCCTTTGTCCCTGGTACAGCCTTCAGCCCTTCCAGCCCAACCCACCCCAAACAAAAAACAAACTCCAACCTTGCTTATCTAGGTACTCATCAGTGCAAACACCTGTGGGTGAGTCTGACCTGCCCCTGTCCTCTCACTCTGGCATGCTCTGTGAGCTCATAATGGTGGTTCAACTCTATGGGCTCTGCTGTCCTGACAAAGGGTCCCCTTTGCCAGCATCAGTGCAGTAGCAAGTTCTTCTTTCAGCAGTTCGTAGTTCTGAGTCAGCACCCTGGCACTTTAGAGCAACGAAACAAATGTGGAACCTTTGATCGGATCCTGCTATAGCAGTTCAGGCCCTTTGTTCTCCTCTAATATTCCAAACTTCTTGTGCTTACAAGCTAATCCCTTTGTCCGGTCACCCTCTCTCTAACCCCATCTGCTCACTGGCGCAAAGCCTCCTGGCTGGGCTGTGGCCAGTTGTGTGTGCATGTTCTGGAGTGTGCCTCTCCCATCCCTACTACCTTGATCAGCCAGTCAAGTTCTATTGTTTGGGAGGTTCTATCCACTTCCATACAGGAATTATGCCTTCAAGACAGTCCTTCCCATACTACCCTGGAACTGTGAAGTTCTGCATCACTAATTAGCCAGGACTGTGGACTGAATGTCACAACTATCTCCAAGTAGTGAAGGAATACGCCCATACCACAGTGAGGGGCAAACTAAAACCTCCAAATTTTGCCTAACTCAATTAATATCACTTGGTTACAAGCACAATGTATCATGTTTACCACCTAGTTTGTGCCACATATAATATCATGGTCAATATGTAAGAAACACCATCTATCATGTTCCAATGTTGCGAATGACTTGCTCCCATTCAGGTTTTAGGGCATGGACCAGAAGCAGGCAAGCCGTCTATGTTGTGGCCCATACAGCTCCTTATCGTGACTTCCTGATTTGTATGCTGGTATCAGCCAAGTAGTTAGCTCTGAACGATTGCCACTCTGGCCATGCAGGATGATAATTCCTGCCAAGCCTCGCTTTGTAGGGTCTGCCTATGAATACCTTGCCTAAGCTTCTGTGGTGATTTCAGGAGCCCAGAATAACCCCTTGTAGTTATAGGTTCTAGCCCTTCAGAGTCTTATGTTCCCACTTGGTATCAGATATGGGGTTACCCTCTTACTCTGCTGTGCTTAACTGCCAGGCAGACATCATGGTGATAGGAATGTTATTTCAGGGCTTGCCATCACTTGATTGAATATCAGTTAAGCCATGGAAGGGGCCACAGCTCAAAGTAGGTTCCTCATTGGATCTGCCAACCAGGAAGATGAAGGAAGGTTTGCAACTCTGAAATATGAATTAAATCTAAAATCTGCATTTGGGTAATAATGTGCATGTCTTTCAGGAGAAAGCTGTTCAGATGACAATCACTGCAAGAGGAGGCAAGAGTTTCAGATACGAAACAGATACAAGGTTTCTTCTCAGCCAACCTCTAGGAATATGTGGTAAGCTGGTTTTCTCTCTACAGACAAGTTACTCCAGCCCTAGGGAGGTAGCAGTTCCATGAGAGGGAGCCCTGGTTCCAATAGAAAGAACTGTTTGGGACAATTCGCATGAGCTCTTTTTCCATTGCAGGTTCATGTCACACAGCTGGGAGCTTTTGATGGGATTTTTCCAGTTTGGTGTTGTGTGAATGGCCACTCATGGCTTGCTCAACCTGCCATAGAATCAACTTCAAGGTTGCCAGAACTAGAGCAGTCCAGAAGGCCAATGGTTTTTACAGCAGGGTCAGTGTGCAAATATAGTGGTGGCTAATGTTTAATTAAAATTACTACATATCCTAGAAAGCTAAAGGACCAAATTCAGTCGTGGTGTAACCCCACTAAAGTTAATGGACGTATTTGACCCTAAAACTAATTGAAGAGAGCGCCACTTTGGCAGCAGCTTTCTCTGCCGCTAGCCCAGTGCTCACAGAGAGGCTAAATACAAGAGTACCTTTGCAGTTGCCAGAATGTCCAGATGTTAGCGTTTGTGCCTTCTTTAAATAAAACAAAAAACTAGGAAATTCCATTAAAAACTGTTGGAAAAGAGTATCAATCTTGCTTATTTAAATAATAAAAAGTAAAGACATAGCAAGCTTGCTGTGAATGCAACCTTAACCTGCCCCATGTTTGTAAAAATCGGGAAGTCTTCAGTTACACACCTGCATATGATCTCACGAACAATGCAGTATAGTATACTTTTTTTTGCTTGTCTAATATGGGCAGCAATGGATAGTGTACAGTGTGGCGTGAAGCAATTCTCTGTGGTATACCTGCTGGAATGCAGCCTGTTTGTTCCTTTTTGGCCTGCCAGGGCAGGATTTAGTTCCTACATTATTAAAATGGATGTTTATTTTACTGTGCAGATGTTGAAATGATGTGCCCGCTTTAGCTCATTTAGAGAGAAATTCACTTTTCATCAGTATCACAGCTAACTCAGACAGAGCTTACAAAGGATTTCTGTTTAGTGTCTGGGTGAATTTTGTTGCCATGTCACCCAGGAAATACTTTGAAAGATGATATCATCAGGCAGCTGACAAGCTATAAATTCTCTCTCACACAGCCCTATAACTGTATCATCTTCTTACAGGTTAATCATAAAACCCTCACAGATTTCACATGTAAGAGCTTAAAATTTTTGCATTTAATTGTGGGTTGACTTTAAATATATATTCACTGTTTATGAATGAAATCTAATGGTTCAGTTAAAAATACAGTCCTATACCTTCCAGGGAAGACATTGAGCACAGAATCATTCTAGCCACACACACCTGAGACAAGCTACTAAAGCGTTACAGGAATCTACAGAAGCAGTTTTAATATGAAAAATTGTAGAGATAGTACTGGCAAAGTTCAATATTACCATACCAAATTGGATGGCTGACTATTTCATCACATTACCTTCTTGGAATTATCCTGCTGCAAACCAGACCATGTTTCAAAATGCATCTCAGGAGACCTAGGATAACATTATTACAAGTGACCTCACTGAATAAAAGAAAGCGTATGATTCAAAGCTTTCCTGTACAAACACAATCAGTCTAGGCAGGGAGGGTTGGAACAAAACACTAGTACAGCTGTAAGCGATGTCACTGTTGCATGAAAAAAGACTAGCAATATAAAATAGGCATTAATATCAAAGAACATTATAATGCCTCCGGCTCACTTAGTACCCAGGTGGAACACAGAATGTTGTCTTTTATAATTTTCCCACTGCTCTGGTAAATCAGCAGTCTCAGGGCGAATACACAATCTGACTTCTTTGTACCAGACAGGTTCTTCAAGGAGATTCATTTTCCAATTTGAGAGCTCAAGTTACTATTGGTTAAAGGCCAATCCTTCAGTCTTTACTCAGGCATAACTACCAACAAAATCTGCTTTGAATATTCTGTGAATGAAGTCTGCATGATCAAGCCCTCTGTTTCAAAGTATTTTAGGAAAACTGGATGAAAAGTGCAATTATTGATGACAGTGTATCTTTGAGATAGAGAAGGAGAGAACTATAGAAGGCTATCAATGCATTTCAAAGGGCAACAACATGAACAAATAAATCTACTCTTTTTTTCCCCAGGGTGGATATTACCATCAGAATAGAGGGATCAGAGGATGCGTAATTCATTGCCAGAAGAAATCAGACAGACCACCAGCCCTGCTTCATTCAGAGCTAAATGCAGAACCCTCTCCTTCACCCAAAAACTTGCCCGTAGCAGTATCCTCATTCTCACCGTTTCATTAAAAAAACAAAAAAACAAAAAAAATTCACCAAAACTCCTAAGCAGTGGTGCAGAGGTGAAAAAGCAATGGGTAAGCTAACCACAATTAAACATCATATTCCCCAAATGAAAAGTAGGTAAAGTCCATGTACCTATATTTATTCTTGCCTGTATTACTGCCTCTAAGCCTACCTCTTTGTGGAACCTGAAAGAAGAGAGAGAAAGCATTGTCATCTCTAAACTCATGAGCCACACTCTCTTAATATTGTCATACTGGAAGGTCTTCAATGGCCCCCACCAGTCGCAGATCTGGATGAAGTTTATGGACACAAGCACCTCTTATTCAGGGTAAATGAAGAAGCAATTAAATGCCCTGTGGTGTAATGAGAGCTGCTGAAACAATAGGTACCACCATCTAGAGAACTGGTCAGCATGGCAGGGCATGAGAAAAAGGTAGGTCATCTGGGCCATGGCATTTCTCTGGAGGCTGATTGCAAATAAAGGGTCTGGGACATGCATTTGGTTGCAGCAGTGTGTGCTAGATATCGGCTGCACTCAAAGGTGAAAAAGAGTGCTGTTTAAAGAGCTGGCAGGGCCCCAGGTTGCAATAGGACCAGTACTTGTAAGAAATTTTAAGTTACTTTTACCCCTGGCTGTGCTTAAACTCTTCAGAAAACTTCAGTTAGTGCAAAACACATCAGCCCAATTTGCTTAACTGA
This sequence comes from Carettochelys insculpta, assembly GCF_033958435.1. Taxonomy (NCBI): domain Eukaryota; kingdom Metazoa; phylum Chordata; order Testudines; family Carettochelyidae; genus Carettochelys; species Carettochelys insculpta. Next base: position 18,268,026 of record NC_134150.1, read on the forward strand.
GGTCAGTTACGGGTCATCTATCGCACCTGTTCTCTAAGGGTTGCACCAGCTCCCTATTTGTTTCTGGGTGGAATTCAAGGTGTTGAGTTTAATTTAAAAAATCCTTACAGGGTTTGGGTCCTAGTTACCACCTGAGAAAACTCTTTATCCTCAAGCTCCGTCATAATAGGAAAAGAACCCTACAAAATCTCTGTTAAAACACCTAATTCCTCAAAGGTAGATAGGCACCGATTTCTATAGGAGTGAAGCACCTAAATACTTTCAGTGATCTGGACCATAGTTCCTAGATTATCCCTTATCCACAGAAAAGGTACAGCATAATAACTATTTTAACAATCATCAGCTCAGTAAAGCAGGTTGGGAAATCAAGAAGCGCACAGAGTGGCTGACCCCTAATTCCCCAACTTTGAAACTTTAATGATTTCACGATGGGGAATGGAGGAGAAGGGGGAGGGGGACAGAGCAAGAGGAAGAGCAGGGCTTGCAATTAGACCCAAGTTTAAACCGGTAACCTGTTTTTCCCCCCCACTGAGTAGAATGTAGTAATTACAAGGAATCCCGCAGCTCTGGGATTGCATTACTGACTGTTGGCATTTAGTCTCAGGTAGGCCTTGATTCAGCATAAGCACTTAAGCATGTGCTTACCTTTAAGCAGTTTCGTAGGCCCATACCAGTTCATTAAAACACAAATGTGAGATACACCATCACTGTTGGGGAAAAAAAAGCCCTTGAATACACACTTAAGTCATACTGAAGTCAATGGGGTTACTTACATGCTTAAGTGTATTGCTTGATCAAGCACCTTTGTTGCTCTTTTCATCGGTAATTTAGTGTGACCTTATGGCAATTTGCATGATCACTGGATACCACAGTGATATATGTTAGAGTAAGTTTGCAGTACCAAGTCCCCAGCTAGTTACAGTATATATTTTAAGAACTAAATGACTTTCAGTTTCTTATTTAAGCTATTTTCACAGCATGACACAATAAAATTTGACCTCAGCACAGGATTTGTTAATATTTAACCTAAACAACATTAAATGATCACACATTATATTAGGATGTCTTCTGCACTGTTGGAATATGTACAAGTGAAGTCTAAGATAATTACAGTATGAAACTCTTTTTAAAGCACTATTTAAAATGGCTACATATTTGTGTGGTGAAACCTAATGCTGCTTTGTACGAAACATTTTTTCTAATATAATGTTAGGATCACATCTTTAAATAATCCCCTAAAATGTTTCCTTGGATTTCATTTCAAAATGATTCTGACATTCATTTTTGGATCTGAGATGGCATGGTGGAATGAGTCTTTGTTATGCTCACAGTAGAGAACATATACAATCACTTATCTAAAGATTTCTTTCTCCAATTATGTCATTTTTATATAATCTCAAAAAAAAGTATTTTTCTTTTTAAAGAGAAAATTCAGTTATTTAAAAAGTAGTAGAGAATGTTGAAACAAAAATGCAGCAAAAGCGTTGTGGTAAGGCCAACTAAATACTGTTCATATCATTTGAGTTAAAAACACGTGCCCAGATCTTCAGCAATGGAGTTATGCCGATTCACCCCAACTGAGGATCTGGACAAAGAACTCTTGGGACAAATTCTGACCTCAATTTCACCAGTGTAATTAGAATAACTCTTCTGGAGTTAACCTAGATTTAGGTGGGAGTAAATCACATGAGAATGTGGCTTGATGTCTTCTAAATAACAGAAGAAATTTGTTCTCTGACAATAGATTAAAAAATCAGCACTGAGGCATGCAGTGAGTGTGATATATCTGACAAAGGTGGATAACCGGGAAGGGGAAACAAGTGGACTGCCACCTGCATCTCCCTGCCTAACTTCTACTGCCAAAAGAAAGAGCTCAATCCATCAGCTGCCCCCAAGGCACCTGCTATTTGTGGAGATAGATGAAAGCTGTTAGAGGCCTCTCCTGGTGTTCCACTGTTGGCAGAGAGAAGCACAGTACCTGCAGGGAGCTCAGCTATGTGTTTTTAGAAGAGTGTGCTACCGATAGCATCTCCCTTGCTTCAGTGTAGGGGGGAAGTCAGTGTCCCTCACTCAATCCCGCTAATTTAGGACTTTGTGATGAGTCATCTCTTTTATAACTAGTGCACTGGTTTAAGTTTACTACACTCTTATTCTATTTACTACCAATGCATAATATGAAATATGCCTATCAGTCCCAGTTGGGATGTTAGTGGCATTTTGCCAGGCATGGCAGAAATATAGAAGATACGATCCCTGCCCTGGAAAGATTCACAATCTAAAGGATTTATCCCCCACCTCGCCCACACACACACTTTATACTATATCTATAAATCCATCCAGAAGGCACACTGCTAACATTAATATTGGTGGAAGTTGTGTTCATTGAGGAGAATACACCCATAAGATTCCAGAACAGATTTGTGTAAGAATTCAGAATCATAACCATCATCTCTACAGACGTAATTTTGGGTGATGTCACTGTGTACCTCTCCCAGGGTATCCCTTAAGGATAGGGATTGGCTCTCTGCATGCACCCAGGCTCAGATCTGTGGCATCCAGGCATTCCACCATTGTACCATACTAGTCATAAGAGTCTCAGCCTGCCAAGTTCCCGACAGTCCACTCCTTGTGGGGTTATCAACAAACACAAATGAGCTGTCCCCCAGGCATGGTAGGACTATCATTCTTCAGAGGGCTTCTAGTAAGTTGTGGCCTCAAGTTGGCTCATATTTCATATACAATCAGTTTTACAATAGTAGTTCAATATTAGGTCAACCCAGCTGACCTAGCCTCCCATGTTTACAAGAGGAGATAAAATGCAACAGCACTTACCTTCAGTCATCCTTTTGCTATATGCTGAGAAATAAAAATCTCTTCTGGTCAGTGCAACTGGTTCATGTTCTCCATTTGTATGCTCTTCCCTCCAAGTGAGACATCTCTTAGGGGTATAGAGAGGCAGGGTTGGTTGTACCTACTTTAGCTCATTATCTCCACATTGCCCAGTGTGGCTTGGAATATTACAAGGTCTACATTGGGTTAAAATATGGACTGAGCTTGAGTATGTTCAAGGACATAAATGTTATTGGTTACTGAATGCGGATGCATATATAAAGACATTTAATAACAGGAGTTTACCTGCGGTACTTCAGCTTCACACTAGCAAATACCCAACCCTTGCTAAAAAAAAGACAATAATTGCTTCTAGGGCATGACACGCTTAAGCTCATTTCCACTGAACTCCATACATTCACAGTAAGTCACATTCCAGCATAAGGTTGAAAATAAATAAAAGCATTGTTAGAAACCTTACCCTACCCATTTTTAGTAACAATGTGAAAGTCACCTAAAGAAAAACAATAAGAACAGCCCAATCCTGAAATTTCTGAATAATAACACAGCTAGAAGAACTCAAGATCCAAGGGCTAGATGTCAAAGAGGAAATGAAAAGGGACAATACAATGCTTTAGAAAAGGTGAGATGCATTACACAACACCCCCAAAAAGCTAATTCAGTATTGCACCTTGGGCCCCAATCCTGCAAACATTTATATGCACAAACATGACGAGTAGTTCCATTGACTGTATTGGCCTGTCTGCATGCATAACAGTTACACATTGAAATAAATATCTGCAGGATGGAGGAATTAGAAGTAATTGCTTAGGAAACCCTGAAGATTCGTTCCTAAGAAGCCCTAATAATTCATATTATGAACAAAATATACCTATATGTTTCTGAGAAAAGGTGTTATTGCCAAAGTAATCAATAGCTATTAAAAGATCAGTGTGAACTTATTTTTAATTGATGAATTAGGAAAAATAAATTTTTTGACAGAACACTTTTTAAATAGTGTCTGGTTTTTTTAAGCAGTAAAAACGTTTTGTGTGACTCCCTTTTTGTTGTTTTGAATGACACTTTGGACAGACTCATAGCAACACTAAACTTTCTTGCATTTCCCTTTCCTCTTTACCCAATTCCTGTCTTCTGCCTATTCTCTCTCTGTTTGAGCTCTATTGTTGCTGTCACTGGTAAACATCCTCTAGCAGAGTCTGAGGACAGGTACAAAGCATAAACCAAGTAGCTAAAATAAATATATACAAAGTACTGTCAATTGAACAAAGTTAAAAATAAAACAGAAGAGAATTTTAAAATAATCACTAATCTCTTTTATTTATAGTAATCTTATGGTTTGCTTCTGACAATTATAAGTACAAAACATTCACATGAAAATGTGATTTTTTCAGACTGTGTTCTTTTAATCGATGATCAAAGATTTGACACTGCAGATTTTTTTCATCCAGCTACATTATAACTAGAAAGCAGGTGTTGCCTGTGTGACTGGCTGTTAGTTAGGCTCTGATCTTGCAAACATTTGGACACATGCTTAAATTAATTTAATCTGAGTAACGCCACTGTATTCAATTGGTACATCAGGATTTCCAATCCCAAATCCAAAATTGTAACTCAAATTCCAAAAATCACAAGATTGATTTAAAAGATATCTCAAAATAATAATTTTTAGTTCTTTTTATTTGTCTTCTTGCTTTTGAAACTTTACAATTCACATTTTCAAGCTTTACTCTGTAACCCCTATTTAAAATGAAAACTGAGATTCTTTTTCAAGTTGTGTCCCCATGGGTTCTCCACTCTGGTTTTTGGTGCATCCTCACACCGGCACTTGGAGATTCTTCTGTAGCCATGGTTTCCCACACCATGCATGCTCAGTAGCACCTCCTCTTGCTATAATGGCACGTGCATGGTGTGGATCCCTCTCTTCCTTCTCTACTGTCCTCGGCTGCAGATGAAGCTTTGCCGTCTCTATCTGAAAGACAAGAGTTAGTTTAGCATTCTTCTACCCTTGTCCAGGATAGTTCTCCTGTTAGACATTCTAATAACCTATATGTATATATACACATACACACACAAACATGCCCTTCGGCATAAAAGGTCCTCAAAATCCAAGACCCCACCCTTGGTACTGGATCCGGGGCACAAGGAGCACTGTTCCAAGTCTCCATACCCCTTGCACAAGGAACCAGACTTGGCACCGCGCAATTCCAGGGCTACAGTACTGCCCCACTGTCATGCAGCACCAGAGGAAGCACCAAAGTGGCATTTAGACATTGCTTCATAGAAGCCTCCAGCAGCAGAGCGCATCACAGCATCTAAGCAACACTGTGAAGACTTGCCACCAAGAATGGACACAGCACCGACCCTGGCACCAACCAGCTCACTGCACCATGTATCCCCGGCACTGCCGACGTCCCCATGTTTGTCTAGATGCTCGCAGTCTCACATGACTCAGGGTCCAAACCACCTGCCTGGGAAGGTGGCAGTTTCAACCAGAGGAGTGTCTTCTCATCACAGCACTACAGCCCCACGCACTCCAACTGGGAAAATGTACTGCCTACCATGGTTTACTCGCAGCACCCCCACCGTGGTTTGCTTACCACTACCCATACCATCAAGAACCAGCTCCTCAATGGTCACCTTCACAGGCGTGGTTGCCCCACTCACATGCTCCACCAGCACCATCTATGGTATACAGGGACCACCCCGTGTTGCCACAGCCCACTATGTCATCAACATATCTACCACCACAGCACTCGGGGGCTGAGGATTCCCTTTCAGAGGGTGAGGCTAGATCCCCTCTGCACCACTCCTCTTTTTCACCAGACAACACAGTGCTGATGGTTTCGCCTCTCACTGCAGATGACTCACAGGCTTCCCAGAAGGTATTTCAGCAGGTGGCTCAGGACCAGGAAAGGACCTGCAGGAGGTGCCAGTTAAACAACACAGACTTCTCTGCACACTGCAGCCTCCCTCTTCCTCCAGAACTGCAATGCCTCTGGATGAGGCCATTATGGATCCTACCAACATCATCTGGCAGACACCAGCATCCATCCCTCCCACTAACAAGAGGGCAGACATATGATATTTTGTGTCCTCTAAGGATGCGGAGTTTCTGTTTACGCATCCATAGCCAAATTTGTTAGTGGTGGACTCCCTCTGCAATAAAAACAAATCCTGTCATTGCACTCCTCAGGACAAAACAAGTAAGAAGTGGGACTTCATGAGGTGCAAATATTGTTTCTCCAGCACGTTGCTCCTGCCACGTGAACTACTCCACACTGAAGGAGTTGATTCCCACCTTGCCCGAACAGCAACTCCCAGCCCTCATTAATGTAATCCTCAAAGGGCACACCAGTGCACGCATGGCACTCCAGTCTACAATGGATGTTGTGGACATGGCAACAAGGGTCATGGCTTCTTCCATGGTCATGAGGTGCACGTCATGGCTCCAGTCCTTGGGGAGGTCACCAAGGATCTGCAACAGAAGGGGGAGGACTTTCCCTGTGACCAAACTCATCTGTTCAGAGAAAAAACAGAAGAGGACCAATAAATGACACTGTGGTTTTCACAAAAAGACTAATTTTATTTGTGGGGAGGGTTAAGCCATATAGACCACTGGTGCTGGGACTAGAATTCTGGTCCTTGATCTCCAGAAATATCAACTTCTGTTATTGGAACTAAGGGAAGATCTCTTTTAACTATCACCTGCAGACAGTTCTTTGTGATTTTTCTAAATTGAAAATAAAAAATATACATTTCTCCTTGTCCAAATTTCTGAATGATTTCAGCCAACATGAAGCATTGTGTCTCCATTCGCCAAATTCACATATGACTTTAAGCATGTGAATAGTTACACTAACATCATTAGGTTTACTCACATGGTGAAAACAGTTATGCATGTGCTTAAGTGCTTTGCTGGACTGGGGCCTAAAGTGGATTACACAGACGTGTTGTATTCACTGAGGAGAAACCTGGCATAGTATGAGAAACTGTGGCTTTTTTCCTATAATCATATAACCTCTGATCCTGCCCATACTCATGCACATTTTTGACTTTGCTCATGTCAGTAGTCCTTTGAAGTTAAGAGAATTCTCATGTGAATTAGGTTAAGCTTGTGTATACTTGCAAAATTAGGCCCATACAACTGTACTGCAGAAGGGACTGCTCCAGATGAAATTGGTAGGAATTCTACCATTGACTTAATTAGAGAAAGCCTCGACACTAAGGCCCCTGTCCTGCAAACAAATAAAAGCATAACTTAAACATACAAGTAGTCCCTTTGAGCCAAAAAAGGTCTACTTAGATGTGTAAAGCTACTCACATGCTTGTTTGCAGGACTGGGGTCCAAAGCAGCAAACTGGAGAAGGTGTGACTATATTTAGATGCAGGCGGAAGTGATGCTAATACATATAGGCCATGTCTACACAGACAGCCTCTGTCAGCAGAGGTCACTGTTGACAGAGAAACCTTGGCAGTACCTCTGTCGACAGATTGCATCTACACACAAAAGCAGATTGAAAGAGCAAGCTGATCTGTTGACAGAGAGCAGCCAGACTGCCCAGGCCTCTCTTGACAGAATGGCTGACTAGAAGTTCTGCAAACAGGGCTGCCAGGGAACCGGAAGACCTCTCTGTTGACAGAACTGTGTACATGGGCAATCTGTCAACAAAACACTGTCGACAAAGGAGTTATACCTGATTAGGAACAGGGATGACACTACCGACTGAACAGCTGAGTTTTGTTGACAAACTCTCAACAGGGGACTTTAACCATGTAGATGCTCAGTGAGTTTTGTTGACAAAAGCCCAGTTTTGTTGACAGAAGCTGCCTGTGGAGACGCGGCCATAGTGTTAATTGGTGTGAGCCACTTTTTCTCTGCCTTTTTTCCTATTTTGTTACCAAATTAAAAATCACATTTGTCTGAAAATGTATCTGCTATTGTTACAAGTAACACCAGAGATTGATATAAATGAGAAAAGCATAACAAAAAATAATGCATTAGACAAGCACTCTGTTTAAAGATGGTTTCAAAGTTTCAGTGAATGAAATTGTCCTATGGAAAAGAAGTATGTGATCATGTAATTACTGACTATATCATGGTAGATGCACACAGAGGAGACTGTAAGAAGATTGCCTAGGAAATTTTAATTATTATGTTTCTTAACTTTCAAGTGCTTGACTTTACAACAAAACTAATGGTCTTCTCACATAAATAGTTGGATGTAGTTCTATAAAAGTTAAAGCTTTTTTTTTTCTTTTTTAAAAGAAGTCACAATTTCAGTAATGTACAGGTATTTCTTAAATAGGGCCCATTATATTCCATAATTTCATAGATGAGGTATCCCTATAACTACTTGTGTTTGCAATCGTACTGTATACCAGTTATTACAAAAAAACCTCTTTGCTATTTAACTGAAAATGTGGGGACACCATAAAAATTGTTTTAAATCATATGCTGGTCTTTACTCATAGTTCTAATTCTGTAGTTAAATCACTTTAGAAACTGATGTAATTTGTCAGTACAATTTGGCTGCGTCTATACTAGCTCCCAACTTCAAAGGGAGCATGGTAAGTAGAGCGTTGGGAGATTACTAAGGAACTGCTGTGGTGCATATGCAGCACTTCATCAAGCTAACTCTCCCCCCATGGCAACTTCGAAGGGGCAAATTTCGAAGCGCTGACTTCCGTGTAGCTGCCGCTAACTCATGGGAACTTTGAAGTGCCCGGGCTACTTCGAAGTCCCTTTACTTCTCAAAATTTTGCCACTTGCAAGTTGTCACAGGGGAGAATTAGCTTAACGAAGTGCTGCATATGTACCACAGCACTTTATTAATAATCTCCTGACACCCTACTTATCATGAGCCCTTTGAAGTTGGGAGCTAGAGTAGACACAGCCTGTGTGTTACAGCTTAAGTCCATACAGGATTGTATCACTTTAACTACATTGGTTTTAAAACTGATTTAAATAAAACAGCACAACCTTTTTTGTGCCTAAAATAAGGGATTAATGTAAGGTCTACGTTCATTGCCTATGAAGTCCCTAATTTGGGTCCTGATTTGTGGCCCCAGACTCATGTAGACACCCATGTAAAGATTTTCCTGAGCAGATCAACTGCAGAATGAAAAAGACTGTTGGCACAGAAACCTTTTAATGGATTTTGTACATTACACTTATGCCTGCTATCATGTAATCAGCAATTTGGAGCAACAGATATGTTTACAAGTCACAGATGTTAAATGTTTTGCCTTAATAGAACTGAAGGGAAGCATACACACTAAATGAAGGTGTAATTATAAGGCAGGTAGGCATACCTATGATAACTTTAATCTAACTAGCACAGGTAATAATAGTGAAGATGTGATGGCACAGGCTTCAGCTCAGACTAGCTGCCTTGATACAAGCCTATCATGGATGTATTCTGCGTTTGTGTGTAGCCTTCATGACAATCACAACCTCATTTGCTAGTAGACGTAGCTGATCACAGAAAACAGGTTATTAAAGTGACTCAGATGGGTGACTGTGTCAATCTGTAACTTCACAAAAAGCAAGCAGTCAGTCCTGTAGCACCTTAAAGAACAAGAAGTTTATTTATTAAGTAACAAGCAAATGCCAGCACAGGAAGGCTCAATAGTTTTTTAGGCAAAACACTAATGGGCCACATCCATTTGTGGAAGCCTGGGAAGCAGTGGCTACCTGCTTTATAACACCTTGCTTCTAACGAAGCGGGTCTTTGCCCACGAAAGCTTACGCTCCAAAATGTGCTGGTCTATAAGGTGCTACAGGATGTCTCGTTGTTTTTGCTTTGTATCTGCAGACGTCGATATCCGCTGATCATTTTTTGCCGCTGAAGATGTGGCTACAGATACCAATGTCCTATCCCCTCGGGCTCTAGCTACGTGATAACAGCCCAACGCTACCTCAGGAGTAGGGGCACAAAGCTGTCCTGGTGCCTAGACACTTTGGGTCAGAAACTACTTCTCAGCCCCCGGGGAAAGCTGGGTCGCGCGACAGACGAGGTTCATGGGCGCCACTGCCTAAGAGGGGACAAAATACCAACAGGTGGCAGGCTCGAGGGATCCCTGGGGTCGCAGGTGCGCCCTGTCCCTCATGTGCACGGACTCATGGAAGCCTGGGGCTCAGGAAGCAGCGTGTCCTGCCCCAAGTCATGTGCTGGGGGGGCACGAGGTGCTGCTGGGCTCCCGGGCCTCGGTCATCCGTTTCGGGGGGCCCGAAGGGCGGCGCATTTGGGGCTGAGGCCCCCGTGGGGGCGAGCAGGGGGGAGAGGCCGCTGGAGTCACAAGGTGCCCCTGGGGCTCCGGCCCGCGATGAGCTCACCAGCAGCCTCCCAGAGCCTGGCGGCGGCCGGCACACGGCCTATGAGCAGCCAGCAGGCTAGGGGAGCGCGCGCGCGCGCGCGCCTCCGCCGCCCGCGACGGGGAGCGGGAGCGCGCGTCGCTGGCGGACTGTGCATCGCGGCCGGCGCGCTCCCGTGCGTGGCGGTGTCTTCTCGGCCGGCGGCGGCGGGAGGGAGCGAGCGAGCGGTCGGTTTGTAGGTCGGGCCGGGCCCCAGCCGTGTCGGCTAGAGCCTCGCAGCGCGTCGCCCCGCAGCCGGGACGGTGAGGGGGAACCAGGCCGCTGCAGCGTGGTCCCGCCCAGCGCCCACAGGTGAGAGAGCGGCCGGGCGGTCGCTGAGGGGCGCAGGGATCTCTCGCGGCGGCTTCCCCGCCTCAGTCCCCGCCCGGGCGGCCCCGCGGGAGGCGGGTGGGCGCCGCGCTCGGGAGCGGCCCAGTGCCAGCCGGGGGGAAGGACGGGCGGGAGAGGCGCTGCGGCTGCGGAGGAGCCTCGGGACCAGGCCCCGTCGCGGCCTAAGCGCAGCTTCGGCGCCCCGGCTTCCTCCTCCCGGGAGCCGCCGGCCTGAGGGCGAGGGGGCAGGGCGCGCGCCGGCCCCCGGCTCCGTGGCGGGGGGAAGTGCGCCTCAGGCGAGCTCGGCCGCGGGCGCCCGGCGGGGTGCGCGGGGAGGGTGAGCGCCGCGCCGCTGGCAGGCGGACGCAGCCCGGAGCCCGCCTGCAGCCGAAGCGGTTTGTTTTGAGGCCGTGTGTGGGCCCCGGGGGCATGGTGGACGCGCCGCTCCGCCTCCGGGGCTGCCCCTTTGTGAGCCGGGCGGCCGGCCGGCCCCGCTGACTCGTGCGCTTTGTGTCTGTGCTGCTGGAGGGCAGCCGAGCGGGGAGCTCGCAGCCGGCCATGGCGAAGGTCAGCCGGGCCCGGCCTGTCCGGGAGCGAGAGGACTTGGGCGTGGGGTCGCGTTGCCAGCCCCCGTGTCAGTGGAGGCAAAGGCTGGGGAGCTTCAGCGCGCTGCTGGCCCCCGCGCCTCCAGGGATCCACACCGGTAGGGGCGTAGTTGGGCCGCTGACCTGATCGCGTAGGGCAGTTCCTCCTCCCAGACCAAAGTTCTCATTATTCTCTCACCTCCTTCCTCTTCCCTGGGGAGAGCAACGAGGGGGAGTTGTGCTCATCATTCTGCCCTTCCTCCTTAGGGGCCCAGCTGAGCACCTCTGTTTTGCTCTTCCATTTCTTCCCACTCCTTTAAAGTTTAAATTAACATTGACTAGTTTGCAGCGATATACTATTACACTTGGTAGTGATGGACAAATTATAGTAACCACTCACTAAACTCATTGCAAGTTTCAGTGCAGCCTGTAGATTAACAAGTGGAAGAACTAGCTCCTTTGCATAATAGGAAAACATCCTGTGAATTACTTTGGGGTTTATTTCAAGATACTGTAAATGTGATAAATTCCTGTTCCTATGCCTTCCTTTGAAAATTTAGTCCTTTATACTTTATTTCCAATTTTTATCCATTTCTTCCCATGAACAATTCACTTAGAAGCTAAACTGTGAAATGGACTTAACTAGTTTCTTCTCTGTATTTCCCAAGTGAGGGACTCAGGAAGGTTTTAAATGAAGGTAGTGGCCTTGTGAACCTAGCAGTTTATGAAGGACACTTATGTACATTGAGTTCAACATACAAGAAAGTATGGGAGGGATTGTGGGATAAGCAGACAAATAGAGCAATGAGGCTACCTCTGTTGATGGAGACCAAGATTTACTAGGTCCTCTCTTCACTCCTAAATCTTTTAAAGTGGTCTAATGAGCCTGTAGGTTTAAGGAATTTGATGTGCAACCCTTTTAATGAAGCACTTACAAGCAATAGTGATAGAGTATCTTCACAGGTCTAGAAACTACAATATAGTAATTTGGGGGTAATATGGATCTTTACAAGGAAGTGGTTTAATTCATTGTAAAACAAACTTAAAGAATACATTTAATAGATAAGTCAAAGTAATTCAGTTTTGTGGCCATTTTTAGGCTGATCTGTTTATGTAGAAATTGAAATAATGGCATAAATGATATAACTAGTTTACATCTATATAAATTCGATGATGTCATCCATCACTAAAAAGTGATTGTAGTAGTTCTCTTTAGCTAGTGGACAGTAGCAGTCAACCTGAAAATGTAGAGAAACACTATCATGTAGTTCAGGCCCAAAATTTAGGGATTTATTAGTAATGCCAGGTATTATACAAGTTTAACCTCTCTAGTCCAGCATGCTAGGGACCTAACCAATGTCAAACGGGTGAGCTTGCTGAACCACAGGAGGTCAATGTTGTCTAGCACTGTTTCTTAAACTTTTGAGACAACAGAACACCAAACAATATTTTTATATGGGACACCTATGAAAAGGTTCTTCAAAAAAATTGTTGCCAGACCAAAACAAGTAGTAACATATAATCAAAACAAAATGAAGTAATTTAATTAGGTATCAGATCAATGAAGAAGTTAACATTGTATCTGGTTTTAATAACAGAAAATGTATAACATCAGTGTATGATATCAAAAAAGTGTCAGATGTTCACCGCACACATGCGAGTTGTTCACAGATCACCAATGTTCTGTGGAACATAATTTAAGAAACACGGGTCTAGCAGTATTATCAACATTTCCACTGTTTACTGGGCTCTTAGAAGACAATTAGAGGTAGGTTAGTGCTAACTAACAGAACAGACCACTGAGAGTCAGGACTCAGGGGTCTAAACAACTTTATGGGGCTGGGGGAAACTTGTCCATACCCATAATAAGTGGACGTTTGGCTGACTAAAATCATGCTGGACCAAGGATGTTGGAGAACCAGAGATTGCTAGAGAGGTTTAGTCTGCAGTGAATTTGCTAGAAATAAGGACCAGAAAGAGAGATTCTGATTGGCTTCAAACAAAAGTGAAAATTAGTCCATTCTAATGTAAGTTAAACTTCTGTGTTTTTAGTTCTAATAAATTTCTTAGTATCAGGTAAAGAAAGGTATGTCAGTATCTTGTCCAATGACCCCTTCAATCAATTTTCTTTGTTTGCCAGGTAGTAAACTTCTGAAGTATACATGAAACTTTTTTAATCTTTAAAGAAATGCTAATTTGTTGTTTTTTTAACAGTGGGCTCAGCCAAATAATTTCCTAGCATATGCTATTTTACAGCACAGTCATAGAATACATGCCACACAGACTGCACTGGGTAAAACAAACAAACAAAAAGTGATGTACCACTTTAAAGACTAACAAAATAATTTATCAGGGCTACATCTACACTTGCCTAAATCTTCGAAATTTCAAAGATTACTAATGAAGCCCTGAAATGCATATTCGGTGCCTCATTAGCATGCCGTCAGCTGCAGCTCTTCAAAATTGCTGCTTTTCACTACTGCGCGGTTCGCCCAAATGAAGGTCCGTTTTGAAAGGTCCCTTCCAACTTTGAAATCCCCTTATTCCTATCAGTACATAGGGGATTTCAAAGTTGGTGGGGACCTTTTGAAAAGGACCCCCATTTGGATGAGCTGTGCAGCAGTGAAAAGCAGCAATTTTGAAGAGCCATGGCCGCCAGCAGCATGCTAATAAGGTGCTGAATATGCATTTCAGTGCCTCATTAGTAATCTTTGAAATGGACATTTGCATGGCCATTTTGAAGATTTGGGCTAGTGTAGACATGGCCTAGGTGATGAGCTTTTGTGGGGCAGACCTACATCTTTGGTACCTTGGGTAGTACATTTTCAGGTAATAGGACAGGTTTACCTGATCTGCTGTTCAATTAGTGCACGCTTCTCCATGGTAGAAGAGCTTTTAATACAGTAAATTTCAATGTGAAATGCCCCAGTAATATACTGTCAACATTTTTGCAGAGCTGGTAGTGTAAAACAAACAGTTTCAATGCCAAAATAGCATAAATACTTAATTTACTTTCTGCAGTGCCTTATCTATAGTAATTTCTGAATTCTAATCCAGACTGTGCACTGATTTTTCTGTATGGCTTTGGGCGAGGCATTTCAACTTTGTGCCTCATTACCATTATCTATAAAATGGGGATTGATGTAAGGACTGGTTAATATTACTGAAGTGCTCTCATTGTATAAAAGCTAGGTAAGTAAAATTAACCCTAGATCCATGTTCTTTGTTTTCCTGTGGGTGGAGTTGGGAGAGGGAGGGGCATAGGTCTGGTGGTGGTGTCACAGTATTTGTCACAGGGCTGTGATTTGAATATTGAATTTCAATTTACTTTATTTCCGCAGTGACAAAGTATGTAGTGCAAAAACAGCAGTCTCCAGCTCCCTTTGGTTTTCCATATCTGGAATTTTCTCAAACACTTTATAATACTTCATATTTCAGTGTAGGAAAGTTGGTGTAAAATATATGTAGGCATGTACAACTGAAAACAATAGCTGACCATGTCTTCCTTTTGTGTATCTGATCTGAGGTCAGAGTTCTGTATATTTTCTTGTATTAGTTGATGACCATGTGAACACACACAGCAAAGCAAGCAGAGTGCAGCACCTTGCATTTCTTAAGCTATTGGTGATGTCATCTGCTCTTGAAAGACAGCAGAACTTTGAACTTCGGTCTTTGGTGTTGGCAAGTATAAATCCTTTCAGTTCACCTTTAAAGGTCTGCTCTTTCATTTATTGTGCATTATTCTCAATAAATTTTATGATGATACAAGAGATCCTAAAGCAGGCCCTAATACTGCAGTGTGTGACTATGACAGATTTCCGATTAGTTAATTTGTGTTGGGATTTGGACACCATGTACTCTAAATTATGGATACACTGAAAGGGAAGTATGTTTAAGTGGTATTTACATACTGTTTATGAAGTATTTTCAAACAGCTGCACCTGGAAGATGGGCTTCAGATTTATGTAGGTAATGTCCATATTAAGTGTGATTAATATACAGACTGTCTAGAGAGTTAAATGATTTTGATCTACAAGGATTTTTTTTTACATTGTTATTGATTTGTAAAGGAGAACAAAACATCAGAGTAAATTACATTAATGGAATTTCCTGTTGATGGTGCCTAGCTTAATAATGTAGGTATGTTGAAATGTTTATCTTTTATTGTTCACATTCTCTATAAATCGGAATCTTTACTTCTGTATTAATAGAGAACTTCCTCTAAGCTTCACTATGGTAAGATCCTATTTTTATACATCCCATTAAAATTTGCTGTAGGGTGAAATTTGATGTAAGGTCTTTGTTTGAAAGGGAATTTTAAAATAAACTTACAAACATTTGTATGCTTTGCCTGTTTTTATAGCTTCAAAATTGGTTAACTTTTAAAGTGCAATTCTTAATGATTATTCTTAATACTATTTTATGTTTTCAAAATATTAATTTTGTAGTCTCTTTTTAAAAAGTTATTGCCCACTGAGACACTGGGTGCAGATCCTGGACGCTGTGGTCATTTAGTCGTCAGTGGGATGATTCTTAAATTAAATGTCTGTGTACTATGTAGTCCTTAGCATAATCACAATGAAGCCATGACAATCTACCATACTATTTTGAAAACATTCTCATTAATATTTTCCCAAGTGTTTGCAATTCTGAAATCTTTTGAGAAACATAACATTTGAGTTTACAAAAATGAAGATTTTTTTTTTAAGTGATGATAATACTCAGGACCAAACTAACATATACAAATATGTGGTGGTGGTGATTTTCCATAGGTATATTTGAAATCCAATGTATAACTTGCTACCAAGGCCTTGGTCTTACCTTGACTTCTGTGCAAATGGATCATCGTTAACTTCAGTGGAACTCCGTGCGGGAGTTCGCAGGAGGGCACTTGTACAGAATTCTATTTAGGATTGTGGACAGGCTCCTTGTCTAAAGACAAATTATGCTAGTTTAATCAATTTAAAAGCCAATTTTACTTAAGCAGGTGCAGCTTTTGTGTGCAGACAAGGCCCTAATCTTTCTTCTCTCATCCTTAAGGTATGATTCTGTTCTGATGAGTAGCTGTAAAAATGGTGTCTTACCCAAGTTTTGCTCTTTGTATGTATTCTGAGATATATCTCCTTATTTTTAGTTACTAAAGTATGACTTTAAAAGTTAATTTCTTATAGCAATGCAGAACTGCCATAGTTGAGAGGTAGATTTTCTTTCTTGTGCATCAAAGGAATTGTTTAGAATAGTTTTTTTTTTTTTTTTTTAAATCTTTTCATTTGCGAACCCCTGAATATTTTGAATGGAGGTGTGTTCCCCTTTGGAAATATTAAAGTATGGAGTGTGTGGACCCTCAAGGATTTGCAGATCGCAGGTTGAAAACCACTGTTCTTTAGTTATGACAGCCTTTTGTGGACTGCTCTGACATAGACTGCAGCCTTCATTTTGAAAAACATTGATTTATAGCATTCTAACTGCTTACATCTTTGCAACATTGATGGCAATGAAGGCACACAAAATGAAGATCTTTTGCACAGATGTGACTGAGGGGATAGTTTGATTGGAAGAATGGGCTCTGTTGAACATTGTAAGAACGCACTTTGGCTTTCATGTTGAGTTTATAGGGCTGATAGAAGAAACACTGCTTTACTGTCAACATGAACATGTTTGATGCTGAAATTGAGGCAGGCATGGTACCTGACTGATGCCATTTTCAGTCACTTGAGTGCAAAACTTCCAAGTAAGTTGTAATGTCTCTAGAATTAAAAAAAAAATCCTTCAAATTGTTAAAACATCTTTCCTGGTTGCAAAGTTAAGGACTCAAAAGTTTAAAAAATACAGAATTTATAGAGCCAATAGAACCTTAATTCTGTTAATTTTCCTGAGCAATGCATGATAGATGTGATTTTTTTTTTTTTTTTTTCTTAAACAGTTTATAATTTGGTTTAAATTTGAACAAACTATCCTGGGACAAAGAAAAGATACTTCTCTAACCTAAGGATTTTCTCCTTGAAGAATTTGAAAGGCCAGTTTCAGACAATGGAATCTGTTGTTAGAATGTCACAAAAAGGTCATAAAGTATTTGAAAAGTGTTAGTCTAAACTTTTCTCATCTGTCTTATTAAAAATAATGTATTTTAAAATGTGCCAGCAACTTTGAAATGACTATTTTAAATGGAGGTTTGCATTTTGTTTTTATGTTACTCTGTGATTTATCCTTCAGGTGCATGTTACAATTAAAATTAGGAAAACATAATTACAGGTTGAACCTCTCTAATCTGGAACTCTCTTGGCTGGCAACATCTGTAATCTGACATAATTTTAGTTAGCCAGATGACCATTTACCATGGTGTGGCCAAGTTTTCCCCCGTGATCTCATAAAGATTTCAGCCACCAGTCTTGCCTCTAAGGCCATGTCTACACTAGTCCCAAACTTCAAAATGGCCACGCAAATGGCCATTTCGAAGTTTACTAATGAAGCGCTGAAATGCATATTCAGTGCTTCATTAGCATGCAGGCGGCTGCGGTGCTTCGAAATTGACGCAGCTCGTCCCGACTGGGCTTCTTTTCGAAAGGACGCCACCTACTTTGAAGTCCCCTTATTCCCATCTGCTTAAGTCATTAACAGAAGGGCCCACTCCATTAAAATGCCAACTAACAGGTTTGTGGATCAGGAGTGTTTTTATGTCTGTTTTGTGCCCATTAACTCTTTGTCTAAGAGACTTTGAAGTCTGTCCAAAATCAAAAGCAAATCGACAGGGCCAGATGAATACCCAGAGACAAGCTACTCCAAGATAGTCACAAAAAAACCAAGAACAGAATACCACTAGTCATCACCTACAGCCCCCTACTCAAACCACTGCAACGAATTATTAAAGACCTACAACCTATCCTTAATCGGGATGCCACACTTCAGAAGGCCCTAGGTGACAGGCCTGTTCTCTCCTACAGACAACCTCCCAACCTTATGAGGATTCTCACCAAACAGCCACAGTCTATACCGCAGGAACACCAGTCATGGGACTTTCCCTTGCAACAAAGCCCACTGCCAGCTTTGTCCACGTATCTTTTCTGGAGGTACCATTACTGGACCTAACCAAGTTATTCACAGAATGATGGGCACATTCTCATGTTCCTCAACTAACATCATATATGCCATCATGTGCCAACAATGCCCGGACACTTTGTCTATTGGACAGACTTCAGATGCTCTTAGACAAAGAGTTAATGGGCACAAAACAGACACAAAAACACTCCTGATCCACAAACCTGTTAGTCGGCATTTTAATGGAGTGGGCCATTCTGTTAATGACTGAAGAGTTTGCATGTTACTGAAGGGAAATTTTCATAACACCCTTCAAAGAGAGGGTGCTGAACTCTTTCATGTTGAAATTGAACACACTAACACGTGGTTTGAGCCGAGATTGGAATTTTCTGGGTCACTATAGGGGCTCATTTACATACTTGGCTTAATCTAATTCTTAACCCCCCCCTTCTGCCCCTCTACTCTCTGATTTGCTTACCTTGATAATTTTTTTTCTGATTTGTCCACCTTGATCACTGTTTTTGTTTCTCTGTGCCTTAAATATTGAGTCTGTTCTGGTCTGGCTATGGTCTGAAGAAGCAGGTCTGTTCCATGAAAGCTCACCTAATAAATTATTTTGTTAGTCTTTAAAGTGCTACTTGACTGCTTTTTTGTTTTGATAGTATATAGATTAGCACGGCTTTCTCTCTGTTAGTATTCCATATGAAGAGTGAATAAAAGAGTAAGATTTCTGTCATATCCTGGCCTCGTTCCATTCTTTCTAAATAAATATCAGCCTGTTATGCAGGATCCTACAGCAGAAGCACGTGGGATTCAAAGCTTCTTGGGTCTGGGTAGTGAGTGATCATTATTCTTAGCTCTGGGATACTTAGGTGTATGTTGCAGGTCTGATATCCTGTCTTAGATTGCAGAGTCTCCACTACCATCTGCCTAGATCCTGGAACCAGTGTTTCAGCCCTCATTTGTTTATGCATACTCTCATCAGCGTTCCACCCTTGTGGTTTAATCCTTTTGTATACTTCAGACAGGTACAATAAGGAAGTTTTCTACCAGAAATTAATCCACGCAGTCATCAGTTTTTGGTTATCTCTACACTTACATACCTGTGGCGGCAGCATTTTTAATATACCTGTAGGTACACGTTACAATAAAAAGAATAGTGTATCCACACTACTGTGTGTAGCTCCCAGTATCAGTGACTCCCTTTTGTCAGAGCCTTTCAGTCAAGAAATTCTTCAGCAGCTTTTCCCTTGTGGAATGTATCATTGCAGCAAGGAGAGGGTCTAGCAGCTGGTCGGGGGTAGGGAAGAGGCCTTTCCATTCCTAGAGCATTTCTTTCACTGTCTTTCCCTGTGGTATTGAAATGCTCCGCAGTGGGGAGGCACTATAGTTGGAGAAGCCTAGCTTAGGTGAGTTGAGAGTCATTTCACCCTTCAGATTTGTCATTGCTCATCAAAGCCTTGCCTCACAGTTTGCAAAGCTCTTTATAACCATGCTAGGAGGACTACATGGGTATTCTCTACGTGTACCCAAAAGAAGTGTTCTATGTAGATGCATCCTTTGATAGCACATGAGATATGTAGACCAGTGCATAAGTGGGGATCACTCATCTCTCACTATGCAAGCACAATTGGTTCCCAACTTTCTGCTCGTAGGTGAAAACTCATAAGGGGGCACTAAATTACCATTGAAATACATGTAGAAGTCTGTGATTGGTTCCTAGTGCTCCAAACTCAGCAAACGGGTGGCAGCATGTGGCGCTGCTTTTGAAAGGTAAGTGAACCTTGGGTTTTTCGGGGGAAGGGTTAAGGGCTGGGGGCAGTTTGGGGCCATGAGCGGGAGGGAGGATTAAAACCTGGTGGCGGGTTGGGTCTGTGGGGCAGATGGGGGGCATTAAGGCTGTGGTGGCTTTGGTCCGTGTGGTGGGTAGGCAAGAGGGGTTCAGGCTGCTGTAGGTTGGGTGTGTGGGATTGTGTGTGTCAGGCTGCGGCGGGTTGGGGCTGCAGGGCCGGTGTGGAGGGGGTTCAGGCTGCAGCGGGTTGGGGCCACGGGGCCAGCTGGCAGTGGGGAGTCAGGCTGCGGTGGGTTGGGGCCGCGGGGCCGTCTGGGGGGAGGGATCAGGCTGCGGTGGGTTGGGGCCGCGGGGCCGTCTGGGGGGAGGGATCAGGCTGCGGTGGGTTGGGGCCGCGGAGCCGTCTGGGGGGAGGGATCAGGCTGCGGTGGGTTGGGGCCGCGGGGCCGTCTGGGGGGAGGGATCAGGCTGCGGTGGGTTGGGGCCGCGGGGCCGTCTGGGGGGAGGGATCAGGCTGCACTGGGATGGGGCCGGTGGAGGGGAGTCAGGCTGCGGTGGGTTGGAGCTGCGGGGAGGACAGGTAAGGCTCATATTAGTGGCGGGAGTTCACTTGTCTAGTGAACAAAGGTAAGTGTACGTGTCCCCCATTTAAGGCAGTACTCATAAGTAAAGTACTCGTTTAACGAGGGATGAATGTACTTTCAAGGAGCTGGGTGAATTTGGCACTGTCTTGACCACTGCTGAAATGCTGTATTCAATAAAAAATATGTAGAGGCTTCACAGAAGTCACAAAAATGATTGAAGGTGTGGAAAACATGCATTACAGCGGTTGACTCAACATGCTTTACTTAACAAAGGAAAGGTTGAGGGTGACAGTCTCAGAAGTACCTTCATGAGGAGCAAATATTTGATAGTGGGCTTTTCAGTCTTGCAGAGAAACATCTTCAAATAATCCAGTGGCTGGATGTTGAAGCTAAACAAATTTAGACTGGAAATGTCATACATTTAAACAATGAAGTTACTTAATCATTGGAAAAATTTATCAAGGTTTGTAGTAAATTCCTATTTGAATTAGTGCGTACCTTTTAGAAAGACATCTAATTTTGATCTAAACATTGCCAGTAGTGGAGATTTAATTCAGGAAACTCCAATGGCCTCTGTTATGTAGAAGGTAAAACTAGATTATCGCATTGGTTTCTTCTGGTCGTAAACTAAACAAATTTCTGTATGCTGTTTCCTGCTTCAGAGTCCTCCTCACTTGTCAGAGCCTTGGGAGTTTGGCCACTCCAAGTTCCTCCACCCCCTTCAGTCCTTCCCAGTCTTCTATATCTGGCAGAAGACTGTTCCTCCCTTTCTTTCACCGCTGCCCTGGGCTATGTATTAAAAGTTATTCCAGAATACTGTAGGGTTATTCTGGAATTGCTTGATTTATGAATGCCCTTATTCTGAGCTAAAGGTACTTTTTTCTGATTTATCTTAGGTAAATCAGAAGAAGACACTCTTAGGGGTTGTTTACATGGTGTTATATTGGAGACTGCTGGGCTATCATACTGACATATGCAAAACCTGCAGCCACATCACTGCTGCTATTATGATCGCCAAAACAATCTTTCAAGATGCATGGATCCTGCACATATCTGTAACAACGCGTGATGTAATTTGAGCAATGGATCAAATTTTCTAACACCAACTGTGGGTGAAACTAGTCAGTTCCTATGCTCTTCAATGAGCTTTCACAGAAAAATTTATAAAAAACAGAAAAAACCCCAAAACAGCCTGTTACCAGTGGGTGAACACTGTGTCTGACCTCTCGGTTCTTATCCCTAAAGGAAACCTGTGCAACCTCTTCAAATGCTGCTTTCAGAACACATGCTGCCTATATAGATAGGGGCCTTTTGAAAGGACCCCCTCCCTGACTTCAAAAGTCCCTTCTTTTTTGATTTTTTTTTTTAGGAAGAAACAGCTTTTGAAGTCAGGGGAGTCCTTTCAAAAGGCCCCTGTTTACGTGGGCGGTGTGCGTTCCAAAAGCGGCACTTCTGAATTGTGTGTAGCCATCATTATGTTAATGAGATGCTGCATATTCATGTCAGCACCAGATTAGCATCTTCTGAACTGCCTCATTAACATGCCCCTTCCACAAAGGGGGGGCATATGTAGACGTAACTTTTTGTCAGGC
The DNA here is from genome assembly GCF_033958435.1 of Carettochelys insculpta. Classification (NCBI taxonomy): domain Eukaryota; kingdom Metazoa; phylum Chordata; order Testudines; family Carettochelyidae; genus Carettochelys; species Carettochelys insculpta. The sequence continues at coordinate 18,290,147 of NC_134150.1, forward strand.
CTGTGCTACAGGGACAAGATGAACTAAGCCAGGGGTCAGCCACGTGCAGCTCTGAGCACTGCCACTGCTGATCCCTTTTGTGGCTCCCTGCGTAGCCCCTGCTGAAATAATGGAAGTAAATTAAATTGGTTTAATGGCCGGCAGGGTGCGTGATGTGTGGATGTGCACCACCAGTAGAAACAAATGCTGACAGCTGTGCATGCACAGCTAATCAGCTGAGTGGCACCTGAATCTCTCCTGGGTGACTGCCCAAGCACTTAGCTTACAGGAAATACTTGTCTTCACTAGACTTGCTAAACTGACCTGGGTGGATTGATTGCTGCATCATTGATCAACTCAGTAGTGGAGACAAACAGATTGCCTTTTTCAGATCTGAAGAGCTCTGTGGAGCTCATAGGTTTATGCAAAAGATATCACCCATCCACCTTGTCTCTCTCATATCCTGTGATCACAACAGCTACAACATATGCTGTAAGTTTTTTATAAATGTTTTTTATATCTATTTTTATCAATAACATCAACAAAGGGTCCTGTGGCACCTTATAGACTAACAGAAAAGTTTTGAGCATGTTAGTCTATAAGGTGCCACAGGATCCTTCGTTGCTGTTACAGATCCAGACTAACACGGCTACCCCTCTGATATTTTATCAATGAGTTACAAGTGATATGGATTGTAATTGACGTTCCAGATAGCAGTATCTTGTGTGCTGAATGTGAGCATGCTAAAGCATGAAAGATACAGTTCACCGTTCCGTTTGTACTGGTAATTTGTTGTGTTTTTCATAGTATTGGAGAATTCTTCTTTACGTAAACTACGTATATTAAAAAAAGATTTTTTTTTTTTTATATTTGGATGGAAATACAGCTCATGGATTGATACATTAAGCTTTTTCCTGGGAGTCCTTATGTTTTGCAGTTGTTGCTGCCATGTGTCATCACTGTGTAGTGATACTTTGCATTGCAACCAGTGTTGTCTGTTGTTGTGCATGGTAACAGTATGCTTTTGTTTATTGGGCTAAGTTTACCGTCAGAAGGTCATAATGATTTAGTATCTTGTATCACTCTGCTGAGTGTCTAGAGCATAGAAAAAGTAAATGAACTGTCATGGGAAGGAGTGAACTTTCCATTACTGGTCTAAAACAAGCCCAGGAACATACAAATTTAATAGGGGGAAAATTGTCTCTTCAGTGTCAGTTTAGTGTTTTTACTAGTGTTTTCCTTCATGTAGCAGCATCTAATGCTTTAAGAGGGATATACGTTTGTATGGTATGGTGGCCTACCCAGCATTACACTGTAGGCTACGTTTTCATATGTGTCACATAGGCGTCTATTGATGGGTTTCTTGGCAACAGATTGGGGATTGAAAATAAGCACATTCTAGCTGGATTTTTACAACAGTTTAAAAATTGCTAACAGTTTGGATATGAATAAATTGTACAGTTTCAAAGCCTTTTTAGATTTAAATGTGGATCTCCATTGGTTACCCTTTGTTGCTAATATTAGTTTCTTAATCCCAGAGAATATGCTTTTTTAGTAAAGGGCAGATACTTACAGGGATATGTAATTTAAAAAAAAGTATGTAATAAATAATATTACAAGCTGATTTGCTAAGTAAATCTCAGCATGAATTATGTCTTTGTCTTAATAAGATGCTAGGATTTGGAAGCCAAGTTATGCAGGAACATATTTCTAGACATAGTAAAACCTTAGATTTACAATCATGCAAGTTACAAACTGACCAGTTAAGCCTACACCTCATTTGAAACTGGAAATATGCAATTGGGCATCATCAGAAACCAAAAAAGGCAAATGCAGTACATTACTATGCTAAATGTAAACAACTTTAAAAAAGGAAAGTTTAAAAAAGATTTGACTAGGTAAGGAATCTGTTTTAATGCTTGTTCCATTTAAATGAAGATGGTTAAAAGCAGTATTTTCTTCTGCATAGTAAAGATTCAAAGTTGCATTAATTCAGTGAACTGGAAACTTTTTTGAAAGAATGGTAACAATTTGTTCAGAGTTACGAACATTTTCAGTTGTTGTAAGGAAGCTCAGTTCATGAAGTGTTTGTAGCTCTGAGTGTCTACTATATCTCTTGGCAGTGGTTTTTATTCAGCAATTCCTCAAATGAAACAATACATCACATCACAGTTCTTCCTAGAATAGAACAGATGACCTAGATAAACATTCATTGCATACGTAACTGCTCGTATAATAAGAATACTACTATGCCTTAGGCATGGTCATGTGCTTTGAATTCTTGTAGGAGACATAGCCCGCTCCCATGCCCCCAGACCCCTCCGCCAAGCCTAACCCTGCAGCTGTCCTCACCCCCATCCGTACCTCCCTGTGCTCCTGGCCCTGACGCAGCCCCAAGAGGGACCCTAGACCTGGGGCGGATGGGGATCCCGTGGCTCTCAGCTGTCCACCCACTCCCTACAGTAGTGCACTCCTCCCTGTTCACATGCCCCTCGTCCCAACCCCCCCCACATAGTTATGCAAGTTACACATGTGTATGTAGTTCACACAGAGATCTTTATTTTTACGAAGAGTTGTCATTTTGGTATGTTGAAAGCTATGTCTTGCGTGTCACACCTTTTTTTATTTTGCATACTAAAGGGTGTTCTTTTATTACTACATCCACATACTTGCTTGTTCCATGGGGAAAAGGGAGGAGTGCTGTTGTGGAGGTGGAAGTGCTGCAGGCATGGGGAGCCCCCAGAGGTGCCTGGGGAGGGCTTTGGGGACCGCAGGTTAGGTGTTCCCCTAGGGCCTCCCAGATGCGCATCCCTTTGGCATGCACTTGGCAGCTGGGTGCGGCACCTGTTCATGGAGGCCGCTGCCCTCTGTTCCCCACTCCTGGAGAAAGACCTCCCCCATGTGTTTGACCAAATTATGGAGGGCACAACAGGTGCCCACAACACAGGGGACATTCTGCTCCCCCACATCCAGCCAGTTCAGCAGGCACCAGGACCTTCCCTTAGGCGATTGAAGGCAAGCTCCACAGAGCTGCGTGCCTGTACGAGCTAGGCGTGGAATTGCTCCTGGTGGGGCCTAGGTGCCTGTTATAGGGCCTCATCAGCCACAGGAGAAGTGGGTAGGCCGCATTGCATCTGTGTGTCCCCAACAGCCATCTCCCAGGGGGGATGCAGGTGCCTGCGTCCATCCTCCAGAACAGGCTGGAGTTTTGGAAAACCCTTGCGTCATGTTGAGGAATTGTCCTTGATAATCTACCTGGGCCTGCGTGACCATGGAGTGCTAGTCCTTCCTATTTATGTATCGTGAAGCACCGTGTTCTGGCGCCTGGATGGGAATGTGGGTCCCATGCAATGCCCTGAAGCAGCTGGGGAAGCTGAGACATTCAAAGGCATCCACGTCACTGATTCGGACGAGTCTCTGCAGCGGGATGGCACTGATGTCCCACACTGCCTGCAGTGAGAGAAGACCAGACAGGCCTGTGAGGATCCAGAGGGGATAGCAGTCCTTGGCTCAAGCGAGCCCCCTTTCTTCCCCCTTTGCCCTGCTCCCTCTCTCCCCCATCCCCTCCTTTCTCTTGCCCCAGGCAGGGTCTGTGACCCCAGGGTATCTTACTTGCATTAGTGTGGCCCCAACAGTGGGGCTCCTGACACTGAATTTGTGGGCCACAGAGCAATAGCTGTCAGAAGTTGCCAGCTTCCATAGGGTGATCATGACCCATTTCTCGATGGCAATAGTGGTCCTCATGTTGGTGTTATGTTGTTTGTAGGGTGGGGCGAGCCAGTTGCACAAGGATACCTTCCCTGAATTGTACATCTGGAAATTCTGGGTTCATTGCTGGTCCCCCTCATTGTCCCATGGCAGGTGGTCCCACCAATTGGTGCTGGTGAGGTACTGCCAGACCCATGAGGGTGAGGATGGCTTGGGCACTGTGGTGCCATGGGCCTTCTTTGCAGGCTGCCTGTGTGGCGGCGTCCTCCTAGATGTGGTGGAAGAGCCCAATGAGCAGGCATGGCAGGGCCAGCACGAGCTGGTCCTCTGGCCAGGGCAAGCCCACAGACTCTTGTGGCATGGCAGCGGTTTGGAAAGACACGAATCTCTCTCAACTGGTAAGGGAGCCCGGCACTAGCTTTGCTTTCCCTCAAGAAGGCAGGCAAGCCTCAGCATGGGAGGGGAGCATGGGTTGGGAGTGTCCTTTAAGGGTGTGTGGGGCTGATGCCTCAGGAAGGGCTTTCCTTCCATTTGCACCTGCTTTCCAGGGTTACGGAGCCTGTTCAGTTGACAGGGTCCGGCGTGTGTGAACGCTTTCTGCTGAGTGAGGGGATTGCTGTTCTGAGCTGCTTTGGTGTGTAGTCCTGATCTGTCAACAGAGGTACTGCCAAGGTATCGTTGTTGACAGTGACCTCTGTCAACAGAGGCTGCCCATGTAGACATGTATCAAAAGGAAGCATAAAGATGTTTTTCATTTAAAATGGTTTTATTAAATGTAGTCAGTAAGTTAATAATTTGTGACCAACGTGAGCCAGATTTTTGAAGAAAACGTGCTTTTGAAAAACCCAATAGGTGTTTTATAAACGTAATGTACAAGTTAAGTGTGTATATGTGTATGGTGTCTTTCATTATGGTTTCACATCTCCAATCCAAATTTAGGCACCTACTGTCCATTAAAACCAGTGGGCATTAGCCAAATAAGCAGGTTATGTGCCTAATGGCACTCTTAAAAGCATGTATCTGCCTCTAGGTGCCAAACTGCCTTTCGCTTTTTGACTTGAATGGTTAGTCAGTGTTTTGGACTCTTTGTTAGGAATGTTAAAGGTTAACCAGTTAAATGGTAAGCCTAAACGTTTGAGGCTTACCAGTTACAGTTAACTGGTAGGGGCTGGAGCATCTCCCATCCCCAGTAGGGGAGGCGGCTGCAGCCTGGCCAGAGAAGCCTCATCCGTGGCTGCCTCAGGAGTGCCATGGGCAAAGGGTGGAGTGGGGTCCAGCCTGGCCAGAGCAGCCCCTGGTAACAGGTGGTGGGGGAGGAGGCTCTTCAGCCCAGCTGGAGAGTTGTCATCACTCCCCCCACACACTTGGCTGCCACCTGTTTAATCAGTAAAATGGTTAACTAATTAGGATTTTAAAACTCCCTCCCCCTCCACCACTGATGAGTCAGTTGAGTTCAGAAATTGGTGATCAGTATTTTTTTGCAATCTTATTTAAAAAGAATGCATGTACTCCAGTGCCTCTGAACATAGAAAAATCAAATAGCAGGAAACAGCTTTTCCTTCTCACGTCGCCAACACTACTCTTTGACCTTCACCAAAAACTTGTGTTCCAGGGTCAGGCCTATGCTTTCAGCTTTCTTTCAAGCTGCCTTTTTTTTTTTTTCTTTTCTTTTTGTATGATTTGGACACATGCATATAGGATAACCACTCAACAAAAACTCCTGGGTAGGTTCATGTATTCCTTTTGTTCTTCTGTGGGGCTTATCATTGCTTGGTCCTGCCATGACGGGAGAGCACTGGACTTGACCTCTCAAGGTTCCTTCCAGTTCTAGTGTTCTATGATTAGTTATGTTAATTGACATACCTGTCAATCTCAATGAGATTTAAAGTCCAGCCTATAACAAGCTTCCTCATCCTTTTTAATACCCCCGATCGCTGATGAAACCTAAATTGTTGGCGCTCACTAACCTGTTAAAACAAAGAAAAGTAATAAATTAACAAATGCATTGATACATCTTAAGTGTGTACATATATAGATACAGTATCTTTCTTTAAGATGGTTTTACATCACAAATTCAGGCTTATTTTTATTCACAACCAGACTCCTGTGGAAATTTCCGCTGTCTAATGGACTTTATTTCAGCTGCAAGAGAGGGACCTCCTTGCAGTCAGCCTTTGAAAAATGCCTGTTGTTTCTGCTGAGTTGTTGGGTAAAGCAGATCCTGCCCGTTTTGTTTTGAATGGAGGATCGAGTGTTAGAACAATTTTTCCAGTCTCAATTTTCACTGACGCATTCTCAGATTTCGGATTGGGCATCCAAACTAGAATTCTGTCCCCCATGTTGTAAGCACTGGCCTATCTGTCCAATTTGAAGAGCCAGTTGAAGCGTAGGTAGAACAGGAGTAATCCGAAGAGACATTTTCAACTCTAAAAATACTAAATCACACCCTGCTGACTCCTGAAAAATGTTTTAACTTTTTTCTGTTTGCTGCTTGTCAGAAATATTCAAATGATCAGGAAGCAATAGTTCTTTCAGATCCACATCTTCAGAAGTTAAGGTTCCTTCAAACCTTATATCTCAAAACAGGTTTCAGCTACACCTCATCTTTCCCTCACTGGAAAGCTACCATAGCATGTAGCTGTTAAAATTACTTCTGACCCTAGGGAAAGGAAAACTTATTCCCTGCACACCAGTTGCCTCCAAATCTCTTGTGTTGCATGAGCCCTATCTTCAAAGGGAATTTCCACTGACTGAATTTGAGGAAGAACCTTTCCTGGCATTGATTAGTATTAACAACTACAATGAAATCCAAGCCAATTGTTAGCTTGTGCTCTGTTCCAGGTACTCAAACTTCTTGCTTGAATTCCAGAGATCCAGTCTTCACGTGCAACCTCCCTAGTTTTTGGGTGGGTGCCCTTGCCATGACTACTGTCTCCATTGGAGCCAGTTAAGGTGGTTTAGTTATGGATCCCTCATTCCCTACTTTTTCTTTAGAATGTCTAGTTTAATGATGAATATGTTTAAGGTAGTGTGTGTCATCACAGTGACTATTATGGGTATTATTACACAGTTAGTTGCCAGACTTCCCTTATTATTGTTCAGCTTCTCAGATTTAAAGTAAAACTGTGGATCCAATTGTTGTACCTCCAAGCTTTGAGCTTGCTATTTCCCCTGTTTTCTGAACTGGGAAAGAGTCTAGCACTAGATATTTGTGACCATCTTTCTTGGCCTACTTAAAATTCATAACACTACAAGTTCTTATGGTTTCATCAGTATCAGAATTTAACTTAGTTGTTTCTTTAAATCTTTGCATTATTGCCAGTTGAGCTTTTGTTTCCCTAATTGTTCAGTAAAGTCACAGACCAAGTTGAAATCCCCTCTTTCACCATATGTTTTAGGCAAAGAACTCATGGTAAACTCATGGTTTTCCTCAGTAGTGGTCCTTTTCTGGTACACTTCCCCAAGAGCAAGTTCTGTGGCAATTTCCAGAGCCTCTTTGGAGTGTCTTTGTCTTCCTTTCTCTGAGTTTAGTCTGCAAGTAAAGCTGAATAAATATAAAGTTGTCCATCACCAATTTACCCTGTAAAGTTGCACTGGTATTTGGGTATTCCAGGGACATATGGTTCTTCAGATCCTGTACCGCTTCAAACGATTTCTTTCTCTCTAACTCTTACGTGTGCTGTAGCTATCTCAGATAGATGCTTAGCTCCAAGTCCTGTGTCAAGGGCTTGTACCAGGTCTGGGTAACTCAGGATTGTTGTAGCCATAAAATTTAAATCCACAGTTATTCTGCTTAGAGGTGTGAAGAATGCACATCTGAGTGCTGTATGTATGACAACCTATTCCTTATATAGATGCTTCAGTGGACCTTGCCACTTTCTCTCAGGCAGATGGTGCTCCTACTGGGGATGGTAATGGTTTCAATGCTAAGCCTCACTTTAAATGGATGAGGCTTACTGGTTACAGTTAATTGATGGGGGTGGAGCAGCCCCCTGCCTTTTTCAGGCAGAGGGCTGCTCCAGCTCCGCAGGTCCTATCACTGGAGCAGCCTTGGTCTGCAGCAGCCTCTGGAGCACACTGCATGCATGCATGCATGTGGGGCATTCTGGCCTGGCTGGAGCAGCCCTGGTCTGCAGTAGTCCCAGGACCACTGCTCCAACCCAGCTGGAATAGCTCTGGTCTGTGTCATCACCAGGAGCATACCCCTGACTGCTTCCACCCCCATTTAACTGGTTAACTGGTTGTACTTAGTGTTTAACTGGTTAACTAATTAAACAGGATTTTACATTAATGGTTCCTACTATAACAAAAAAGCTCCCTGTGTTGTAGTAGATTACATAATATGCTATGGGATAATGCCTCATCTGGGCTGTTCTGCAAGTAAATTCTGCAGCACTCTTAGAGCTATGCCACCTAAGATGGCTGCTAGAATCTCCCTTTCTCTCATTCTTTCCAACAATATATTTGAGCTGCAAGGTTGAATTGAGCCAGTAAGCCTCCAAGGGAGTTTTTCCCCCTCTAAAATAGATGGCTTTTGCATTATTTGTGCTGAGGTAGTCTGGGCCACTGGGGCATTAAATGGGATAGAAAATTGTAAATGTCTGGACTTTACTAAGTCATGTGATTGGTTTAAATTCACATGCCGGCAGCTCTGCCTTTTGCTGTGATTTGTGATCATTTCATCTTTGGCTGATCTGAAGTTAGCCAACAAAGCCTCTTTTATCTGCACTATTTCATGGAGGGAAAAAAACCTGTGGTCTATGGTGTAGTCAGATTGTTGTTCACCTCATAATCCATTTTACCATTCCTGGGTGGGCGTGTTACAGCTGGGTTTTCCAGTCTGTCTGAACACTTAGTAGTTGCTGCTCCAGTAGGCATCTCCGGTGAGCTTCCTTGTCCTTTTTGGGTCCTTTTGTTTTAGGTCTTAATTGCTTTTCAGAAGTCCCCAGTTCCTATTTTATATCTTGCTTTAAAACCTTTCAGATATCTTACATTGCTGGAAGCACTGCTATCATTTGTTACCTTTTCAGAAAAATTTGCTCACAATTTCTCTTTTTAGAAACTGACTCCCACACCTGATGTTAGTGTTGGCCTTTTTATCTAAATGGCTAATAAGAGCTTGAGGTCCTGGGATGTTCCAGTTAGGAGGAGAAATTGGTAAGAGCCATGTATTTTTCACATCCAATATTGGTTATTTACAAGGAATGTGTATAGACCTGTCATTCTGAACAAAGAAGGAATCAAATAGGAGAGAACATCATCTCTTGCTCCCAGCACCAAGAAAACTCTCTCTTCAGCTTGTATCCTTTACACAAAAACTATAGCAATGAAAGAGCACATGAGCCCCACAAGCCTGAATTGGCTGGCATAAGCCAGACGCATGGGTTTTTTCTTTTTTATGTATTTAGTTTTGATGTGTAGGTATACCCTCAGTTTCTATTTCTCCCTCTGTGTTTTGCTCCCCCCCCACCTTCCTGTCACACCTATGCTTGGCAAGAACCGTTGGGTTTGCTTACAAGCTTCTTTTGCCTTAAACAGGGACTTATTCTTCATTGAGTGGTATCCCCGTGGGTGCTCCACTCTAGGTGTCTGTTCATTCTTGTGGTGGTGGTTGGAGATTTTTGCTAGCATGTGCAGTAGCTGTCTGGTGGTGGTGTCCATTGACTGTGTGCACAGCTCCTTCACTTCCTTCTCCATCCTCAGCAGCAAATTGAGCTTTCAGGCAGTGCAACTTCTGACCCTAGAAAAACAAAGACTAAAATTAATCTTTTTTTCCTTGCCAATGTCAGTTAAATCTTTAGTTAAACAACAAAACCAATTTTCCAATACGCGCCCCCTGACACCAGCCTGACCCCTCAGGGTACTATGATTTCAGCACTAAAATGTCAGGCTCTCCTGCTTTCAGAAAATGACTCCTGCCATGAGGCCGTGTCCATCTCAGATGGACACTCATCCTGCATCAGATTCCTTTGGGAATGCACATTCGCCAGAAATGCCCCCATTGTAACAACTTGAAAGCCAGGTCCAGATGTGACAGAGCGTATCGGCTGATGATGGTCCTCTTAGAGAAATTATTACAGCCCTCTGAGACCCCTGCCACAGGGTCTCATAAAACTCATTGAAAGAGGAGGGTCGAACTTCTACTGTTTCAGGGAAGAGAGTATCCGCTTGCTTACTTGAAACTCTCAGAAGTTGAGAGCATCCGTGGTGAGTTTCTTGTCCATGGTGCTAAGCTCCTCCATAGCCTGTGTCACCAAAACACTGGGCACCTCTTTCACTGCCAAGCTGTGAAAGCTGGCACTGACCAAATGTGCCAAATGGGATCCAAGACAATAAATTCCCTCCACACCATCATCAATGCCAATGCACAACTTGGCACTGAAGACCGCACTCTTGGACATGCCACCTCTGCCAGAACTGACATGCTGTGGCACCAACCATGAGTACTAAGCTGGCACAGAGACATACTGCACCTCAATAACAGCCATCACTGTTTAAACACAAGATGGTTTCAAGTAGTTATCTTCCCCTGCCTTTCCCCCCTTCATTTTCCTCTTTGAAACAAAGTTTAAATGGCTGACCCAGATACAGCTCATTTTTTGGTATTTTATTGAAAACTCCTGCCATGTAGCTATTTCTCTGGACTTGGCCTGTAGATACTATTCTCTGACAACTGGAGTGTGAATGTTCCATAGAAAAGCCTATTTCAATAGCATGGGAATTGTTTTGGTTTCCAGCAAAATGTCTGGAAGTACAATGCTTTTGAAACTCATGCAGCCAAGGAACATCCTGATCTATCTATGCATAATATTTTAGGTTCTGAGAGGCATAACAGACATGGTATCTTTCCACACTCTTCGTAAAGTTAACTTTCTCCTTTTTGATGTGTGTCTGGGCTGGCCTATATTGGGAAACTTGTGTTGGTGTAGCTGTCTCTCTCAAGTGTGTGAGAGCCACATCCGGGAGAGACATAACTTCACTGGTGGAACACGCACTCCCATGGTGACTGCAGATTCCCTGCCAATGGGAGAACACCTCTTGTTGGCATAGGTAGTGTATACACTAACAAGCTAAAGTGGCACAGCCATGTCTACCATTTCAAGGGTTAGACGTACCTTCAGAATAATTTTTGGTATAGTGGGGCTACCCCATCTTATTCTACTTCTGTAAGTCTGCACGCTTCTCTAGCTCCCGCTTACCATGCATCCGCTCCTTTAGGAGCGTTCTCTGTTTCAGATGACCCATTCCTTACACTCAGATATCCCAAATAATCTAATAAAGTTCTCTACCTTTTCTTCTCCTCCTCCATTTCATCTTATTTCCCTATTAAAGTTTAGCTTTGGTGCTTTAACGATTCCTAAATGGAACATTGTTTCATTTGTGGCCACTCCACAATGTTGGCTCCCACCAGCCAGTATAAGTGGACTTCAAAGAAGTAATAAGTTGGTCTTTTCCTCCCTTTGGATATGTAAAGAAGACTTGGTTTTCCAAAGTAACAGAGAGGAAGCTGTGCTAGTCTATACACTATCAAAACCAAAAGCAGTCAAGTAGCCCTTTAAAGACTAGCAAAATAGTTTATTAGGTGAGCTTTCGTGGGACAGACCCACTTCCTCAGACCAGAACAGGCTCAACATTTAAGGCACAGAGAACCAAAAACAGTAAGCAAGGAAGACAAATCAGAAAAAGATCCGGATGGGAACTTTCTGAGTCACTACAGGGACTCGTCTGTATACTTGGCTTAATCTAATTCTTGACCTCCCCCCCGACCCCTCCACTCTCTGATTTGGTCACCTTGATCATCTTTTTGTCCTCCTTGCTTACTGTTTTTGGTTCTCTGTGCTTTAAATGTTGAGTCTGGTCTGGTCTGGCTATGGTTTGAAAAAGTGGCTCTGTCCCACGAAAGCTCACCTAATAAACGATTTTGGTAGTCTTTAAAGTGCTACTTGACTGCTTTTGGTTTTGCAAAGTTTTTTTCTGTCTGTTTTTTCTGTTGGAAATTAAGGTCTTGAACAATGAAATTACATAGCCAAGAGGCAAGACTGATTATTGAACTGAAAGAGGAAGGCATTTTTAGTAGACTTAAAAGTTCTATTTAATTAACACTGATTTAAATCCAGTACCTAAAACTGGATGAAAGACACTCTAGTTAAAGATTGATCACTGGCTGATCTTAGCATGCAACGTATATACTTTTTAGTGATGTTAGCTTTATCAATTTATTTTAATACCAAAAAAATGCTTGTTTAAGATCTTATATAGACGAGGATTGAAGATATAATGCTAACACTTAAATACCATTTGAAAGGTTTAAGGCACACTACCTTTCTGATTTGTTAAATTGATCAAGTTTAAAGCCTAGACATCCAGACAGAAATTCCACACAGAAAAGCACATCATTTACACCAGAACTGATGTTTTCAAAATAAAAACTTGGGGTAGTGGGGAAGAGGAAACTACTGGAGAGGAAGAAAGAGATGAAATAACAGTTCAGTCTGTTGTATACCTGATGAATTAGTAACACATAAACAAAGTGGGGGTACTATTTGATGTTGTTTGAGATACTCCTATTGGAATTCCCCAATTGTTCTATTTGGAGCCATAATAAAATTGCGGAAGTCCTAAAGGAGTAATGAGAAAATGCACATGAAAAAGCATTTTGAATAATGACAGGGAGATAGCTGTGTTAGTCTGTACTCCAACAAAGCAAACCAGCAGAAATGTAGCGCTTTATAGACTTACAAAATGCTTCTGTCTGTCCCACAAAAGCTCATGACTGAATAAATCATTTGGTTAGTCTTCAAAGTGCTACATTTCTGCTGGTTGATTTTTTTTAAGAAAGCATTTTGTCGTGCTTGTTGTTTTGTGTCATGTCTGGGTGCCTCTAGTCTGTTGGCAGTCTTCCTGGAGAATATAGGGTGGTAGATTTAGAAAGTTTTTAGTACTTAAGGAGTGTGTATATGCACTGAGCAGAGGTCTTGTACCTTTTGTCTTTCCAACTGTGTCTTGTTGACAAGTATCAGAGGGGTAGCCTTGTTAGTCTGTATCTGCAAAAACAATGAGAAGTGTTGTGGGACCTCGTAGACTAACATATTTTGGATGAAGTGGGTCTTTGCCCATAAAAGCTTAAGCCCCAAAATATCTGTTGGCCTATAATGTGTCACAGGACGTCTTGTTTTTGTGTCTTGTTGGCTGAGTTTAATAGTTTGTGCAACTACCTCATTGGATAAAAGTTTTTTACTCTTGGGTTTCGCTTTACTGTTTTCTGTGATGGACTGACAATTTTCTGCAATATCCTGCATGAACTTTATTGAATTAAGTAAAACTTTATTTTTTTTTTAGTTTGTTGTATTAAAATGCAGTTGTGTATGTGTTGTGGAGTTGTATGGATTTCATTCATTCATGCTGTAACATTTCCAGAGAAACCACTCCCAACAAAGAGGGGTGGGTGGGTGGGTGTGTGTGTTACTCCTGGGAATTCTGTGCCAAAAAATTAAGAACTCTATGACTAAAGTTAGAAACTGTGTACACTATTTTAAAATTTGGGATATTTGTCAAAATAACACAATATAATCGCATCAGTTGAAATTATTTTGGTAATTTATTTCAAAATGCTTATTAGCAAGTATAACAGTATACTATTATCAGCAGTATTATTAACAGTATCAGCAATCTGTCTAACAATATAGATTACAAAAAGGTTTAGGAAATGTTTGGACAAAAATTCCTCATTAGGCATATAAGTAAAGAATGTTGAGTAATTAAGTTTAGCTGCAATACAGCAGTGTATCTTCTGCACCCCACATAAACTGTGTAAAGGCTCATGGGAGGAGGGAGGTGCCAGAGTGCAAACCTGGAGGGTTGTTGGGTATGAGCTAGAGAAGTGTGGAACAGGGTTTTGGGGATTGTTAGAGATTTTGTGACCTTCCACTATGCAGACCCTGGTTTACCCTTAGGTGCTTCCATTCAGGCAGGCACATCTGCCTCCCTCTCCATAGCTGTGTCTACACGTGCACGCTACTTCGAAGTAGCGGCACTAACTTCGAAATAGTGCCTGTCGCGGCTACACGCGTCGGGCGCTATTTCGAAGTTAACTTCGACGTTAGGCGGCGAGACGTCGAAGTCACTAACCTCATGAGGGGATCGGAATAGCGCCCTACTTCGACGTTCAACGTCGAAGTAGGGACCGTGTAGACGATCCGCGTCCCGCAACGTCGAAATTGCTGGGTCCTCCATGGCGGCCATCAGCTGGGGGGTTGAGAGATGCTCTCTCTCCAGCCCCTGCGGGGCTCTATGGTCACCGTGTGCAGCAGCCCTTAGCCCAGGGCTTCTGGCTGCTGCTGCGGCAGCTGGGGATCCATGCTGCATGCACAGGGTCTGCAACCAGTTGTCGGCTTTGTGTATCTTGTGTTGTTTAGTGCAACTGTGTCTGGGAGGGGCCCTTTAAGGGAGCGGCTTGCTGTTGAGTCTGCCCTGTGACCCTGTCTGCAGCTGTGCCTGGCTCCCTTATTTCGATGTGTGCTACTTTGGCATGTAGACGTACCCTCGCAGCGCCTATTTCGATGTGGTGCCGCGCAACGTCGAAGTTGAACATCGACGTTGCCAGCCCTGGAGGACGTGTAGACGTTATTCATCGAAATAGCCTATTTCGATGTTGGCTTCACGTGTAGACGTAGCCCAAGTGTCCATGTAGTCCCCCTTGCTCTATCCATCCCTATGTCCTGCAACACCTCCTCTCATTCAGCCCCGGCTCAGTGGTGCAATCCTGCTAGTTTATGAACTTGCTACTGCCCAGTCTGTTCTACCTACTTGCCCTTTTGAACTCCTGCCTGTGACCACATCCAACAGCCTTCTCAGCTGATACTGTTGAGAGGGCTGCAGTGCCCCCCCCTCCTTATGATTGGCTGCCCTTGGTGACACAGAAGCCCCAGCTGGGAGAAAGGTTTAACCCCAGTGCCTCTCCAGCACAACCTGTATTTTGTGAAGATAGAAATCTGCCTGGCACAATAGGGAAATATTCCCCTTGGGGTAACATAGGAGTTGAGACTTGGATTCTTCAGGGTCCAACAAACAAAGCACAAGTTACTGAATAAATAGCTTGGTTTTTAAATTGGCTCACTGTTTTCTTCCTAATCAAGTAGACAGAGAGGATCTGTGATCCCTGGAAAGCCCCAATTGTTGGGGGTAGGGTTAAGAGTTAGGCCTGCCAGTATTCATGTTAGAGTTAAGCTTGCATTTAGCATTTTGTTTTAATAATATTTTCATCGTAATGTTTTTTACCTTAAAAACTGTTAATCTGCTACTATGCTGATAAGTGATTCATTTCAGATTTCTTAAAGGGATTGATCAAATTTTTCTGTTTTAATTTCATGGTCAATTTTTAAAAGGTATTTTTTCCTTCATGCCTGTAAGCTTTATCAGTCACTGTTTTAACAAAAGGACATGCATTGGGCAGGCCAGGGCCAGATCTGGCCCGTGAGCTCTCCCTGGTTGGGGGAGCAAGTGGCTCTCCATTCTATGGGTGCCACTCCTCCTCCCCCCAGCTGAGGGAACAGCAGTGCTGAGGCTTTCACCCTGCTGCTCTCATGGGCCTGAATTCTGGCCACTCAGAGTAAGGGGGGGAGGCAGTGTCTTGGAGCGGCCACAGACACAGCAATATGTACTTCAAAGCTGTGTGGAGAAAGCATACCCCATCTCCCAGATCCTGTACTGAAGACTTCTCTTAACATCCCCTCCTATCTAGGACCACACCCCCACCCCAGCCTGCTTCTGCACCCTCCCTCCCTGTCCTCACACCCTTAGCCAGCTTTCTGGCAGCCCCCTCCCACATTGAACTCCTTTTTGGCCCCACCCTAGATCCTGGGGGCCTACGAAATCTACTAGGCTTCCCCTGCCCAGTCTGTGGTGATCCTGTGCGAGGGGAACGAAGGGAGTGTCTTTGCTTGCTTTTCTGTTGGGGACCACATCAGTGAGAGGTGTGTGGGGTTGGTTGGTTGGTTTGTTTGTTTTCCTTCTCAATTGTGTGACTCCTGATTTCTTTTTTTTAATTCATTTATTTTTAAATGTGGATCAGTAGTCCTCAAAACAAAAATGTTTCCCCCATCAGAAAGGGACCCTGGTGGCTCTGGTCAGTACAGATGACTGGGCCATTAAAAATCTTGTTGACAGCACCTACCATGGCACTGCACAGAGTCTGGAAGCAGGGGCATTATTCCCCCTATTCCCCAACTCTTGCATATAAGGGCAGCCAGGGGGCTCCACATGCTGCCCATACCCCAAGTGTCATCTCTGGCTGGGAACCATGGCCTATGGCAGCTGCAGAGGCAGCAATTTTCAACAGGGTAGTGTGCAAAGCTGCCGGGCCAAGCCTCTGCATTGGAACCAGAGGGGGAGTCATGTGACTGCTCTCAGGAGCTGTTTGAGTTAAGCGACCCAGAGGTTGACCCCCCTCCCATTCTCCCCCCACAGCCCAACCTTCCAACTCTATCCCTGATCCTCCAAACCTTTTGCAATTGTCCTGGAGCCCCCTGCTGCGCTCCAAGCCTCTCATCTTTAGTTCTACCCCAGAGCTTGCACCCCTAGGTGGAGACTCACTCCCCACAGGCTACAACCTGCGTGACATAGTGTTGATCTCCCTGAATCTTCTGATCCCAGCCCAGAGCACCCGCCTGCCCCTAAATCCCTAGCCCTATGCCTTCAGCTCCTACAGCAGCACAACCTTCTGAGCTAGCCCCCTGAAAACGGGTCAAGTGACAGGAGGAGTGGGATTGAGGAAATGGAGAGCGTGTGGGAGAAGGCTGTTTTTAACTGGGGACTGGAACATCGGCAGCCCGGGGAACTGGTTTGTGTGGCACAATCCTGCATCTCTCTTCTCATGTCTTAAGTCATTTTTTTTAAAAAGTGGATTTGTAGATTAGGAGAGGGGTGAGCAAACTTTAAGTTGGGCCCCACTTTTTATCCTTGAAATTAGCAGCCCTCCCAGCCTGTCTAATGTAATCCAAATCGACAGAAATTTCAGTTATGTTCACATGAAAAAAGAAACCCTATTGGCATGTGTAAGAGAGTAAGTGTTAGAATGTAAAAACTTTATTAATAGGTATATAAGTGAGTACACATAACAGTAACATGTTTTAATGTTTTTAATTAGATGAGCCTGGGACTCAGCAGATCTGCTGTGCCTCCCCTTACAAAAATTCACACCCCTAGGGACACCCCCAACTTGGCTCACCCCTGGTTTAGAATAATATTACTAAATATACAAAATTGAGATGTAGTCTTGTGAGAGCCTGTTAGCTACTTTGAATAGTAATATTCGTGTACAGGAAAACCAAGAAATTAAGCTGTCAGCTGTCGGAGACAGCTTAATCGCTCAAAATTCAACAGTGTATTTTGTGTTGGACAGTTAGTGTAACTGCGAGTGGAGTTAACACACAGCGCCTTGTAGGTCGAGGACCCTCCTTTTCTTTCCCGGCGTTTCTAAAAGTGTTTTCCTGGCTGTACGGCCAGCTCGGCTGATCACATGGGGTTGATAAAGCCAGGGTGGCTCCCTGGTCGGGGACGGGGGAGGGAAGGCTGCACGCAGAAACTGTCTACTTTCTCCGCCTCCTCCTCTTTCCGTGCGTCCAGGCTGGTGGAAGGACAGGCTCGAATTGAGCAGTGAAACAGCCAACCTTTCCGCAGCAAATGGCTTTTCAACAGGAGTCAACGTACGGGACTGAGAAGTTCTCCTTTCTGTCTGTGACTCGGGCTTTGCAGCCCCTTCTCCCCAGCCCAGCTGGAGCTGCGCAGACCTGGTGGCAGCGTGTCCGTAGCCAGATCCTTCTCATGGGTGCTCCGTAGCTCGGCAGCCGAAGGAGAGGAAAGCGTCTGCCGCAGCAGAGCTTCCTTTACTAGGCAGGAGCCGGAAGAGTTCAGGAGACCATTTTAGGGAGACTTTCTAAAGGTTTTAGGAAGTGTGATAGGTTGTAAACTGGAACAGATCGGACAAATCGGTTTCTTTCTCCTTCAGATCCAACGTGCTAATTTCCCACTGTGAATTACTGAAGAAAACTCCACTTGGGGGAGTTAGCTTGGTTTCTGCCTATTGCGCTGGAGGTTTTAGTGCCGTTTGTGTAATTTCCTCGCAGGAAAGTAGCCTCTGTATAGTATCCTTGCAGGTCTGTGTGTTCTCAAGCATCATGTTACCAAGGAGGGGCCTTTGTTATGAGTTGTTTTTGTTTCTATGAGGGAACGCAATGAGCTCTTTCACTCATGACGGGGAAATCTGCCTTGAGCTTTCTGTATTCGTGGAAAGGGGGAATCCTGTTCACATCATGTTTGCAAGGAAGTAAAACCAGCAAGAGAAAAGGTAATATTTTTTTACATCTTCTGTGTTACAGCTTAAGTGCACCATGCTAAAGCTGTTAGCTGGGACTTGAACGTCTCCGGTAAGCTCAGGCATTAGAACAATCAGTTTTCCTGATCTGCAGTTTTTGGAATAACTTTAGGTTCGTTTTTCCAACAGGTTAATTACACTGGTTTGGCTTTTGGCTCAGCGATGGCAATATTTTATTCTTGATGTAGACTTTAAAAATGTTCCTCTTCTCTGTATGTGTTTGTATTATTTAAACCTTGTGCAATGTTAAGATAAAATTTAATGTTAAAACCCATGCAGTAATATTTTGGAGGTGACTCATTGAGAACCTTCGTTCCTCAGTGTTGCTTGGAGACAAGGTCCCCACCCCCACAGTGAGAAAGGACTGGTGTGGGATCTCATGTATGGGATAGCACCCAGAATAGCAAATGTTGGAAGTATTTTCAGCTGACAGTTGTATTATGGTTTCTGTTAACTGCAAAAAAAAAAAAACAAAAAAAAAACTGTAGATGTGTGGGTTTTTAAAATGTTCTTAGCTAAACTTTTGACCATTTTCCAGTTATCTGACTTGCTTCCTTGCTTTTGGTAGAAGAATGTATCAGGTTAACAAAGCGTAGCTTATGGTAGTACATAGGCTTAATTTTCATAAACTTGCTCTTTAAATTTGGCCTTGTTTTGTTTCTCCATCATTTTGTATTACTGCTATTTCCTACTTTTTACATGGTGATGAGGGTGGAAAAGAAAATGAGCTTTGGATGGCTTTTTTTGCGGGGGGGGGGGGGGTGTCACCAGTGTGGACCTAGGCAGTAGTCTGTTTACATGGGTCAATCCCTAATCAGTCTGTCACTCTAGCTAACTGCATGAATGGCATTTGATAGTTTCCAGGGCCATATTTATTCTGACAGATGCCATCTTGTTCTGAGATGGGTGATTGAAAACATGGAAGGAATGTTGTTTTATGTGGAGTGTGCCTGTGAAAACTTCTGAATACTGTTCGATATGATGAATTCTTAATTGTAACCTGCAGGGTGGGATGGAACCCCCATTATGCATCAAACTTTGTGTACTAGCCTAATAAACCATTTGAACTAATATATACTAACCTGTTCTGGAGGTATTTTCTCACCTTTTGCAGGCCTAAGAAAGGAGGCATAAGTGAGAGTGTTCCATAAGGATTTATTAACTTAATAATGACTTTTATCTGTTGCTTGCCCCCACGAAGCAATAGTATTCTGCATGAGATCTCAGCACCAAGACTGGGTTTATGAGATGGGGATGTGTGTGCACTAGGACAATTAGCGGCAGCGGCAAAAGGCGGTTGCTCTACGGAGACCAGGAAATCTCCATCTAACGTGAACTTGGACAGACAGTGACCCAAAAGAGTCTTAGGACGGGTGAGGAAACTAAGGAAGAGACACCCCCCACTTAGATCTGCAAGTCTGTCTCTCACACACACATACTCACACTCTTATCTTTTAAAAACAAAAGTTACTTTTCAAACACTTGTGTTTGCCGTGAAGAATGTAACTAGAGAACCCAGAGTGCACTTAGGCTGATGGACTGTAGAAGGAATTGGGTCTAAGCAACTGAGAGGGGAGGAATACGTCTCTGGTTTCAGGGTCAGGGTGGCTGGATTCTGGGATCTCCACAGCCGAGAAGGGTGTCAGACTTAGGGTCTGCACCTAAGGAGAAATAATCCCTCTAATTTTTTCCATCATTGTGGAATAAATTTTGTGTGTACTAAGGTATGTGTGGATCTGCACCACCAGTAGAAGCACTTGCTACCCGCTGTAGGCATGCTTCTAATCATGTGAGCAGCATCTGAATCTCTCCTGTGTGGCCATCCAAATGCTCATCTTACAGGGGAGAGTGCTGAGGAGTGCTGTTGGGTGTTCCATAGCTCGGCATAGTGATTAGTCACCATACAAACACTTGATGCTTAACAGCTGATAGAAATTGGCAGTTGGATCCTTTACAACAAACTAGTGTCTTAGAGAGAGAAGGTCTTGTAAGACTAAACTGGACTGTGATAAACATCACTTTCTTGTGCCACTGTCCTCCATGCATCCATCCATCTCCCAGCCCCGCTTCAAATAGGAGTGCCTCATAACAGGAAAGTAGCAGTCCAGATCTGAAAGTATTGCTGTGAGGTGGCTACAGATATCAATTTAGGATGTCAGTGGCCCCTCCTTAAAAACCTGGAGGATTATAATTGTAGAATCTAATTTGTCTTAACCTTTGTTTTATCACTGGGAACCAATCATGGATTATAGACCGTCCTGTACCTCAATACACTAGCAGCACAATCTGGTGTATTGAAGTCTTTGGGCTTTAAATCACAACACCAAAGAATTTTTTTTATGTAGAACACATCTGAAAATTTTCTTCCAAAAAAAAAAAAAAGTCAGCCCAAAAAGTAAAAACCAAACAGGAACAACAAAATGAAGTAATTTAATAAATCAGTCATCATTGCAATGAAGAAGTAACATGGTATCTGGTTTTAATAATAGAAAACATATACTATCAGTGTATGATATCAAAGAAGTGTCAGATGCTCACAGCACACCTGCACATTGTTTGTGGAACACCAGTGTTCTGCAGAACATAGCTTAAGAAACATTGCTATAAATAAATAGTCAGGTTTGTGCTGAAAGAATTCAGACAGCACAAGGGTTTTGAATGCTCTGTTATTAGTCTGATGAATCTGGCAGTGATATTTTGTATGTGAACATAGTAAAATGGGCAGGGTGGGGGAAGACTGATTTCAGATGCAGAAATGTTCCAAGTTCAGAGTTAAGGAAAGATGGTTTTTAGGAGGGAGTTGGAATGCCTGTCACAGTAGCATTGATCCATAACTATATGATTACTTTGCAATGACCTAGTGAGATACACATGCAGGGGACTCCTCTGGTAAGGTCTGTGTCTGGACTCTTGAGCAGGATTAGGAAACCAGGGAGAACTGATCCTTGCAGTGGGGAGGCAGTTCAAGTAGTTGAAAGCTTTTACTGTGAAGTGGGGCCCAGTAGTTAGATGAGATTCTTCTGTTCTCTTTCCCTTCCCTACTGGAGCAGGCTAGGTGCTTTATGTTCCACAAGCACTATTGGCTACTTCATATGTGTGCATGTATTTTATAATTTAGAGTTGCAATCTAATTCTTGCATATGCGTTTTGTCCTCTTTGGGAAGTCTCTTGAGGATAGCTACTACAAACATAACTGAATAGCTAAAAATTTTAAGAGAAACTTTTAACAAAGAGGTGTTGATAATCCCAAAGAAAAATATTTAAATATCTCAGTTAAATTGTTTAAAACTCTTTTCTTGTTGTGGTAACAACAAAATATTAAACTCTTTGTTTCACAGATTAAAGAAGTTCTTGCTTTCCTTGCTAAATGAGCTGTTCACGATATGTAGGGAAGCATATCATTTATTGACATCTGCTAAATATTTTAGCTTTTCCTGGGAGGGACCTGTAGTTTGTCTTCCCAGTTGCCTGTACATTAAGATTGCATTTTCTGAACTGAAAAAGAGTAGCAAAAAGGCAGCTTTCACTGAATAACATTAAATAAACAATTCTTTTAGGTTTGATAAAAGGAGCTGAGACCCTCTTTTGAGAAACTATGTTCTTTCACCTTAGCAGCAAGGGGTAGAGAACTCTAAAGACCTAAATCATTGTCTTTGTCTCTTCTTCAGCTAATTCCCCACTCTCACCTGCATACTCGTATCTATACATCTCCTTTACACATGTCCAATAAGTGCAGTTAAAAGTGGAAAGTTAGATGAGCAAGTTTTAATTTGAAACACTGCTTTTCCCAGCAAATGGGTAGTTTTATATTTAGTAAACCTGAAGTCTTTGGAAAATAGTTTTATAATTATAGAAGAATACTCCATAGTTAGGATCCTTTATTTTCTTGTCCTCAAGTATATATCCAGTACATACACACACCAAACATGTTTGAAATTGACTGTTGTTCATGAGTGTCTTTACTTTTTGTCTCTTCAAGCAGAAAGCCATTTTCAATCTTAAATTAGAAAATTTACCAATTTCTCTTTACCTCAATCTCAGCTTTGTAAAATTGGCCATCATACAAGTATTTTACATCATTCCCAACTTCACTCACATGCACTATAGCCACACTTCTCATTTAATAAGTATCTCCCAGTAAAAAAAAATTAGTGAAAATATACAGTGGTATTGGTAAATCCAAATTTTCTTAAATAAAAATTTGTTGTCAAATGAGCAGTTTCAGGGAAAATACTTATTTATGGAGGTACGGACATTCTCTTGTATACTAACTCTTTTTTTCCTTCATTACAGAAATGAGCCGTCAGACTGCTACAGCACTACCTACAGGTACTTCAAAGTGTACACCATCACAGAGGGTGCCTGCTCTAACTGGCACTACAGCTTCCAACAATGATTTGGCAAGTCTTTTTGAGTGTCCTGTATGTTTTGACTATGTGCTGCCACCTATTCTTCAGTGTCAGAGTGGCCATCTCGTTTGTAGCAACTGTCGCCCCAAGCTTACGTGCTGTCCAACTTGCCGAGGCCCACTGGGTTCCATTCGTAACTTGGCTATGGAAAAAGTTGCCAACTCTGTACTGTTTCCATGTAAATACGCCTCTTCTGGATGTGAGATAACTTTGCCACACACAGAAAAAGCAGACCATGAAGAGCTGTGTGAGTTTAGGCCTTATTCATGTCCGTGTCCTGGTGCTTCATGTAAATGGCAAGGTTCACTGGATGCTGTAATGCCACATTTGATGCATCAGCATAAATCAATAACAACACTACAGGGAGAAGATATAGTTTTCCTTGCTACAGACATTAATCTTCCTGGTGCTGTTGACTGGGTTATGATGCAGTCTTGTTTTGGCTTTCATTTCATGTTAGTCTTGGAGAAACAGGAAAAATATGATGGTCATCAGCAGTTTTTTGCTATTGTACAGCTGATAGGAACACGCAAGCAAGCAGAAAATTTTGCTTATCGACTTGAGCTCAATGGTCATAGGCGGCGATTGACTTGGGAAGCAACTCCTCGATCTATTCATGAGGGAATTGCAACAGCCATTATGAATAGTGACTGTCTAGTCTTTGACACCAGCATTGCACAGCTCTTTGCAGAAAATGGCAATTTAGGTATCAATGTAACTATTTCAATGTGTTGAAATGGCAAGCAGACATTTTCAGGCCAGTGTTTAAAAACGTTGCATTTAATTTTGCAGAAACTAGGGTAACTATCTTTGACTGCCAGACACAAACTATTTGGTAGAGGGAGGCTAGACATATATGAAGGTAAATAAAAGGAAAGGCTGTTAAATTACAGGAAGCAGTTGCATGTAGTAACACTAATATATTTAAAATAAGTCAACAGTAAACCACTGAAAATATATATACACCCAAAATGGGCATCTTTTGTATTAAGAATTGATTCTACAGGAAATGTTGTAAAATAGTTCTAAAAACTTGTTTGTAGATTGATTGATTGTACTGTTGAAAAAGATACTGTTGTGTTTGTTTTTTGTTTTGTTTTTTTTCCTTTGACTGACAAGCCATGTTGAGCAGTCTGGTCTCTCGCCACTGCTTTTTCCCCTTAAGTCACTACATAGTATTGCTGCTGTTTGTGTATATTTTGTGTATTTGCTAATTTTTATTAACTTCTAGTTTTTTCATTAAATAAATGACTTTCTTTTCTGTAATTCAGGTTTTCCTCCTTTTTGTACCTCTTAAAATTAATTGCAAGTGTCATCTTTTAATATGCATAATTGCTTATGGTAAAACTTATACTTCTGTACATTTGGTAAGTTCGTCTCTTCCTAGTAGTCAATTCCTTGGTGATACTATTCTTAATTCAGCTGTTTTGTGAATGTATTCAACTCTAAAGGGAGGAAGAATTATCAGAAGAAACAGCTCCCTTAAAAGCAGGCCTAGATGATGTCCTTTGTTGTATTTTCTAACATAAATAAGGAGTTATTGGATGATATAACTACATAAACTGAAAATTCAGGCACACTTTTCAAATTTAGATGCTCAGACTCATTGTATTTTGGCTTTGCAGTACAAGAAGGCATTGTCTTATGCAGTATTTGTAACTATAAAACCAGAGAATTTTAAAAAAGGCAGTCTCAAGATAAGATGTTTTTGGTCTTTTATAATTTTGTCATTAAAAGAATACCTGGCAAACTAAGAACTCTTGGTTTTTGCTTTGGCACAGTTTGACTAATACTCTACCTTGTTTGGTGTCCTTCATCTGGTTGTTTATTGCTAGGGAGAACCAACTTTATTTTCATCGTCAGGCTAATCTTGTATGTCATCGCACCATGTTAGTGACATGAAGAATGTACACGCAAAAGATCATGCAGTTCTCTTGCATTTAAAGGCATAAGTGATATATTGCACCTTTCGCAGGTTGCCTACCAAGTGTAAGAAATTCACCTTGTGAATGTATGTCTTTTTACAGCATTAAGATAGTTAATGTAAATAAGAGTGTAAAAGAGAGCTATTAAATGTTAAACTGCTTTAAAGATGTCTCTTTGCGGAATTTGGTAACTGTGGACATGCTGTTTGGGGGGAAATAGGACAGATATTAACTACTTTTCGTACAGTAAAATGGTTTATTTTACTGTATAAACTTAACTTGCATTAACAACTCATTGAATTATTTTTTGGTGCTTACACATTTTAGGTTGACTGGATAAGCAGCCATACAGGTAAGGAATGTGAACCAGCACAGACTTCTACACAGGCCAGTGCAGAAATACTTCATTTAAAGTAGTAAGCTTCAGAAACTTTTTTTTTTTTTTTTAAATTGTCATTTTACACTGTTCCGGATTATAAAAATTTAAGACACATACTGGCATCATTTTTTATTTAATACATTGATCTCTTGTTGAATGCTTGCTGTATCAATTGTCTAAATGCAGTGTATCTAATCTTACCTACATTTATCCCAATTTTGTTTTATCTGTACCAGCAGATGTTTGTCTACAGCAGTGACAGTGTAGTGGTTGGTAGATTTTAAATTGACTATTTAAATGTTTCTCATTATTGAAACTTAACTCTTTGAGGCTGTTGATATAGTGGGACTAAGTCTATGTCCAGATTTGGTTTGAGTAGTAGGTTAATTCTTACCAAAGTGTGTAGGTTTGGGGCTTGCCTAAAATGAGTTGGCAGGGTGTTCATTTTCTGTGTCCCCCACCCCACCCCACCCCAGAAATGGTCACTTCCTTAGCTACTAGAAGTTCTGTGGCGAAAAATGGGAGGAACTGAGGAGATTGTTGTATGTACGATTTGTGTTCTGAAACAGCAATGGGCAACCTAGGCTGGAGTGCCTCATTCATTTCAGTATGCCACAAGGTAGTTTTAACCAAGACTGTGTCCTGGGCAAGGGTAGTTTCGCTAACTGTGTTTTTGAGCTGTAATTTGTGGGGTGTGCCTACTGAACCATAGCACCAGTTTGGTTGGATGTATAGGAAGTGCACAACTCTTGGTGAATGTAGGGTGCAGTGAGGACACACCACATTTCACGTGGTTTTGCTTTACATGTATGTCACTTTAGAAATACCAATGGGGAAAAAAATATGTGACGGGAAACAAGTGGAATTTCTGGCAGGCCACACCTAGTACCCCAATTGGCTGATTACCCACTGCTGTTCTGATACCTTCCCAATATTACAATTGAATTCATAAAAGCTTTTGGTATGTAAACTTTGTGGAAATGTCTTGAATTGACGAGTCAGAAATATGATTAAGAATTCCTGATCTGTGTAATAAATGTCATTTATTTTTAAAGTAGGTTATTTTATGTGGTTGGTACTTCAATTTTTATTTGCAAATTACTTTCTTAATGTTAAGGAAATAAGTCTTAAACTTTCTGGATTATTTTTACTTGTTGCCCAGGTAAAATTGTGGTGGACGGTTATCTGGAAATGGCAATACTCCTGCTTGGTGATGGTTTAATGCAAGTTATACCCACTTAGATTTCTTTATGCATACCCTGAATGCTTGTGGTGCTCTTTCCGTGCATGCTACAGGAACTGGGACAAGGATCATTGCAACTTCACTACACCCCTAAACAAAACGAAATGTACCCTCTTACGCTGCTTACAGCACTTAATTACCTGGGCCAGCGATGATCTTTGTCCTTGCTTTCCCTTCTTCCCTGCAGACTGTGAAATGTGGATCTGACAGGTAGCAAGACTAGTAGTTGTCAGTGGGACTTGGGAAGCTGAATTCACTGGTCAAGCCACAGGCAGGTAGTATACAGGGATACCTGGGGCTTGTTAACATAGTAAGGTCTGCTGGGGACAGCTGGTGTGCAACACGCAGCCTGGGGCTTGGATGGAAAATCCTGCAGTGCCCTATGCCTCCAACCATTGAGTCACCCAAGCTTGCCTCCTATCAGAGCTCTCGCTATGCAGCCTATGGATGCATGCCCAACTAGGTGGGGAAAGAGAACGTTCTCCCCATCTCATCTGTGGCATTGTGTTTGTGTTCACCAAATGTGTATAATGGTGAATGATATAAAGGCATGTGCTTCAGCTTGCAAAATTCATATATTTAAGCCCAACTCATTTCTTAACTGAATGTTAAAAAGGCAGGGAGGGGTAAAAAGAAGACCCCCCCCCCCCCAAAAAAAAAAAAAGTGGCATCACTTAGGAGACTTGGCTGTAATACATGAGGGAATGCTAGAGGTTAGTCTGGAGCCTTCATTTCTGAATTTTAGACAAGGTTGCAGTTTTGTTTTGGGAGGGGAATCTTAAGACTCATTTGCATTTAAATGCACATACTAGCAGACTTTGTGTCCTGTAGAAATTGTGTTTTGGGCTTAGATTTTCTAATATTCTGTTAATTAACACAATAGTCGGAAAGCTTCAGAGACTATATCAGAAAAGAGAACAATGTATATAGTATGATACACCATTACCCATTAAGGCCGCGTCTACACTAGCAAGTTCTTTTGAAAATTTTTTTGAAAGAAGGGGCTCTTTCGAAAGATCCCTTGCAGCGTCTACACCCAGTGCCGCCTTTTGAAAGAAAATGTGTGTAGATGCTCTGCAGGCCTGTCTTTCAAAAGAGCAGTTCTCCATGGCACTGGCCAGTGCTCCTGGAGCTTTATGCGCCCTGCATCCAGCCTCTTTTAAAGTTGCAGGGACCCAGAAGAGCTGAGAGCATGGCTGGAGCACTCACTCAGAGCTGCCCCAGGGCTAGGAGCCAGCCCCAGTGACAAAACGATGGGTGCCCTCCTGGACAGAGCCTGAGCTCTGGGACCTGCTGGGGCTGTGGCAGGAGGAGGAGATCCCGTGCACACCTAGGAGCACCTCCACATATGGCTGGCCTCTCTGCCTGAGGCCACCCTGCCTGTACCTTGGAGGAAGTCCACTCCAAAGTAAAAACTGAGGCAGGGGTATGTGTGGGCTCAGGACACTGCCAGGTGCTGGGGGGGGCATGGCTGGCCAGCTGTCCTTATTATGGTGAGCAGCATGCTCTACATGGGCACGAGGACAGATCCCCTCCCACCCCATCCTTGGCCCAGGGGCAGAGAGTGAGGAGTGGCCAGGGCCGTTCCCCGACTAGCCTGGACACCCCACTGGGAGCCAGAGACAGGCCCCATTGGATGACGGCGGATCAACCAGTGGGACCTTGGTTATCACCATCCTATTGAGGTCATTCAGCCAGGTGACTTCCAGCCAGACATTGCCGGACCTAACCCTGGGACCTACTGGTAAGTGCCCAGCGTGTTGCACAACCCTGGCGGGGTGGGTGGGGGAGCAGGTATTTCCCTGACCCTGCCATGGCTGGAGGCAGGCCAACCACATGGGTGACGGCCTGACCCTGGATGCCCAATAGAAGTGACACTCAGCACCTGCCCCCATGGACAGTGCTGTGGACTGCATGCAGATGGGGGGAGGGGCAGCAGCTCACCTGCCACCCATGCAGGGACCCCTTTGTGGCTGCATACCCCCCACTGCCTGCTAGCCTGTTCCTGTAGGGGGTGGGGAGGGCCCACAATGGTCAGCCCCGTCCCCAAGTCATAGCAGGGTCCATGTGCAGTTGGGCGTGGTGTGCAGGATACACATGCTACTGCTCCCAGGACAACCCCATCTCTTAGTCCAGGGGTGGGGGCTTCTGCTCACAGCACCTGGGGCTAGGCTGTGGGACTGACCCTTCTCTCTCCCTGTACATCCCTACAGGAGTGACATATGAGGGCCAGGAGAGCCCTGTCCACCTCCCAGAGCCACGGAGCCCACTGTTGCCAGGCAAGAGGGCTGGGCCACCCCAACCACTGGTGCCTGGCTAGAGGTGCACCCAGAGGGGCCATCACCACGGCCATCCGCTGGGAGCTGAACCAGCTGCTTCCAAAGCAGTAGGCTCTGGACTGTGGTGAGCTGGCGTGGCAGTGTGCCACTTCTGCAAGGTGCTCAGGGACCAGCTGCCCTACTCTGGCCTGACCTCCATCCCTGACCATGACGCAGGGCCTGGCCAGAGCTGAGCCTGCTGCTTCCCCTCCAACATCTCTACCTCCCCGTGGTCCCTACCCCATCCCAGCCCTGATGAGGCTCTTGTGGCTACCATGGCTTGAGGGGGACTGAGGTCCCCCATCCTCTGGCCTGAGCTTGCCCCTTCTAGAGTTATCAGGTGGCTTTTCATGTTTTCAAGGTTTTGTTGTCTGTTAGTAAATAGTTGCTTCATTCAACACACCTGTCCCTCATTACTGAAGGGTGTGGGGTGAGGGATGGATGGGTAAGTGGTGCTGGAGGGGACTGGGAGCCCCCAGGTCTCTGCTACTGGAGGACATGAAGGATGGTTGCAAGGGGGGTGACCAGCAGCCCAGCTGGGGTGAGCATGCAGATCTGGAGGAGCCATCGCTTTGTGGCTCTTGGCCGTAAGCCTCAGGGCCATACCTGGGCTCTGCCATGCTGTGTGTGACAGGCCTGGGCAGCATGTTTTGGGGAGGGGCCCTGTAAGGGAGTGGCTGGCTGTATCTTGTGGAAGGGCTTGGCAGCCGTGTGACCTCCCTCCCCCCCTCTCCCCCCCCCCACCACTTTCCTGATCTGTTGTTCTGAAAGGGCAGCCCAAAAGATCAACCGGCTTTTTGTGTGTGGACGCAGTCTTTCCAAAGGAGGTCTTCCAGCAGACTTCTTTCTAAAGGTCAGAAGTGTAGATGTAATCATAGGTTCTTAAAGACTTGCATCTACAATGACTTATGGTTTGAGAAGTACAGAATTTAGTATAATTTTGAGATAAGGAGAGCAACAGTTGGGTGGTACTACTGCAAGCTCACATCTGTGGCCAATTTTTAGATTTTTTTTCTTTCATTAGTTATACAGTTAGCGTACACTAATTCTCCTTCCCCCAAACATTTAGGAATTGTCTACACTACCACCCTTCTTCAAAGGGAGGATGGTAAGTAGGGTGTTTGGGAGTTTATTAATGAAATGCTGCGCTGCATACACAGCACTTCATTAAGCACATTCCCCCACTGTAGCAACTTCGAAGAGTTCAACTTTGAAGTACCGGCTTGCGTCTAGCTGTGGCTCACCCACCTGTATTTCGAAGTGCTGCGGCAGCTTTGAAGTCCCTTTAAAAATTTTTGAGAAGTAAAGGGACTTCAAAGCTGCTGCAGCACTTCAAAGTACAGGTGGGTGAGCTGCGGCTAGACGCGAGCCGGTACTTCAAAGTTTAACACTTCGAAGGTGTCCTTGTGGGGTGGGAATTTGCTTAATGAAGTGCTGCGTATGCAGTGCAGCACTTCATTAGTAAACTCCCAACACCCTGCTTACCATCCTTCAAAAGGAGGGTGGTAGTGTAGACACAGCCTTAATGTCATGCAGCAGCTTGAGAATGGAAAGATAGTTAAGTATAGATTGAACACTTTTTTTTTAAACTGTTACGCAGTAAGATACAAATGAGCTATGCTAAATATGTTTATACTAGCTCCTACCAGATCTAAAAATAGCATTATTTAAAATGTCTGGAAATGTCATATTACCAGTGGGTATTTACATTAGAAAAGTATACTACTCCATTTCTTTATATAAAATAATGGAATGAAGATTCTTCTGTACTTACGAGAAAACTGTCACCTGAAAACTAGTGATCCAAGTCCTTGTTTCAATGTGTTTTAGGGTGATTAAGAACAAGCTGCAGGAGCATAGGCTTTGGGAAGCCAAGTGCAAGTGTTTAACATTGTTTCTCTCCAGACATTCCTTTCATGTAAATAGTTATTTAAGACGCTAAAAGCTGTTTGCACCATACACACTAATATGTCAAGAGAGCGTAACATTCCAACAACAAATTGTTCTGTAATTCAAGGAGTGATCCAGATGAATGCATAATATAGTTGTTTAATACAATGAATTCAAGTGAGTTTTCAAACCATTTTAATAAAATCGATTTGCTTCTTACTATCATAGGCTACCGCCTTAAGAAGTGTTTTTCTGGGCAGAGAGAAGGAACTGCATTTTTACAGCTTTGCAAACTTGATCATCTCTTCATGTAAGTGTGTAATCAAAGTAGAAGACTTCTTAAAATGGCACTAAACAGCTGACACACCACACTACTAATAGCCAGCATTTTGAGTATCAGTTACAATTTCATTGCACTAAGGTGTTATTTGATGAATGTAAGTTGTGACTTTGGAAGACCTTAACTGTTTGGGTCAAGAATAGGAGTCACGTGATGATAGGAAAGCAGGAACAGCTGAGTGCAATAAATAAAATACAAGTGTCCTTAATGCAGAGAAGTGCACAGGTTTTAATGGCTAGTTAGTGTTTATTTAAAATCCTATTTACTGATAATGGCTTTTTCACAATTTAAACAAAGCAAAAAAGCAACTAGTGTTCACCCCCCACCAGCTTTCTTGATCCTAATTCCTTCCTGCATATTTCTGGAGAATACAATAGGTGCTTATATGAAGTTCAGGGAATATGAATGGACTGGCAGATCAGCATAAATACAAATGTAACCTGTGTGTAGAATTGTAGTGGGCTCTTATTTATTTTACAAATTGAGTGCATCTGTGAAAGAGTACAGTATGCAGCAGGTTCAATCCCTGGGAGAATGGTGTCCTCACTAGGCTCTATAGCTGCTATAGCCATAAATGCTTCCTATATAAATCTTTATCCCTCTTACACTATCTGTACACACCTACTTATGGGGGGGGAAAAAAAAGCTTGTTCAAATAGAAAGCTCCCGCAGCATCATCTGACTTCCTGTTGCTCTCTTTAGGACAAGGGCTACTGTGCCTTGTCCTCCCCTGTCAGAAAGAAACAGCAGAGACTAGGAAACTTCCTTTCCTGCCTGTCCTAGGTCAGAGTAAAAGGCTACAAGCTGCAGGACTATTTACTGGGCACTAAAAGTTGCTGTTTGGTGGTGTACATTATTGATGGGGTGACAACAACCACCTTAACACTCACTGGAGGCATCTTCTAGTAGGTTTTGGCACTTTTCTGCTTTGCAGAGCATTCTGGTGCACTTCAAGGGCTTACTCCCACCAAGAAATAACTGGAATCATGGACTTTCCACTTCTGGATGATGTTTTACAGGCGATGAGAAAATGTCTTTACCAAAACATTATGGTATCTTTGAATTAAGGCTGTATTCCCAAGGTGTCAAATATGGTTGCCACATGGGGCAATCAGGACTCTGCAGTGTGGCAATTCCCGTACTGGAGCCACACGTGGCTCCTGGACACATTAAATGCAGCTCTGCCTAGAGCTGCACTTGTGCCTCACCCTAGTGGGAGAAGTGCATAGCCCTAGTTGCTCAAAGGCCCTCCCACTGCCCCAGCAAGTTGCTGACATTGACATCGGGGTGGGCTGGGGCAAATATAGAAAGATGACTACTACAAGTGTGGTGCTCTTTCTATTCCCATGGGGCTGTCCTCCAAAGCTTGTGTTTGAGGCCCTTAATATGACACAGTAGCATGAGGCTGTCTGAAGAAAAGTATTTTATACCTTCTTTTAAATACAGTTAGATTATTTGTAAGAATGCAGGATCAATCCTATGATTAATGGGTTTCGCAGAACTACTGTATACACTACACACTGAAAAGCCAGGTGAAGCAGAATAGTCTAGTGTGCACACTTCATTGTGATTTCCCATTATGACAACTACAAGCCCTTAATAGATATTTTTATAGTAGCCCCCCATTTGCCTTGAAGCCTAACCCTTGTGGCTATGTCTTGACTACAGGGATTTGTTGCGAGAAGTTTGTCGGAATAGACCGCAGGGCAGACTGGCCCCTCTCATGGAGTGACTCGCTCTTTCAGATGGCCCAGCCACTCTATTGGCAAAACAGTCACCCAGAACCACAGCAGACAGGGTCATGCAGCATCCTGGAGGAGACCTTTTCTGTGGAAGACCCCCTGGAGTGTCCAGAGCTTGTAGTCCAGACATAGCCTGTTAGTTTTATGAGCAGTGGTGGTATATTCTAAAACATCTGATGAAGTGGGTCTTTGCCCACACAAGCTTATGCTCCAATACATGTTAGTCTGTATCCACAAAAAACTGAGAAGTCCTATGGTACCATGTAGACTAACACCTGTGATCTTTATTCCAAAACTAGTCATTGATTAACAGCACTAGCATGCAATAAATGGTGAAAGCTTTATTCATCTAATACCAAACACATTAAGTTACAAATTATCAGCATTACAAAGCTTTAATATCTCTTCCTGACCTAACATAAGGAAAACAGTAAGAGACTCCTATTCACAGAATATAAGCTGCTTCCCCATAATTTAAAACAGATGGGTAGCTTGAAGGTGGTAGTTTAAATTACCACTCATAAGAGTGTGGAAAAACACATGAAGTTAAGAGTCTAATGTGATCCTTTACAAAGGGTAGAGTGGCAAAGAAAGGATTTGAGGTTTTTTAGACTCTTGTTCTGAAATGTTTATAACAGCTAATTGTGGAGCTTTAAAACGCCCAATCAAAATGCCCTTTTCATTTAAGCCCCCCCTTTTTCCACAAGTGAGATTTAAGGAGTCTCTTTCTACAAGCCGGATTTAGGCCTCTTCTTTCTGCCTTCCCTAGCTTTTAAAAAACTCATCTACTGGGCACAGAGTATTTAGAAAGTCCAGGAGAGATTAAAGTTAAACTAAACTGTTAGGAGAAAAACATTAAGATAATCTTTGAATTTAAGAATCCTCTAACATCTTCCAAACTGTATTACTTATGAGGCTTTAATTTTCAGTGGGGAGTCACTACTCTCCACCAGCACATACACAATTTTGAATGTGTGAATAGGTATTAGTGTGACAAACTCCAAGTATGGGATCTAGTAAAGACTTAGAGAGCCTGTATGTAGGCCTCAGTGACTATTAGTATTTTTTACTAATGGTAACAGGACTTTGATCGGGCCTGGAGGAGCAATTTTAGCTTCAGTGGCATTGTTAGTATAAGAGAAAAAAGAACAGTCTAGTGGAAAAATCAGTGATGCAAACTGGAATTTCAAATTCTACTCCTGTCTCTGCTGCATTGGGTAGCTTTAACAATTTTATCCCTCTTATTCATAAAAGTACCTTTGACTTTTAAACCTTACAACTTTTCTGTAAGAATATTTTCAGATGGGCTCAGATGTTTAATCTGCCTAACTGTCCTGTTATGCAGGGACAAAGCCAGGCTTATGTCCCTATGGCACTTCTCTTGTGGATACCGTTAAAAGGGAGAAGACACTTCACAGAAGTGATTAATCAATATTTGTTTTTCTTTTTCAACATGCTGTAAGCTCCCACTAGTCTTCACTTTTCCCAACCTGCTCAGGGAGTGTGTGTGAGAGAGAGAGAGAGCGCACGCGTGCATGCAATGGTGGCAGCATCCCTGGGTAAATATTTGTGCATTTGATCCCACATCAACGGATTCCATTTTGTTTATCATGTGTGTACTGACCAAGGCGAGAAACTAACTTTGCCTGCAGTTAAGGAAGAGACAAGTCAAATTTTAATCACCCAGCCCCATATCTCATGAGGAACCTGCAGTTTTACTTACTGGAAAGTTTTAGGGTAATGTCCACAAGCCTCCTGTGAAATATCTCCTAGCTTTTTGCATGGTAACAGTTTGGCCTGGATGTGTTTAAAAAAAATAAGTCTGATGCAAAATGAATAGGGAAGGTAGGAATCTTGGCAGTACTATTTGATCACAAATAAGGTGGTTAAAGGGAGTCATGATTTACATTGCTTTTAAATGCAACAACTCTGAAATGCTTGTAATTTAACAAATGTATTTTTGCAAGGATTTTAGACACAATATTCAACTAACTGGTCTGTTTTTTTGCTGGGGAAGTAAGCAGTAATCACTGATAATCTCATCAGAAAAACTAAGTGCATTTACTTTAACTACATGAAGTTTAATATGGATAACTTACAAATCTGCTGCTTAATGAGGACAGCAAATCATTAAACCCATCTGTCTGCAATAGTAACACAGAACTAGAACAGAAGTTTCAAAAGAATTAGGTGCTTTAAAAAAAACATACCCCTTATCTTCAAATGCTGGTCTCTCCTTGGGTGTAAAAGCATGGATCTGTACTCTCCTCCATCAGTGCTAGTACAAGCTGCTGAAAGAACTGGCATATGTAAAACTTGTTTGGTAAATCAGCACCTATGAAACTGGAGTGATTTCTATTACAAATAGTCAAATAGAAGTGGGGTTCAGGTCACACAAAGTTAGGGCTTAACTTTTAACGGACAGCATAACACATCAGGGTGAGGCCTCAATATTGCCCTCCTGTTATCATTGCAGGTAACATTTTTACCCTCTTACAGTTGAGCATGTGTTAATGTTGATGTACAGGATGTCACCAACCTACTTAAAGTTTACTATTCAAGCACTCAAGTCCAGTCTTGATTGAGAATCCACCATCAAAAGCTGCATTCAGAACTTCATCCAGGCAGCTCGCCATAACAAAATTCAAATCCTGCCGCACATTAATTGCAATCTCCTCAAGGTCCTTCTCATTTCTTTGAGGAATGATAATTGTCTTCAGTCCAGCTCTATGAGCTGCTAGGACTTTATCCTTAATTCCCCCAACCTATTAAAAACATACATTTAAAAAAAATTAGTTTGTGATGCTTTCAGCAGAACAGTCATGAGGCAATTTGAATTAAATCTTAGCTAAAGACGACTGGATTCCAGATGTATATCCATAATTCATCACACTGATGGCACTGGCCTATCATCAATGGACTGTTTTTCTCCTAAATCACCTTCTAGGAGAAGGTAAATTTGAAAATGTAGGAAATCTTTTCCCACACCTGGGTAAGGAAAACAGGCACTGATTAGTCAAACTGCTAGAAGAGGAATTATTGTAAGACAAAGAAAATTCATTGGGCCCACAGATTCCTGGTGTAAGTATTTCATACACAAGATCTCATCAATCTCTTAGGTTCACTTTTATCTTTGCACCCATCAGCATAGGAAAAACACTTCTAAGAAGGCATGCATCTCCCTTATGGTTCCCATTTTAAGGGAAAAAGATTTGCCTCTGTGCTGCTGGCCTTTCCATTTTCTGTTGTGTTTTTTTTCCCCATGATAAAGTACCTTTGGGACATTAACTGTGGAAAGAGGCCACTGTAAAATAATCTGTGTATAGAGGCAAAAAACTACAAAATAGGCTTATGCAAACAGCTGTTTTCTGAAAACACATGCTGTAGTATATCCAGGATACAGCCACCGCACAGGCCTTGAAAATACCCATGGAACAGTACTCTGAAAGGATCATTCTCCTAGCTAAGGGGTGGGGAAGCTTTTTTGGCTCAGAAAAATCAGTTGGGGGCCACATAAAAGTGAGAGGCTCTCACTGATGTGGCCTCTACCTAAGACACCTTTCTCATGCACACAGCAGCACCACAAGCAGGGGGTGAAAAAGGGAGTAAGGAGTTCAGGCTTCCCTCAGGTTGGAATAACTCTTCTGGGGGCCCACGGTGGGATGGGGGGGGGGGAGGGGGGAAGAGTGTGTGTGGATTCAGTGTGCTGGAGGGAGCTGCCAAGCAGCTCCTTCTGGGTGGGACAGAGTATGGGAAGGGTTACACTGTAAGATCTTTGGAGCAGCAACTGTCTTTTTTGTTCTTTGTACAGCACCTCACACAGTGGAGACTAGGCTCCAAGGTGATATGGTAATACAAAGTGGATATTTTTGTATTGCCCTCATAATTGCATGGTTTAAGGTAGCTTTGAAATGGCAGAAAGTACTGTTCGTTTGAGTGTTCTAATTCTGTAACTAAATTACAGCCAACTTACCTCCACTCTTGCACACAGCTACTGTAATTATATTCACAAAGCGCTCAGAGCTTGACTCAAGCCAGATTTTATCTACACTGTACTCAATATTATTGGAGAAGAAAAAAAATTTGTGGTTGAGATGAAACTTCCACCCCTCCTCATAACACATCTGTGATGCCTACATGTGCTAACTGTGCAAATCAAACTATGCTATTATCACCATTGCTTAATCCTCTCTCCACACACTTCAAACATGAAAATAATCTGTCAGTAGCAAGAGCCTGATTTCTTTTCTGAAGAACTAGTGCTTTTCAAGTCAATTTCAATTTTAGAAAAGGAAATTTATACATGTAAAAAGTTATCTGCTATTCTGTTCCACTGAAAGCATTACCCATATACTAAACTTTTTAATGCAAATTACATAAAATCAGGTAACTTTCATAGGGTTCATCTGGATGCTAATTAGAAGTTTTCAGCTGTGTTCCACTATAATCATTAGCACTATGCATTGTTCAGGAATGAATTGCAGCAAGATTTACTTACACCTGGGTAAGTAGCGATGAAGCAAATTACACATTCGCTTTACAGAGGGCATAAAGAGTTAAAAACCCAGTATTTTCTTGCTATAGGTTAACTTTTCCAAATGAGACTTACTGGAAGAACAAGGCCTCTTAGTGTAATTTCCCCAGTCATTGCTACATCTGAACGCACCAGCCGCCCACTGAAAAGTGAGGCAAGACAAGTTACTATGGTAACTCCAGCAGATGGTCCATCTTTTGTGACTGCTCCAGCTGGGAAGTGCAGATGGATGTCGGTGTTGTCAAGGAGATCAAAACTTCCAGAAGCTTAAAGAAAAGAGAGAGTGGTTTTGAATGTGGAAAATGCAAACCTGGGTTGTTCCTGGTCTTTGTTCTACCCAGGCCATTGGAGAACCAGAATTAATTAGCAAATGCTGCATTACTTAATACACTCAATGGAAAAACAATCACATCTACTAGACACAGTGTAGAGGCCACAAAAAAATTTAAACTTTCGTAGGTCAAAGGTGGCTGCTATCAATACTAAACAGGATATAATTTTTTGTGGAGGGGTGAGGGGGAAGAGAAATGGGAGTATTTTATTTAATTTGTATATTTCTTTAAAAAAAAAGTCAAATGAAATCAGCTTTTTATATAAAAATTTAAGGCCTGAACTTATTACAGTCTCAAGTCATTTAACTAGAAATAAATATGCTGAATCCATGAACTGTCACCAAAAATTTTAGGTTAAAGGCTTCTTTTCTGTACCAAGAATGAATTAGGGTAAAATATCTAACCTATGAGGTCAACCATTATAAATGTCTAAAAGGCCATATACCATATTATGGATTTGATCCTGTGGGGGACCCAGGGGTTGTGTTGCTGGTAAAAATCATCACAGGCACTGGGACCTGGCCTCTGGGTGACATTGTCATGTATCTCATTGCGATCATCCATTGAGCCCATGAGGGTGGTCTTGACTCGCTCTATAGCTTCTCCCTACCTGCGCTCTGATTTGTTCAGTTCAGAATGTAAAAGAAAGTCACTAGCAAAGCACCTGGAACAAGAGGTTTTTTTGATGTGCAAAATCACTCTGACAGCAATGAATCACTTCTACAGGCATAAAGCATTTTCTTCACTCAAAGTTATAAAATTAGGAAAATCACACCTTTGTCATTCTAGAAACAAGGGAGGGCAAGGAATGTGCTGCTTTTAGAAGTCTGAAGGACAGCCTAAATAACTTAGGCTTCTGCTACACGACCATGGTCCTGTCAGAGGGGCCATGGTAATGAAGCAACTCAAATCAAGCTAATGGAGGCGCTAACATACATATTCAGCACCTCATTAGCATGATGGCAGCCATGCGAACAAATGTCAATTTTCAAACTGACAGCAAAGAGGGGGGCAGCTCTGAAATAAGCACCCCGCTTCAACATTCCCTTACTCCCACAGAACTAGATTGGAGTAAGGGAATGTAGAAGTGGGGTGCTTATTTCAAAGCTGCCCCCATCTTGGTTGTCAATTTGAAAATCGACGTTTGTTTGCATGGCTGACATTACGCTAATGAGGTGCTGAATATGCACATCAGCACCTCATTAGCTCGCTTCAAATTGCCTCATTACCATGGCCCCTACAATGGGACCATGGTAGTGTAGCAGCAGCCTTGGACTGTTTCATTTTCAAGAGACAGAGACAAGTAGGAACTTCAGGTCTAGTCACATTAATTAATTTAGGCTTATTTGAAAATTTTCTCAGTGACCTGAAATAATCAGTTTAATTTACTGACCAATGTAATCCTTCTGTTTAACAATAAACCACTGAGCTATAAATGTGGGACATCTTTTGAGAGGAGAAACTTGTGTATTCAAAACGTTTGATTGTTTTGTATAGTAAAAATGTTATTTGCTGCTGTTTAATTAAATTCTAGTTACTATTCTAATTCAGTGAGACACAGCATGAGCAAAAAAGCTAATTATCAATACATAAGTGATATAGTACTCATTTTGTAACATACTAAAATTGTGCAAATACAAATTTGAAAATATTAAGCTATAAAAAGCCAAAATGTGTAAGTTTAGCATATGGTCTTAGGTAGCAATGAAAGTAACATATTTAGTCATCATCATCAATAACCGTGGGCTCAGTGCCCGTTAGTGTCCAATGCCTCTCACTATTTCCTTCCATCTTTCCCTAGCCAGTGCAGAGTGGCTTTGTTTCTGTAGACTAGCTCCACACCAATCTACGACATCTATCCATCCATCTCTGTGCGGTCTGTCTCTCCTATTCGAATCATTCATTCATGCTGACTACTAGAGTTTTGATTTTTTGTTCGTCGTTCATTCTGCAAATACGTCCAAATAGTTGGAGCTTCCATTTTATAACTTGCTGCAGCAGGTTCTCTTTCGGCTGTATCTTCCAAAATAATTCCTCATTGGTGACCTTCTGCATCCATCCTATTCTCAGAATCTTTCTATAACAACTCCTTTTGAATGCCAGCATTCTTCTTTTTGAATCTTTCGTTACCACCTATGTCTCACATCCGTACAACATGCTGCTGAATACACACGTTTTAAGACGCCCAGCTTCGTTCTTAAGCTAATTGCTTTGCTTTTCCAGATCTTATCCATCGCCTTCAAACTCACTCTTGCTTTCACTATTCTAGTCGCTGTTTCCTTCTTAGTCTAGATTGTACGTTATGTTGCTCCCCAGATATGTGAACTTCTCTATTTTCTAGCTCAATACCATCCACACTGATCTTCCTTCCTATTTCCTTATCTCCAAATACCATTGTTTTTGTTTTATCGATGTTCATAATCAGTTTGTACCACTTCCCTTCTTTGTTTAACACCCACACCGTTTGCTAGCTTCTCATCTTCCTCAATGATAACTATATCATCCGCGAACCTCAAGTTGTTAATTCTTTGCCCATGCACAGATATCCCTTCTACCTCTTCCTTGATCTTGTCCATCACTCTCTCCAGATGTGTGATGAAGATACTTGGCAATATTGGATCTCCTTGTCTCACACCTCTATTTGTTTTAAACCAACTTACCAACTCCCCGCATGTTCTTACTGCTGCCTCCACATTGTCATCGATATCTTTCAACAACCGTATTAATCTGCTATCCACTCTGTATGACTCCAACACTGCTCAAGTCACCTTCTGATCTATACTATCAAATGCCTTTTGAAAATCGACAAAGCAAGCGTATACGTTTTTGTTCTTTTGTCGAGCTTTCTCCATTATCAGTCTTTGTGCCAATAACTGCTGTATGGTACTTCTATCTTTTCTGAACCCTGCTTGCTTGTCTGCTATATGGTCTTCTATCTGCAATCTTAATCTCTCAGTCAATATCAGCAGCAGCACCTTACCTAGATGACTCATTAGGGCAATCATTCTGTAGTTCTTGCACTCCAATGTACTTCCTTTCTTGGG
The DNA here is from genome assembly GCF_033958435.1 of Carettochelys insculpta. NCBI lineage: Eukaryota > Metazoa > Chordata > Testudines > Carettochelyidae > Carettochelys > Carettochelys insculpta. Next base: position 18,330,361 of record NC_134150.1, read on the forward strand.
TATTGTCACTAGCACAGATCTTGTCCATTCCTTAGGTGCCTCCCCTTCTTTCCATGCTATATTACATAGTCGATGTATTTCCTGAATCATCTCTCCCATGATCTTATTTCCAGGGCTCTTGTTGTTCTTTAGTCATTTCACTGCTTTTTCTACTTCCTCCTTTGAAATATCTGTCTCACTCTTGATGCTCGGGGGAGATATCTTTCAGTTTTTCAATCAGTCTCTCTCAGACACTCAGGTCCAACTGTGCTTTGTATAGATCAGTGCAATATCTCGTCCATCGGTGCACAATCTTCTCCCTGTTCATGAGCACTTCGATCGCCATCTGCTTCAGTTGCCATTTCCTATTAATATTCCTAATTGTCTTATACACCTCCCTGGTCTTACGTTCGCTGTAATACCTCTCGATATCTTCACAACATATCTAGTGTAAAATCCCTACTTAGTTGGATATCAATGTGTTTTAATGGTTGTATCAACCAATAAGGAAAAGCACCTTGTTTTAGAAAATAACTGAAGAAAAAAAATATCAATTATTTAAACTGAGGTGTTTCACTTAATTGCCCTCATGTATATCAACTGACCCTGACACTAAATTCCTAGACTAAAAATATAATTAAGATTATAAAGGGCTTTGAACATTTTACAATTTTTGTAAGTAGAAGTCAGGAAATTCAGGATTGGTTAAAGTCTGAACATCTAAAAGTCAGGAAACTAGAATATGGAAGCAGTAAAAGACTAATAATTTCTGGACACTTATACGTTCAAAATAAGCCTTAACTGTAATGTGTATCCCAACAACCACCTTTCAACAATGCAACTCACAACTCCATGAGAAAATGTCTTGTGTCTCTAAACTAATCTCACCCATAATGAAGATCTGAAGTGTACCTGGTCGCCTTGCAGTATGAGAGATTGTGGAATTTCCACTGTGGAAGATACTTTGGAGCAGGTTGGATAAATACTGGTCAGGGATGATCTAAATCAGTTGTGGACAACCCGGGGGTTGCATGCAGCACACTGGGGCTCCACCTTCAGCCCATCGACCCTTTGGCTGCTCCCCACCCCCACTGCCTCTCCCATACCAGGGCACTAGAGCCCCACACGTCCTGTCTCTCCCCAAGCCCTCCCAGAATTTTCAGAGGAGCCACAAATTGCCTGATTCACACTCCTCCCCTTCCCCTCCTAGAGCTGGAGCACCAGGAATCAGCTGTTTGCAGTGTTCTAGCTCTGGGAGGGAGGAGGAGGAGTGGGTATGGAACACAAATCGGAATGTGTGCTCCAAAAGTGGTAGGAGGGGAAGGAACCAGTAAGTGCAGTCCCCAAGAGGAACAGCAAGAGAGAGACGCAGGGCTGCAGATGAAGCTACCACTCATACATCTGACCCACTGTTCAGGGTTGCCCACCCCTGAACTAGATGGTGCTCGGTCCTGCCATGAGGACATGGGACTGGCCTCTATGGCCTCTCAAGGGCTCATCCAGTTCTAATATTCTATGATTCTAATGATCACATAGGACTCTGCTTTTATTGTAAGTTATTTCAGGAAGAGTAGGAAAGATTTTATTTTGTAGTCAAGGCAGAATTGTTCATTCAGTGTTGGGACGTGCTGGTGAAACTATCAACAGGAGGTCAGTTAGCCCTGTTTACTTATTTATTTTTTTTTTGTAAATACACACACACTATTTGGCTACTCAGCTCCCCAGAACAACAGATCACAAAACAGTGTTGCAGTCATGGAGAAAGAACAAACTCATTTTCAGACAGGCCTTTGGTGGATGAATGTACAACCTAGTACAACCCAGTGAAAAAGTTTACACTTACAGGGCTTACTACAGTTTTTTTTAACTACTTTTTATAGAAATTATTTCTTTATGGCACAAAAAAGTATTATTTCTGAAAAATAAGCACTGCCTGGAAGCATTTAACTTTCAAACACTGTAGTACCAGGTTACAAACAGGAAACCAGACAGCAAGCAAGTAGCTTAATGATGAAAAGTAAATTAGAAATGGATAGAATTGTAACAATCTAAATTAACAAACTGGAACTCTGGGCTGAATCCTCAGCTGTAGCCAGAGTACAGCAGACAGCCAGGCGCTGTGCCAACAGCCACTGGCTCCAGCTATGCAGCAGCATCCAGACCTGTGCTCACCTTGGTAATCTCAGAGGAATGTACGAGGGTATGAAGAAGGCATTAGGACCCACCCAGAACAAGATGGCACCTCTGAAATCCAAATCTGGTGAAGTCATCGCTGACAAAGCCAAACAGATGGAGCGCTGGGATGAGCACTACTCTGAGCTGTACTCACGCGAGAATGTTGTGGTTGACGCAGCCCTCGATGCTGTCGAGCTCTTACCAGTAATGGACGAACTGGATCAGGAACCGACAGTGGATGAACTGAAGAGAGCCATCGACAGCATTGCAGCAGGAAAGGCCCCAGGCCAGGATGGTATACCACCAGAGGTAATCAAGTGTGCCGCAGACACACTCCTGGAACCCCTACATGAGCTACTGTGCCTGTGCTGGAAAAAGGGTGAGGTTCCACAGGATATGCGCGATGCTAACATTGTAACGTTGTATAAGAACAAAGGAGACAGAAGCGACTGCAACAACTACCGTGGAATCTCCCTCCTAAGCATCACTGGTAAACTGTTCGCTTGCGTCATCCTTGGCAGACTCCAGAAGATTGCTGAGAGGGTGTACCCCGAATCACAGTGTGGATTCCGCGCAGAGAGGTCTACCGTTGACATGGTCTTCTCTCTAAGGCAGCTGCTGCAGGAGAAGTGCAGGGAGCAGAGGAAGCCACTCTACATAGCCTTCATTGACCTGACCAAGGCCTTTGACTTGGTCAGCAGGGATGGTCTGTTCAAACTGCTCCACAAGATAGGCTGTCCTCCACGGTTACTCAAGATGATCCAGTCGTTCCACGAAGACATGAGAGGAACCATCCAACATGATGGCGCATTATCGGATGCTTTCAGAATCAGGAGCGGCGTCAAACAAGGATGCGTGCTTGCTCCGACATTGGTCGGGATCTTCTTCGCACTCCTCCTGAAGCATGCCTTTGGATCTTCAACAGAGGGCATCTTGCTGCACACAAGATCTGATGGGAAACTGTTTAATCTTGCAAGGCTGAAAGCTAAGTCTAAGGTGCGGGAAGTCCTCATCAGAGACATGCTGTTCGCAGACGATGCTGCTGTAGTGTGTCACACAGAAGACCAGCTTCAAAAACTGCTGGATCATTTCTCCAAAGTGTGCAAGGACTTTGGGCTTACCATCAGCCTAAAGAAGACAAACGTACTCGGTCAGGATGTTGCTGAATTCCCATCAATCAGCACTGACAACTATACGTTAGAGGTCGTCCACGAGTTCATTTACCTCGGGTCCACCATCACTGACACCCTGTTGTTGGACACTGAGCTAAATAGGAGGATCGGAAAAGCGGCCACAGCTCTGTCCAGACTCAGCAAGAGAGTGTGGAACAACAACAAGCTGTACACTCACACCAAAATGCAAGTCTACAGAGCCTGCATCCTCAGCACCCTCCTTTATGGCAGCGAGACTTGGACCCTGTATGCCCGCCAGGAAAAAAGGCTGAACATCTTCCACTTGTGCTGCCTCAGATGCATCCTTGGAATATCATGGAAGGACAGAGTGACCAACACCGCCGTCCTCGAGCAAGCTGGAATCCCAACCATGCACACCCTTCTCAGGCAGCGCCGGCTCCGCTGGCTTGGCCACGTCCACAGGATGAATGATGGAAGGATTCCAAAAGACATCCTGTGTGGTGAGCTAGCCTCTGGCAAAAGACCTCCCGGACGCCCCCAGTTGCAGTACAAAGATGTCTGCAAGAGAGACCTCGGAGAGGTAGACATCAAGCTAGACAACTGGGAAGAACTAGCAGATGACCACAGCAGATGGAGGCAGGGGTTCCACAAGGGCCTTCAGAAGGGTGAGATGAGGATCAGACAGCTAGCAGAGGAGAAGCGAGCGCACAGAAAGCACACTAAGGACTTGCCAGACACCCACGACATCTGCAAGAGATGCAGCAAGGACTGTCACTCTCTTGTGAGTCTTCATAGTCACAGTAGATGCTGTAAATGAAGTCCTAAATTGAAACTATGAAGGGCGCGATCCATAGTCTACGTAGACTGAAGGATGCCTACTACAAAAAGCCAGAGCTGGCTAATCATCAGTGGGCAGAGAAGAAAGCACAAAAGGAGCTAGCTAAAGGGGTTTTTGGCTGGTCTCACTTTCAGCCTATTAGTACAGAGCAGTCCATTTGTCCTTCAAGGTAAATAAAATCATTCTGTGAAGACAGAATTTATGATTTAACTTTTCATGTAAATCTGCAACGTCTTTGTTACTAAAATCCAATACTGAAAAATATAATGGTACATTTTGGGTCATCACAGAATCATCATTAGCCTTGTAAAGGAATTAAAACAATTGCTCTTCCATGACTAGTTACGACAAGGATTTATTTGTATGTTGCATTAGGCTCAAGCCAACATTCTTGATTTGTGATTTTCACATACCATTAGTTAGCTGGTATTTCTTTGCATTGCTACGCAGCCAGCTAATTGCAAGATGTGCCGACTCCTTCATGACATCCCCAAGCTGTCCCGTTAGAGTGAGCTGACCTTCTCCATCCATTTGGCTGGCCTCTACAAACATGAGCTCACCTCCTAAAGGAGTCCAAGCCAAGCCTATGGCTACTCCTGGCTGATTCAAACGTTCAGATACCTGAAAGGAAACAGCTCAGAGTAGAACACAATTCTCAAGAAAAAATGCAAAAAAAGCTTTGAAAATATTTTTGAAAGTCTTAATTAACATTCGCAATTTAAAGTAAAATTCTTAGAATACCCAAATTTGCTAAGGCAGGGATTTTACTGATGCCTTCAAATGACTAAATTTTAAACAAAGGCTATAAGCAAGTCTTCAATCATACTTACTTCCTCCTGGCAATAATTCTCCCAAAGCGTGAAAATAAATTACAGCACTAGGACATGTCAACAGATGCATTAGCTCTCAGCTGCAGCATGCAGCTGGGCAAACAGGTGCTGATCCAGAATCCACTTAACTCAAGAGGAGTTTTCCTTTTTTCAATGGACTTTGGAGCAGGCCTGTTCTGCAAACGCTTAGTCCAATTTTCGAACGAGTTCACTTTAACTGTGTTCACCCCTCTAGTGTATGCTTTCTATGACTCTTCTACCAAGAGAGCCAATATCGACAGTTATGAAACTAAATTTAAATCTTTAATATTGCCCCAAAGTCTAATTTCAAACTGTGTTTTCAACAGGAAAATTTGCAATTTACGCTCTATGTACAGGGAACAGGCACTATAACATAAGATGCCTATCAACAATATTCACTGCAAACCCTTGTTAAGCAATCCCACATAGAATACATTGGAGAGAACGGCCATCTGCTAGGGGCCAATATGTGAAGAGAGCCAATGAAAAATTCATTGCCTCAGTTATTCATTAAAATTGCCCAGTTCTACTAAGGAACAAGCCTTGCCTCTTAGGGAGTACCATGTGCTTATCTGTACCTGGCTAAGACCTACATAACTGAAAGAATGTTTATATCTCAGTGGGCCACACAGCCACCACTGAAGCCAGCGGAGGAGCCTGAGAGAGAAGGGACAAATGGCAGAAAATTCTCAGGGAGGGCCCCTTTGGTTTGGAGTTCCCTTCCACCCATCCTCCTGCATTAACCTTCAGAGCCTACTGCAAGCCAGGGTTATTTGTTTTCCTGAGCAGTGCCTGGAACAAAGGAAAAGTGCTCCTTTATACAGAATGAGTGTATATAGCTATGACTGCATGTTCAGTGCTACAGCTGCACTGCTACTGCGTATCTGGTGAAGACATTCTTCTGATAGGAGACAGCTTCCCCATGGGCATAACCAGTCCACCTTCAGAGGTGCCAGAAGCTCAGTCAGCAGGAGTTCTTCCACTGACACGATGCTGCATACACGGGCCCTTATGTCACTTGAACTTATAATGCTCGGGGTGGTGGCTTAGGCCTGGTCTACGCTAGGGATCAAAGTCAATCCCAGATACATAATTCCATGGCATTTGTGTAGCTAGAATCGATGTATCAGGATCAGTCTTCCCTGGTGTAGACCAGGAATCATTGGGCTCACACCAGTGTCTCGTATTCTACACATCAGGGTCAATGGCCAAGCCCAGAGAACTCGATTTTGCCATGTCTTCACACACATAGCAAAATCAACCCCCAGAAGACTGACTGACTCTCCCATATGTATAGACATACCCTTATTCATACCCCTGAGGAACATAAGTAATGTTAACATAGGCTGTAGGGTAGGTATAGCTTTAACAAACGCAAATAAAGATAGCACAGGAGCTCCCATTGTAATCTTTTGCCCTTCTCTCCCATCCCATCCCCAAAAGCAGATTGAACTTCATTAGCATCAGAGGTCTGAAAAAGTGGATTATTAACTAAATGTGTTAGGAGCAGCAGGTCTCTCCAACTGTGGGTCAGGATCCCAAACTGGGGCTCAGACCACAGCCCCCCTGCCTGGGGACAGAGCAGAAGCCCCAGGGCTTCAGCCTTGAGTGATGGGGCTCAGGTTATAGACCCCCTGAAGTCACTGGACTTTGATCCTGGGACCAGGGCAGCAGGGCTCTAGTGTGCCGAGGCTTCAGTCTCCCCTGGGGCTGCGTGGTAATTTTGGTTGTCAGAAGGGGGGGTGGAATGCAATGACATTGGGGGACCACCGCTGTAGAGAACAGCTACAGGAGCAAAAGAGAAGCCCCCCCTCCCCAGTTGGGTTCTCTGTGGCAGGGAGCAGAGAATGATTTTGCAACCACCAGCCAAATGAGTGAAAATTTCCTTCGTGATAGCGTAGATGCAATACCTGCCCCTGATTTCACACACCACAGTTACACCCTCCTCTCCAAACACACACAAGCTGCGTCTACACGTGCACGCTACTTCGAAGTAGCGGCACCAACTTCGAAATAGCGCCCATCGCGTCTACACGCGTCGGGCGCTATTTCGAAGTTAACTTCGACGTTAGGCGGCGAGACGTCGAAGTCGCTAACCTCATGAGGAGATAGGAATAGCGCCCTACTTCAACATCGAAGTAGGGACCGTGTAGACGATCCGCGTCCTGCAACGTTGAAATTGCTGGGTCCTCCATGGCGGCCATCAGCTGGGGGGTTGAGAGATGCTCTCTCTCCAGCCCCTGCCGGGCTCTATGGTCACCGTGGGCAGCAGCCCTTAGCCCAGAGCTTCTGGCTGCTTCTGCGGCAGCTGGGGATCTATGCTGCAGGCACAGGGTCTGCAACCAGTTGTCAGCTCTGTGTATCTTGTGTTGTTTAGTGCAACTGTGTCTGGGAGGGGCCCTTTAAGGGAGCGGCTGGCTGTTGAGTCCGCCCTGTGACCCTGTCTGCAGCTGTGCCTGGCATCCCTATTTTGATGTGTGCTACTTTGACGTGTAGACGTTCCCTCGCAGCGCCTATTTCGATGTTGGGCTGAGCAACGTCGAAGTTGAACATCGACGTTGCCGGCCCTGGAGGACGTGTAGACGTTATTCATTGAAATAGACTATTTCGATGTCGCAACATCGAAATAAGCTATTTCGATGTTGGCTGCACGTGTAGACGTAGCCACTGTGAGAGTAACAGAATCTACTACATGGGTCACACAACTGTGCTACTCTAAAAGAGGGATTTTAGAACAAAGCACTGTGTGTAGAAGTTTGCACACTAGCTATCCTCTTCCTCCCGCCTCCCTCTTAAAAAAAAAATCCCCTATTATGCCATCAAATACTTCAGGCAAAAGCATGTTCTCAGCTGTGGAGTGCTGGAATGAGTTTCCTTTGAACGGCAACACTCTACACAGCAGAGATTATTGTTGCCCTACTGGTTTTCTAAGGTCCACTATCCTGCAAGTGCTACCCCCTACTACAGAAACTACACTATACAAAACCATGACCACGGAAAGCTCTGCATATGGTAATAGACAATATGCCTGTACCAAACTGTCAACTCCATTTTGTTGTCCTGTGGCACCTTAAAGACTAACAAATTTATTAGGTCATGAGCTTTTACGGGCAAAAACCTACTAAGTTAATAAATCTGTTAGTCTTCCAGTTGCCACAGGACTGCCCGTTACTTCTGTCAGAATTTCCAGATCTGACGAAGTCGGTCTGCCCCACGAAAGCTCACTGCCTAATGACTCATTTTGCTAGTCTTTAAAGTGCTACAGGACTGCTTTGCTGTTTTGTGAAGATACAGACTAACCTTCAGACTAACACGGCTACCTCGCTATGCCTGTTACTTGTCATTTGTGACACTAAGGACTAACAGCTGGGTGACCTGTATTGGGTGGGACGGTCCCATATTTGGGATGCCAAAAAAGGTGGCCCTACTTATTTTTTAAAAGGGACTCACTGACCCATATTTGGGCTGGCGGGGGGGGAGGACACCAGCAGCTACCACTTCCCCAGGGCTCTGGGGGTGGGGAGCGATGGTGCCCCACGGCTTGGTGGAGCTCAAGGAGCCACCCCTCCCCCCCATCTCTCTGTCCCGTATTTGGGACAGGGAGATACGGTTGCCCTAACTAACAGGGCTACCTACCCCTCCAAGATTCTATTGTTTTGTGTCTTCCATTGTACATGCTAACTGCTAGTTTGTACTCTGAGTTGTAAAAGCAACTCAGCCTTGGTGAGGCCAATCTATTCTAGATACTGGTCCTGCCCACACAGGATGAAACACTTTGAAGATGATTTTCAATTGAGACACCCATCAACTCTGTATTAACTGCTGATCCATCCACAAGACCAATGAAGCCTGGCTGAGGGCAGGGGGAAGGACTAGAGCCCTTCAGCCTTGGCACCTGGGCAACGGGGCGTGTTGAATGTTTTTGTGAGAGGGGGTCAGCCACAATCTTCCTTCTCATCTTTTCCATTTATTTGCCAAATAATACTTTTATGTGCGCAGAGGCGTGTGCACCACCTGACCAAATATAACACCTAGCTGTGAGCGCTCTGCTGATCAGCACCTGACTCTTTCCCGAGTGGCTGCACAAGTCACACACGAGTGTGCCTTATATACCCCGTGCTCGAAACGGAGCATATGGGATTCAGCAGTTGGGTCTACTGAACTGCGATTCTTCTGGTGGTGGGCTGGGCCAGGTTGTCACCTTAAGGCTATGTTTACAGACTTCTGCTGGTCTTACCTCTGCTGCTCAGGAGCAAGCGCATGTGCTCGCCATGACTGACAGCTCTGCTGGCAGAAGTCTGATTTAGATGCAGCCATATTGTCAATGCCATACTTTCAGTGCGATAGTTTGTTTCACTCATGGTTTTCATAGACTCCTAGGGCTGGAAGGAACCTTAGATGATCATCAAGACCAGCCCCCTGCCCAAAGCAGCATCATCCCTAACTAAATCATCCCAGCCAGCTCTTTGTCCAACTTCTAGGGATGGAGATTCCATCACCTCTCTAGGTAACACGTAACGGTGCTTATCCACTCGCCTGTTGAAATACGTCTTTCCTAATATCCAACCTACACCTCTCTCCCTGCAACATGAGACCATTGCTCCCTGTTCTGCCATCTGTCACTACTGAGAACAGCCTCTCTTCATATGCTTTAAAGCCCACCTTCAGGGAGTTGAAGGCTGCTATCAAATTGCCTCCCACTCTTCTGCAAACTAAATAAACCCAAATCCGTCCACCCCTCCTCACAGGTCATGTGCTCCAACCCCCTAATCATTTTGGTTGCCCTCTGCTGGATCCTCTCCAATGCATCCACATCCTTTTTACACTGGTGGACCCAGAACTGGATGCAATACTCTAGATGTGGCCTCGCTAGCGCCGAGCAGAGGCAAATAACTTCTCTAGCTCTTCCGCAGCACGCCAGCTGAAAACTACTGCTTTGAGCAGATAGGCTGGAAGAGAAAATTGGCTGAGAAGCTTGCAGGAGCAGGTGAGACTCCTGGCAGGAGGAGGATCCAGTGTGACCAGGCCCCATGGAAAATCAGCCTGCTGGAAGAAGGCTCTGACCACTTCCTATCCCACCTGCCCTCAGCTATTTCTTTCACTTGTGTCTGAAAAGGAACTGGGCCCAGCCTGGTCAGCTGCCTTCCCCAGTGGCAGGAGAATAGACTCATGGCAGGGCTCTCTGCTTAACCCCTTGTCCCCAGTGGGCTGATCTGATAAGCACAATTCTTACTGCCTGCACTGTCCACCCAAAAATGCTCCCTACATGAGGCAGGCGCTGCAGCCCATGCCACAGAGAGAGGAGTAAAGTTGTCACCAGCTCAGGCTAAGGGAGAGACTAAACAGTGGTCCTGGTCATGTGAGGCTGTGTTACAAGGTCCAGCCATATCTGTACACCTGCTCCAAAAAAGCTGCTAGTTTAGGCACAGCCTAAGTATTCTAGACTTTCCTCACGTCTAAAGAGCCTCCCACGCTATCAAAATTCTTAGGTACCTCATTGCTCAACCACAGGCCTAACCTCCTCCAGCCCTGTCTGAACCGGATTTTCATCAGTTTAAAGTAAGCACTAGGAAGGGTGTGCTGCACTCTTGTTTATCATACTGATCAAGGCTCCTCCTTCCAAAGGGCCATGCACACCTAAATAACAATGCAGTCATCCGGCAGTAATCTGTCCCATCACCAAAGTATAATTAAACCTGAGAAGGCCAAGATTTCTTAAGGTCTGGCTTTCACAAGCTCCCTTTCCTGTTTAACAAGTGCAAAACAACTTCCTTTCTGCAGTTAACAGCTTTACACTCTCCAGCTAGTGCCAGTGATTACTGACCAAAAGGATGTGAATGAAAGAGACAGCTGATTCTCACAGCCTCTCAAGGGGACTGTTCTGCTTGCCTGTCGAGCCAGCTCAGTCATGTGCAAGCCAACACTTATCAAATGTGTAAGAATTTAATTTGGTGTAAGGCAACTAAATAGATGTTAAGCTATTCTCCCCATCAGGTTATTCAACTCCAATGTCAAATCAGTCCTACTGAATGGAGCAGAAACTTGGAGAACAACAAAGAGGACTGTCAAAAAAATAAATCTAGATGTTTATCAATAACTGCCTCTGTAAAATCCTCCGGCTCCATTGGCCATCCACTGGCCAGTGACCATAGACCATCAACAACCAAGACGTGTGGCAACTGACTCACCAACTTCCTGCCAAAGAAGAAATCAGGAAGACAAGATGGCGATGGATTGGACATACCCTTAGGAAACCAACCACCTACATCACAAGACAAGCCTTAAGTTGGAACCCAGAAGGAAAAAGGGAATGGGGGTGCCAACAAACACCTGACATAGAGACCTGAAGGCAGACATTAAGACAACGGGATAGACTTGCTCAGAACTGGAAAAGATTGCCCAGGACAGTGGATGCTGGCACATGGTTGCCAATGACCTGTGCTCCAAGATGTAGGGGAGGAAGAGGCTTACTACTGCAATATTATCCCCTCACAAAAGAGAACTTAAACTCCACATGCTCCTTTTCAGTACTTCGACATTTTGGATGTTGTGTTCTGTGCTTTGTGCTGCAAGGTGCATAGTGCATGCTAGATTTCACCCATAACTAGGAGTGGCTTTCTTAACGTTTACTTCATTTAGAAGTTTGACAGCTCAGATGTGAAAGCTGTAATTGTGCTATTTGTGACTGGCTCTTGCATGACATCTTGCTGGCTACAGATCGCTGCTCCTGAGTTAGAAGGGAACTTGCAGAATGGCCAATGGCATAGTGCCTTTGGACAGAAGCAAGACATTAAGCTGTTTGCGTTTATTCACAGATCAAATGACATCCTCACCCCACACCCCTATTGTTTTATTGCACTGCACTTGAGCAAGATAGTAGGTGCACCAAGAGATGAGGTAAGACCGATTGTGCCAAATGCTTCACTTTATTTGTACCCACACCTAGGATCTGGTTATATTCGTGATGCGATGCTACCATCTTGGGCCCTGCATGTGGTTTAGTAGGACCAAAGGCATCACACGTGACCAAATGTGGTCCTGTTTTGATAAATGGATACAGAAAAGAAACGTACAGCTAAAAAAGCAAAGTGGTCTTTTGCCATACAGCTTCGCTTTTTATGTTCATCACATTTGAAAATTCACAGTGCCAGGGAATGCTGACTCCTGCTCTAGATGATCATGATGGTATCCTCTGACCATGAAGTGCAAAGGCAATGATGCATTTGTCACATATCTCCTTTAAAAGTGCCCAGATAGAGACAAAGACTACTGTGGGGTTTTTTTTCCCATTTGCCATCAAACATATTTACTCCGTAGGGAGCTGCCTACACTAGTCATCAGTGGATCCTATGCCCTGACCTCTGAGGAAGCTCTGCTTTAAAAAAAAAAAGAGCCATCACCCACACAGACATATTGCTCTTTGGAATTACCAGATGTGTATCATCTCCTGGAGTTAAGTGGTGTGTCTCTCTCCCCCGCCCACCCCACCCGCAAGAAACACAAAGGGGGAAGGAGAGAAGAAAAGGAGCGGCCTCCATTATAACTTTCAGCTCAACAGTTGAGAAACTCAGTGATGTGGGAGAGCAGTTAGGTGAGTGACCTAACCACTGCAATAAGGGATATTCTAGTGTGTGCGTTTTTCTCTCTCTCTGCACTCCGTCTAGTGTCCCAGCCAAAAAAGCAGCATGTGCACTGGCCCCTTTGTCGTCAGAAGCCTGCAGTCTAGACGTGGCCTGACAGAATGAATAGTCCAGCCATCAGGACAACCCCCTGAGAGGTGAGGAGACCCAAGTTCAAATGCCATCTCTACACCAGAAAGGGAGACCTCCTCCTCAACCCCACATATGCCTGGCTGTTCTCCAGGAATTTAGGCAGCTTCTGAACAGGGCTGCCAAAGTAAGTCTGAGAAGAGCTGATAGGACGTCAGACATAAGTGCTTGGATGCCTAGACTAAGCACCTATCCAATGACATAGAATCATAGGACAATAGAGCTGGAAGAGCCTAAAAAAGCCATCAAGTCCAGCCCCCTGCCCTAGGCAGGACCAAACCCATCAGATCAGCCCAGCCAGGGCTTTGATGAGGTGAGACTTACACACCTCCAGGGATGGAGACTCCACTACTTGCCTTGGTAGACTATTCCAATAATTCACCACCCTCCTAGTGAATAAGTTTTTCCTAACGTTCAACGTGGACCTTCTCAACTGCAACTTGAGACCATTGTTTCGTGTTTTGCCATCTGTGACCACTGTGAACAGCTTCTCTCCAGCCTCTTTGCAACCTCCTATAACCTTAGGCACCAAAGGGAAATTTAACAATTGATGTAGCTCAGTGGTAGAGTGAGTGCTTTGCAGATGTGAGGTCTTGGGTTCAATCCCCAGCATTCGGAGGGAAGGATAGCTCAGTAGTTTAAGCATTGGCCTGCTAAACCCAGGATTGTTAGCTCAATCCTTCAGGAGGCCGTTTAGGGATTGGGGCAAATAGATGCCAGGGATGGTACTTGGTCCTGCCAAGAGGGCAGGGGACAGGACTAGATAAGGTCCCTTCCAGTTCTAGATGTGCACCTCCAATTAAAAGTTTAAAAAGAAATCAAGTGAGTAGGAACTTTAGGTGCTTACAGAGATAAGCAGCAGCACCTGGGTCCAACATTAAGGGTGTGTTTGCACTTGCATTCTTCTTTCGAAAGAGGCATGCAAATGAGGCATAAATTTGCATAGACACCTCATTTGCATATTCTAATTTCAAAAGAGGTTCTTTCGAAAGAAGAAAGCCAGTGTAGACACTGCTCTTTTGAAAGTAAACCCATCTTCAAAAGAATCCTTCTTCCCTTTATTTAATGGGAAGGAGGATTCTTTCGAACATGGGGTTTACTTGCGAAAGAGCAGCATCTACACTGGCTTTCTTCTTTCGAAAGAACCTCTTTTGAAATTAGAATATGCAAAACAGGTGCCAAATATGCAATTTTTATACCTCATTTGCATTTTAATGTGCTCCATTTGCATACCTCTTTCGAAAGAGGAATGCAAGTGTAGATGCTCTCAGTCTTTTGGAGGATTTAGCCTTCAGTCTCTTTTCTAATGGAAGAGCTCAGAATAAAATAAATTTGATTTACTAGAAATGTCTCGTTCCAAGGTATCTGTCCTTTGGGAAAGCAGATCAGTCCAATCATTTTAAGTGGTCCATTCCTCCTTGCTTGACCCACTACATCTAAGTACTGACATGAAAATCACCTTCATTGTGTCTTGATTTTGGAGACTTATACAGGACAGAATGCAGGTCAGAGGGGAAGCTTTCAAAAACTTGATACAGAGAGAAGGGAGACTCTTTGAAGGCTGCAAAAAAGAAAACCCAATGGCAGCCAGCCTTTCTGCAAGGGCGGGGATGAGTGCTACACTTTTCATTCGGAAAAGAATCACTTGGCCATTTGAGGACGTTCATCAGAGAGAATTTAACTGACAAAATTCATTAGAAGAGTTACAGGATCATTTTAACACATCCACATCCCCCACCAAAAGTGTTTTGAAATATTCTGGACCCATCTAATATTTATGTCCCACAAGATACTTACCCAATTATCACCCAGCACAATTTGTTACCCTGGAAACTGATCACCCTTAGGTTATGCTTGTCAACAGCTACTTTTGGCCGTGTCTACACGTGCCCCAAACTTCGAAATGGCCATGCAAATGGCCATTTCGAAGTTTACTAATGAAGCGCTGAAATGCATATTCAGCGCTTCATTAGCGTGCGGGCAGCAGCCGCGCTTTGAAATTGACGCGCCTTGCCGCCGCGCGGCGCATCCAAACGGGGCTCCTTTTCGAAAGGACGCCACCTACTTCGAAGTCCCGTTATTCCCATGAGCTCAATTTCGAAGCGCCGCTGCCGCCCGCATGCTAATGAAGCGCTGAATATGCATTTCAGCGCTTCATTAGTAAACTTCGAAATGGCCATTTGCATGGCCATTTCGAAGTTTGGGGCACGTGTAGATGTAGCCTATAAGAACAGTAATTGATGTTCTGTTCAAGTATAAATTCACTAATCCATTTTTCATCTGAAGTAGATCTTACCCAGGAAAGCTCATGACCTAATAAACTGGTTAGTCTCTAAGGTGCTACAGACTACTGATTATTAGTAATACCTAGTTCAAGTAATGTAAGTGAGAGAAATTTCCAGGTGCTTAGAAGCGTAGGACTTTGCCAGGTTTCATCTCTATTCCTATATGCCATTTGGTGTGGCTTCCTGAATTTCAAGTATGGCAAAAATATTTACCTGCAAACAGCGGCACTTGCATATTAATACATGTACAATTAGGAATAAGGTTTAAAAATTTGACTTCTAATATTTATCCCCCAAGAACTTCAAAGCACTTAAAATATTTGAGGAAAAAGTGATAAATTAGCAACAATGGCACACAAACTGTTGCACTTCTGTTCCCAGTTGAACAATCTCTTCTAGAACTGTTCCCAAATTGAGAACTGAGATAATGGATTAAATCACAAGTCAGAATGCTGGGATCTTTTTTTTCTTCTGTCTGTACCCAGACTAAAGAACACAAAGAAATGTAGCCATTTTGATTCAGGAACTAGTCCTCTTCCGGACAAGAAACTGGTGTGTAGTTGTGTGCATGTTTCTCCCAACAAAATTTCATTACAGAGAGTCCATTGCTGACTTTGAAGTATTTAAAGCCATCATTTAGTTGTAGCCCCAAATTTTTATGACTATGAAATCTCCACTAGCAACAGAGTAGACTTGTTCAATCAGGGAGCACCTTTGCCTAGATCACAGCTTTACATAGCTTTGAATGTCTTGAATATTTAAATCCACAGATTTGTGCAAAACTGCAGCTTTCAACAAATCTGCATTTAAAACATTAAAAATTCAAGTAACATTCCAATGAGCTCTTCAGATTCTCCCCTTACAGCCAAATTTTCAGTAGTCAAAATAAATTTGTATAACTGAGGTGATACAAAGTGTTCTTTACTTAAAAAGACCCTGTATCTCACTAATGTCTTGTTTACAAAAGCAGGCTCCAAGGAAAGGAAGCATAAGCAATTCCTGTAAGAGCTGTAGACAGCATTACAAAGAATTTGTTGGCCACTAGCAACAAAACAGTCATAACACTAGGCAAGAGATTTTAAAAGTACCATCTTAAAATCAAATGCTCGTAAATTGCAAGCTGCCCAACTTCTGTAGTTGAGATTGGCAAGGTGGTTTCAGAGGGACTGAAGTGAAAGGGTGGAGACTGCTGAAAAATCAGAATCACTTGCCTACAAAAAAAAAAAAAAATCTCCTCTTCCTCCTACCTCCCAATGTGCAAGGGCAGAGACCAAAAATCGCTACTGTGATCTTATCCCACCACAGACAGATATAAATTTACATTATTACTCAGCACTTCATGTGGAGTCCTCCCCTCTGCCTGCAAATTCCCTCAGCTTCTTTCGCTGTCATCAATCACTTTTTCCATCATCCTTTTTGGACACATCAATCCCATTGTTCCCATCTTTTTACCAATTACCACCAATCCCTGACAGGCTTACATTCTGCAGCCCCGCAGCTTGATCCCAAACAATTAACTCACTTTCCTTCTCAGTCCACGCATCCCCAGCTGCCTCCTCCAAATCCCTTCACAGTCTGGCCCTCTCTTCCCAGTGAGAGACAGCTTCGGGGCAAGCTACTAGAAGCAAGCATTTCACATCTCATAAGTCTCCAGTTCACTTTTATTTGTTATTGGTTCCTTGTTCCCTTCTACAGAATTAAGGAAGCAAACACTGTTCTCTGCTTCAGCAACTGTTTTGCTCTCCTGTGGTACTAGACACTGACTTATGGAATACAAAGAGCCATAATTTGCTGCTCAGTAAGTTCAACTGGATCCATGGGAGGCAGATGATAACTGAAGTGCAAGTAGCCGAAGGAGAAACTCAAGATAAGGAGTCCTACCTCAGGAATGGTAGTTGGCCAATGTAACAGAGCAAAGTACCAGATGCAGGAAGTAAGGAGGATGACTGGAGGCATGCCCTTACATCAAGGGTGTGCAAAGTGGGGGGCAGACCCCCATGTGGTTGTGTGAAATTTTGTAAGGAGGGGGGGTAGGAGGGTGAAGCACAATCTGCTGCTGGAGCTCAGGTTCATCCATCTCATTAAAATGCCGAACTATGTTACTGTTTTTATGTAATTGTATTCACATTTATATACCAACTAAAAGTTTTTACACTCTGCAGACTTCTTACACATGCCCAGAGGGTTTTTTTTTTTCATATGAACGAAACCAAAATTTCCATGAGTTTGACTTACGTTAGACAGGCTGCAGGGGCCTGCTAATTGTAGGGACAAAAAGTGGGGCCTGACGTAAAAAGTTTGCTCACCCCTTCCTCAGATGATGGTGCAAGGCAGACTAAAATTGGGATGGGGCTGTAGAGTCACAAACAGAATTTTTGGTAACAAGTGGGATAAAGTGAAGTGGCTGCTTTTATACCTAAAAAAAAAAAAAAAACAACTAATTTTAAGTAGTACTTGGGTTTAGCTGACAGGGGTTCTGTTTAGGAAGCAGGCATCTGTTTTTTGCCCAAGACAAATAAATTTATAAGCTCTCAGGAAAAAAAAAAAACAACACACTATTAACTTCAAAGATCTCACCTAGTATGTAGTCACATCATAGGACTATTGTATGCTATCGCACAATATACTTACTTATTTTTATTTTTTCACCTAAAGAAATTCAATCTTGTTGCATGCAGACCAACTGTAAAGGTGCTTAGGCACAAGGGTCAAGAAACACAGTTCTATCAAAAAGTACACAAGAGCAGTCACCAGTGATGTAACTAATCACAATGGACAAAAATAACTTAAGTGAAAAGGGAGATACAGCCAAAGAAAAATGAAAAACTGTTACCTCCATTTCATACATAGGTGGCCCCAGGATATCTTTTAAGGCATGGAAATCAATTAGTATTGGCATTTCTGGTGGCAGAGCCAGGTCAGGTGTGTCAGTGATGGATTCGGTTTTTGCATCTTCTTCAACATGCTCTCTGCAGTCTACAAAAAGAAAATCTCAGTTAGGGTTTGTAAAAGCATTTCTTAATAGGAAAATAAAGCACTCAAAATATTAATAAAAGTAGTTTATACACAATCTAAAAAAACTTTGGGCACCCGAATGGCCCCACAATATGCCAACATTTTATGGCTGACCTAGAATGATGCTTCCTCACCTCCTGTCCCCTAGCACCCATCCTCTACTTACACTAGACTGATGACATCTTCTTCTTACGGACCCCTTGAAGAATTGCACAGGGATTGCAACAATTTATACCCCACTATCCACTCAACCTGTACCATTCCACACAACAAATCCATTTCCTGGACACTATAAGTCAACTATGGTCACATTAATACCATTCTATACCACAAACCCAATGACTGCTACTCTTACCAACATGCACCCAGCTTTCATCCAAGACATCACACAATCTGTTGTCTACAGCCAAGCCCTAAGATAAAACCATATCTGCTCCTATCCCACCTACAGAGACAAAAACCTCCAAGATCTTTACCAAGCATTCTTAAAAACTAAATTACTCACCCGGGAAAAAAAAGAAACTGACTGACAGAGCCAGACAAGTAATCAGAAGTCATCTGCATCATGATAGGCCCAATAAGGAACAACAGAACACCACTTACCTGTCACCCCCACCTTAAAATCCTCCAGCGCATCAACAACGTACAAGCTGTACTGGAACATGATCCCTCACTCTCATAGTCCTTGGGTGACAGGCCAGTCCACTCCTACAGACAGTTGCCCAACCTCAAGAAAATACTCACAAGCAGACACACACCATACCACAAAAACCCTAACCCAGGAACGTTGCCCTGCAACGTTGCCAACTCTACCCACATACCCATACAAGTGACACCACCACAGGACCTAAGCACATCAGCCACGCCACCAGGGGCTCATCCAGGTGCACATCCACTAATGCGATAATATATGCCAGCAATGCCCCGCTGCCACGTACAATGGGCAGTCTCTGTGCCAAAGGATAAATGGACATAAATCTGACATCAGGAACTGGGATACATTTAAACCTATAGGGGAAAACTTTAATCTCCCTGGACATTCAACAATGGATTTAAAAGTAGCCATTCTTCTACAAAAGAATTTTACTACAAGATTACAGATGGAGACATCTAAATTGGATTTGCAAATCTGACACAATTAAATTAGGCCTTAAGAGAGATCTCAACTATCTTACGCCTCTCAAAGGCAATTTTCCCACCTTTGATAGCTACATGAATGGGACACATGCTATTTAATTTGTTTCATTATCTGGTTATACTAGTGTAAGGTAACACTTTTTCCCCTCCTGACTATATAAACCCTGGATTCTATTTGTCCACTCCAGCCATCTGAGGAAGCTGGTTTTACCCACAAAACCTCATGACCTAATAAATCTGTTAGGTCTCTAAGCTGCTAGAGGATTACTTATTTCTAAAATATTTAAGTCTTTTGGAAATACCCACTTATCAGACAAAAAATATTCAAGATAAGATTATCAGCTCTCCAATTTACCTATTATGCTTAAGCATCTGTGTTATTTTTAGTGGCCCAGAAGGGATAATGTTAACTCAGAGATGGAGGGTGCGGGGGAAGAGTGCTGACCTACAAATTATTTCTTAAAACTAGGATGTTTAAAAAACAGTGTCAGTCAGTCAGTCAGTCATTCAGTTATTGCAGCCAGAGAAGAAAATGCACAAAGTTTGTTCTCCCTGAGATCCATGCATAGTATTTGCATTGCATGATCAGTGTATCAATACTGTGCATGGAAACAGTTGCTCTACATATGGAAATAACATGTTTATACTTATGCCTTTTGTTAGTATTTTGTAAACGATGTCAACATTGCATAGCCCTGCCCTCTTTTTGAAAAGGATCAAAGGACTTGGAAACACTCAGAACAGGTTCTATAAAATGAAGCAACAGCACACCTGGGCTACACCTGACCCAGACATTGTTTTGCTGTATTCCTGCAATTAGCTACAACAACCTTCCTTTGGTGCTCAAACTGATTTAGTAATACATGGGTGTACATGACTTGGGGATTCCATTAACACACACAGAGTACAGAGCAGAAGCTCATTATCACATTTTAAGTCCATCCACTTCCATAGTTACAGTACAAAACTACTCATTAAAGTGATATTCAATTTTTTTTAAACTACAGCACAAATAAAAAGTTGTTTATATCCCTGGTACTATTGAACAAAGACAATGAAGTTCAGTAGCTCTACTTCCTTCTTCCCCTGCCCCAACCCACAGATCTCATCACTATCTTCCAAGCAGTGTGCCCAATTAGTCACAGAAGTGGCAGAAAATGGGAAGCCTGCTACTTGCGGTATGTCTAAAGAGGACAGAAGCATGCGTGGAATACAAATATGTCCACTGGTGGCTCATGAGATCCTGATATGCTGGACTTCACATTATAGGCACTCAAAGGGATACACCAACTCAGCCCAATAAAACTCACCTTTCTCGCTGCAATGCATGAGCTCTCAAATGATGCTTTCACTTCTTAAGATTATCTTACGGGTTGCCTTCAATACACTGAAGATCGACCCAATGAGGGTCAATCTTCTGGAGTTCTATTTAGCATACCTAGTAGGAACGTGTGAAATTCAAAAATCTGGGGTCGACAGTTGACCCTGTACTCTCAATATTGCGAGGAGAAAGGGAGATCAATGGGAGAGTTTCTCCTGTCGACCTCCCTCTTTAAGGGCAGACAGGTAAGTTGATTATAGTTAAATCAATTCTAGCTATGCATTTGCCATAGCTAGAATTGCGAATCTACAATCAACTTTAGTGTCTAGCGTAGACCTGTCCTTAGATGGCTCCTACAGGCTACTTAGAACTCTCTACATAAAACTGGCTTCCCTAGCTTTTACAGTGGTTAATGGGGCTCATACTGAGCAAAAATGGTCAATAGGAAGAACTCCAAATGATTTTAGTGAGATCACAACTTGGTGCAGCTGCTTTGTCGTGAAATGCTATCCCTACACTGGAGTACTGTTCTAGTGAATGGAGCGCCTCTGGTCCTTTGTTGGAAGCGATGTCCCCAAAACTACCAATTCCTACTCTAAAGATAAATCACTGCCAGACAGCGTCTTTTACTATACCTTATTATGTTAGATCACTAGCTGGCACGTGGTCCAACTAGCCTGACATACAAGCCTTCTCTACACCTGAAACTTAGATAAACTTAGCTGTATTACATTGCTTAGGATTGCGGAAGATTTCAAGACACGAGCAACATATTTAGGTTGAACTAACCCGCACAGAAGATGTAGTTAGAGCAAAACAATTTTTTTGTTGACTTAGCTACCAATTCTCATAGGAGTGGATTTACTACAGCAACCAGAAAAGCCCCCTTGGTGACTGTAGTATCTATCCTGCAATGGTGTCACTGTAGCACTCGTGTAGACATTCCCTTTTACACGAAATACCTGAGTGCCACAAAACAGGATGATCCAGTGGTTTGGGTACTACCTTGAGATTCAGGCAACCTGGTTTCATTTTCCTGCTCTACCCACAGGCTTCCTGTGTGATTTTAAGTAAGTGATGATGTCTCTGTGCCAGAGTTCTATGTATGTAAAATACAGATAATACTTTTCCCCTATTTCACATGGGTGAAGATTAAGAACTGCCCAGAAACCACGGTAATGGTCGCTATGTAAAGTACCTTCGTGCATATTAGAATCAGGATATCCTTATAACACTCTTGCCAGTTGTTACCGAGGGGTTTGTAAGATCACAAGTGTGTAAAGAAAATTACATATCCACAAATAGTCTGGGAAAGCTTATATGTCATTCTGTTTCACCAAAGAATATGATGTGAGATTTTATATGAAAGCCAGCATCACTGCTCCTTGCTATTGTTCTGAAATGTATGCATAGATACTACATAAGGACTTACGTACGTATACTGACAATAGGTTTTTAGTCTCTGCATTATTGCAGTGGTGGACAAAAGTTTCCTATCAGGCAGAAGATAATCATTCACCTGTGTCTTTTTTTTTTTTTTGAGTATGAGAAGGCAAGGAAAACACACCATTATCCTGCAGTTATTACATAAACAGGCAACGTGCTGACACTCATGAAAATGAGATCTCAATCACCCTTTGCCGCAAGCACTGCTGAAGATATTTGGGGTCAGAGAAACCTCTTTAAACAGGTTTAGCCTGTTTAGTTTCTAGAATGGGTTACAGTTTTGTTTCATAGGTAGCCCTGTGTCCATTATCCTTACTTACCACCACCTGAATCTTGGAGAATAAACATTTTGTTTTTCAATGTAACTACATCTCAGTGCTGTGGTAACATGTTGCTGAACCCGAGCTGAGTTTTATAAGCTGGCACATACATTAGTGTGACAGACGGCCTAGTATTTAATGAATAAGGGTCTAGACACTACAAAACAATGCTTCAAACGAGTCAGAGACTGACACACACATACACTTAACCTGCAAGGCAGTACTAGAGCTGGCATTGTCCAGAGGAAACTACTTTGGTGGCTAACAGACTGGGTATGGCCATCCTTATGACTTGGGGTACTCTATGCAGCCTGAGCACCTGCACCCTCCTTCCCTCCCAGCAGGGGAGCTGAACAACAGCTCTGCAGGCTGTGGGGAGGCCTGTGGGGGCAGGATCAGGACAGGGAGGCTAGCAGGGGAACAGATGGAAGGGGGAGCAGAGCAGCCTTTCAGTGCAGTGGGTCAGGAGGCTGAGCTGGGCTCCAGTGTGGAGGGAGCTGAAGGATTCAGCTACTGGGGCCAGAAGGCAGAGCAAGTGCCTGAGGGGGCTGAGCCAGACGGTGGGAAGTGGAGTAAGGGCAGGGGCTGAGGGGATGGGGACCGGGCCGCAGGGCCAGGAGGCAGAGGGGTAAGGGAATGGGCCACAGCCTGCAAAGCAGAGTTCCAGGGGCCAGGGGATTGGCTGGCTGCATCCAGGAGGCAGAGCAGAGCCTAGGGGACTGGGGCTGCTTGCAGCATCACTGGCCTCTGCCTGGGCTGAGCATAGACAGGCACAGCATAGGGCATGACTTAATTTAGCCCAAAGTGGCACCCCACGCCATGGCGTATTCTGCTTGTGTCTAGGGACAGCCCTGAGACTGCCGGTATCTGGCAACTGACACTCAGTTAAGCATAAGCAAGTCTTCCTATACCGAAGGAAGAGGATTACAAGGTGACTCTCAGTCAGTGTACTCAACACCTGCAACAGATAGCTTCAAAGCTCTCTTAAAACTATTGCTGCCTGTGTAATTTTTTAACATGCTGCTGCCTGCCTGCATAAGCCAAAGAATTTAAACACAGAAAGTGCCATCTGTACTTTGTTCAGCCTCAGTGTGCACTGGCCCACAAGTGAGAACGTACTGAAGAAGAGAATGTAAATAAGGACTCGCCTGTGGAATCTGATCTAGCTGCTGAAGAGCGATTACCATTCCCTTTTGAGCATGATGCAACGGGCTGGAAATAGTCTGATATTTCCATGGCAGTGTTGAAGAATGATAGTGCCTTACATGCCTGTGGCCCCTGTTATGCTAGCACTGAATGCAGATGCATAGTGATGGTGGTGATACCCCAAAGATGTAAAAGATTATCCGTCTAGGAACAAGCTACTAAAACCCTCAAAATTATTTTCATGGGCAATTTCTGATTATATGTACGGGATAGTCCATGCCCTTCCTCACCCCAGCATACTGTTTTAGGAATCAAGACCTGCTGCTGCCTTAAGAGTGAAATACTTCATGTAGCCTTCATTTCTTTGAAACTTCATCTCTCTCCAATTCAAGTGGACTGTTCTTACGTTCAGTGTGAAGGATCTATTTCCCTCTGACTCCAGGGGAGGTACACAATATCTATGAACATCAAAGACACATATGAATAGTCCTAGCCAGACCAACACTTTCAAATTTCATCTACTTAATTCAACAGAGTTGTCTTCTTTCATAAAGGAAACCCTTGGCATCAGCGTGGAATACAAGACGACATTAAGTGCACATTTCTTAGGAGAGACTAATACCAAACTGCTTTATTAACCCTCCGTTATCCCCTTATGCAAAATAACCCAAACACTAAAAACCAAGGAAGCCACTTGTTAAAAATCACTATAAAACATCCTCACCAATGTCACTTCACATGTCAACACCAAAGAAACTTCTCAATTCCACAATTAACTTTATATAGTCAACATACAGCCATCAGTTCCTCTGAGACACATCCTCAGTCTGGTGATCCTTCAGTGATTCAAGACTACAGCTACACTATGAGGTAGGGTTGTGCTTCCCAGGTCACATTCACATACTCACACTAATGGTAACACAAGCAGTGGCAGAACAGTTTTACCACACTGAGTATAAACTTGCCTGAAACTGGTGGGTATGATCTCATTGCTGTCCCCGCCCATGCAGACTCAGCTATACTACTATGCATACATACGCTAGCTCAGTGAAAGGTAATGAGAATACCTGTGAATCTCACCCATAGCTTGTAGTGGAGACATGCCCAAAAGAAGGAGCCACTCTGTGCATCTCTAGCAATTTCACTGGAATTGACAGAGGAATATTAGTGCTATCAACTTTCATTAACTCTGTGCCTTCAAGACATGATCAAGCTGTTAATTATTTTAGCAGATGTATAATGCTGAGGAGATTTTTTTAAACAATGCTAAATATTCAGGATGCACAAGCACAACTTGTTTTTGTTGTAAGTCAAGATATTTTTGTCTAAAATTTCCCATTCCCCCCCACCACACGAGCAAATACATGATTTTGATGCAAGCTTTTCTGCATGCTCTTTACTCTACCTAGTTCTCTGTATACAGCTAAGACATACACAGAAGCTTCTCGTAAACAATTTGCTAGTTAATTGCTGAGGCCATCTGCCTTATTAAAAAATAAGCTTCTGTTCTCCTTGTGCTTTAATAGCCTAATTGAGTAATCCCTGTTCTATATTCTGTAATAATACCATAAGGCACTCAAGATTTCTCCATCTTCTACACAATTAACTTGAACTCTGACCTCTTCTTTTGTTAAGTTTATGCTAAATGTTCCAATGCCTAATTATAACCAGCACCTTTTTTATTCCTAAAATCCTATTTTCTTACTACGTCTTCACAAATAAGCGTGCACTGAATATGAGGAATCCTCAAAGAGCCAAATAAACAGATTTATATTCATTATAAACATATACACATGTACACACAGGTACAGCCATGAATCATTATGTAAGTTACATGACATGCTACGAAAATATTGTTTGCAGTTGTTTTGTTGACATTTTGGTCCCAGGATATGAAAGAGAGAAGGTGTGTGAGGTAATACCTTTTATTAGGCCAACCTCTGCTGGTGAAAGAAACAAGCTTTCAAGCTCCATAGAGCTCTTCTTCAGGTCTAGATAGTTGAACTTAACTCACTGATCTTCCTAACATCCAGAAACAATTATTCAAGAACTATTTAACATTAATGAGAACGATTAACTCCAATTTTCAAAATAATTAAGCAAGGGGGTTGGGAGTAGGGAAAAGGAGAGGGAAAGGGACTCTTAGCTGTTTAAATATAGCCTGAAGATAAAGGACTATGAATCAATAAATATATAAAATAAAAGGATGTATGTGATACAAGTGCCAAAGCCACTTTGCGCTGGAACTAAATTTCTATGATCATGAAATCACTCCAAAAATTAAGAAAAATGTTTAAGTATTTTAACTATTTAGAACAAACTCAACCAGAAGAGGCAGCCTGCTTTAGATTCAGACATACAGTAAACTCTGTTTTATCTGGTATTCAAACAACTGGAATTCTCAGTTAACTGGCATTCTGTCCTGCCTGAGCCATCACCTTCTCACTCTGGCAGCCTCTGAGCTTGTGTACAGCTGGTGGCTCCTCCATTCAGAGTAGTTCGCAGAGCAGCTGCACGGTAGCTGCCCCCACACCCCGTGCACAGTGCAAACAGCGGCTCCCCATGCAGTGCAGCCACGCCCAAGCCCCGCAAGCATCTCCGCCATCCCCACCAAGATAATGGAGCATTAGTTGAGCAGGAGCTTGCGGCTGTAGGGGGGGGAGGGGTAAACTGTGTTATCCAACATCTTTAAATATTCAGCAGCCTCCCAGTCTCGGGGCTGCAGGATATGAAAACAGTTTACTGTACTCACAAATGAAACCAGAGTTGCTCTCTGAAAGCCAGACAAGAAAGGCAAAAGATTTTATTTATGATTCTTAGTGGCTCAAGCTTAGTATCTAACCTCAAATTATAGACCTTGCCTTTTACAATATCATCTTAACTAATACCATGCGAGACACGGCCACTTCAGAGTTTTAAATGTGCAGAAACTTATTTAAAATTGTTGCATACAGATGACAGTATACGCTTTTAATTAGTATTGAACAGTCCCATAAGAATAAAAGGAATCACAGGATCTGCAGCTTTCTTTTAGCAACCCAAGGAAAGATTAAACAGAAGTGCTGCACAGTTCACTCGTGATGAACCAATAATTTCTGTCTCATGGTAATAATTTGTCTTGCTCATGTCTCATCTACCCAATACTGTTTCCAAGCAACAAATTGGGTCAACATCCACTAACCAGATTGTTTCGCTAACAGAGATATCTGGTTGCCTCTGTTGACAAGAAGGGGAAAACAAAGAAAAAATGCAAATAAAATTTAAACAACATTTAACGCATCACACACTGCTTTAGCACATAGCTACAAAGACAGGACAAGAATTGTTTTAAAAATCAGCGTAAAAATAAAAGGGATTTTGTACTTAAATGTAACAAAAGAAAAATGGCAACATTCTCATCTTAACTTACAGTATTTAAGAACCCCATAGTATGAGAGACTACAGACCTGGTATTCCCTGTGTCCTTCCAAATTAAGAAGGAAATGCACAGAACAACTTTTGGGTTTCAGTTAGGGTGAATTAGAAAGTTATGGTAGTTCTTATCTTCCTCAACCGAAGGAAAATTCGGTGGGAAAGCTGTTTAAACACAAGTGTGTTTCATATATCATTCCACAGACAGTATTCTACCATACCCAGCTAAGGCACAAGCCTGTATTTAACAAAATACTGTTATCGTTGGATTTCAGTTCTGTTATTGCACAAGTTACTCTTAACCTAAAATATCCAATTATTCAAGAAGTTTATGAAGGTATATTAGAGAAACTTAACAGAAATTTAGGTTCAGGACACTAAATGTGCATGTTTGCTTATGTTTTTCTACTGACCAATTGCATGCAGAAAAACATTTCTGGCTATAGCCAGCAGAGTTGTTTTATTTCCATGCACCTCTCTCCATCCTAAATTAATAGGGAGATTTTAAGCACTCATGAAGTAGGGTCTGAATGAAGTTCTTAGTTGTTGTAGTGCAAATTAATGCACATAATTATTCTAAAAAACCAATTCTCTTCACTGTTCAATACTCATTCTGTAAAAATAAGCTTCAAAATAACCAAATTGGTAAGAACGACGTCTTCTACTTTAGATATGCTGGCTATTTTATCTCCAGCTCTTTTCAATCCCACTGGGTTTTCAGGAATATTCCAGAAAAGTACATTTCCTTAAGCTTAGCTACTGCAAGGATGAAGGCCTAATTTTTTCCTACTCTAGCAGTACAGAACAACTCCAGTGATCAGTGGTGTTACAGATCCAGATTTTCACCGGTTTGGATCATAATATATGCCTTTTGAAGCAATCTTCATTCAGAGAGTAGGATCTGCATGCGAGAAACAGCCTACATTACCTAATGCATAATTTTTTGTCCAGCATTTTACTGTAAAGCTTAAGGACTACATATTCAGCTGTCATTGCATAAATGTGCTTTTCTTTTCTTTCAAAGGTGCAATCCTGAAACTCATACAATTATTACTCCATCAAGCAAACACAAATATACTTAATTTTTGCAGGACAGCGTCTTAAGCATTTCTCAAAAAGTTATGGTCCAATTCATTTCAGTGCAAGTATGATCATGTGAGTAAGGGATCAAGCCTCATGTTTGCACAATATTTTTACATATTGTACATGAATATCTGATAGCAGAAAGTGGCTCAGAATCAACATAATATTTCAATCTATTTTACAATTATTTGTTTAAGGATATGCTGGTCTTGGAATCATGTTTTATACACAATCCCAAAACAACTTTTATTTTGGTATTGTCCTGCAAGAAAGTGTTGACCAACAAAAGTGACAAATAGTTCATACATGTAACCAACTTTTTTCAGTGCAACTGTGCTACTGTGGCCCACAAGAAAAAACAAAACAAAACATTTTTCTAGGATTCCTTAAGTATATGAGCCACAATGCAACTTTATGCAAAAAAAACTTACAAATGCTTGCAGCTTTACCATTTGAAATTTACTCTCACCTGGCTCTGTGAGCCAACTCCCCAGCACAGGATCCAAGGAGGCCCTGTGCTGCTTTCACTGCTTTTTTGGGCTGGGACATGAAACTGAAGTCCTCACTAACTTTTTGCCAGAAAAGGGTGTTAGTGCTCAGGTGGCCTAAGGTCTCATACATACTATGAAAACAGCCATGGGCACATATATACTTGCATGAAGATCGATGCTCCAGAGGTAGATCATCTGGGATTTGATTTAGTGCATTGAGTAAGGACAGGCTAAATTGAGGCATAAGGGAAGTCACTGGGAGAGTTTTTCCCATTGCTGTCCTGCAGTGGGGATGCACCCAAAATTCAACAAGGTAAGTTAACTCCAGCTTAATTTGTGTAACTTAAAATTGAATTTCTTTTGTAGTGTAGATCTGTCCTAAGTCTGTGACCCAAACATTTAACAACCTGATTAAGAAAACCACCTTTAAACCCTCTCTTGGATTCTCACTGCCTTACACTGAGCCTGTGCCTAGATCACCAAGAACTGTCAGCAAAAAATATGCAAATTGTGCAAAGTATTTGCATCTCTTTTGCCAACAGTTCTGTCGGGAGAGGCTTTTCTGACATTTGAGTTGTTCACACAGCGCCAAATGTTAGACAAATCCCCTCTCTCGACATTCCTTCTTCCTCCTGAAATGAGGTGTACAGGGAGGTTGACAGAATGCTCCCACTGGCAGATCTCTTCCAAGAGATCTGCAGTCTGGACATGTGCAGAAGCCTGCATGTATTAATGTGGAAGCTTACTACCATCTCTGAAATACAGCCATTCATATATGTATTTTACAAAAGTGTTTGGTAACAGTATTTTTTAAAACATGTTAAATCAATTAGTACTTTAAAAAAATGTGCTAGGTGACAATGTTAATGCTGCTGCACGGTTTACTCCTTAAAGTATCATTACGGTAATTAAGTAAAATCTTATTAAATCTTTACTGCACCAAAAATCCCCTTAACTCAGGCTGAGAGGAAAAAGTTTAAAACATAATAATAATTTTATTATATAATTACTAAAGTCTCCAGTAATTTCAGAAACAAGCTCGTTGGAGAAGAGTGTTATATTATTTTCTTTAACTGATGTTAAAAAAATACATTCTCATTTGACAGCCTGAATGAAAAATCAAAACAAAAATATAGATAATACATATTTTTTAAAATTGATTAGCTATGTTGAAGAAAATACAGCTGAATATAAATACATTGAGTACAAAATAAACCCTGTATTTTAAAGATGAGTGTACCATTTTGTAAATGGCTCCAGATTAGCAAAAATTAACTGTAAGTACCACCTGCCTTCCTCTGTTTCATTATTCTGTGTTTCTCTGCTGCCACTTTAGACCTCACAAACACAAAGACAACTGTTCACAGCTCACTGCTTTTGGGTCTGCTCCAAATAATGTGTCAACCAAAAACACTAGCATTTCAGCCTATAGCTTGCAATTACTTTTCTAGCTGACAGAAGCTGAAAGTCCAGCACTAATTCTACATTATAAATAACTCCCTTACTCGATTACTTGAGCTTTCTAGTACAGCTACTTATTCTTCTGCATTCTAATTCATTATATGAGAAATTACATTATCAAGCCAGGTTTTAAGTGGTTCACTAGAAGCTGCGACATTCAGGGTGCAAACACCCCAAGGGGAGAAAGAGATGGTTTAATCCCACTCCTCCACATAAGCATTTAAGCTAACCGATAGCATACCGTGTTATTTTACTGTAAGATAACGCTGAGTAAGATCTTTCATGAATGCCTGTAATGGAATGAACTTAATGGTCATGAGACAGGTATAAAGGTTATGGTTGTGTTGGTTGTGAAGGTATGCATGCGCATATACAGAGAGTTGTAACTGTGGGGAAACTTCACAAACTCTAAAGCCTAAAGTTATGTTTATTTTCAGTGTAACTTGTATACTTTTGCTCTCACCTTACTATTTCATCTTTGAATATGTGGTTTTTCTAGTAAACAAACTTTATTTTTATCCTAAGCAGGTCTCTGGTGTGCAACTGGTGGAGTGTCAATGCTAAGGTGAGCTGATAACTGGATGGCTGGTTTTACACTTTCCAGATTGGTCTGAGTTATGAACGCAGGGAGGACGTTCTTTGGTGAAACAGTGGACTGGAAGGGTTGCTGACTGGTGTCACCCTGTAAAGATGAACTAGGCTAGAAACAGGCAGGGTTAGAGCTTTTTGTGTCCAGGAACAAAACCACAGCCACACAGCACAAAGGCCCACATAGTACGGGCCAACTGCTGACAGAATTCCTTCAGTCTGGGTGACTTCCAAAACACCACACAAACCTCTGGAAAAATAATTAAACTTTTTTCATCTATCCAGCAATTACATGAGTCCTTTTAAATACATGACACTCCTTCAATGTAATGAAGTTTTAAAAATATGCCATATATAAACACAAGACCATGGTCCACTTCAAATAAATTTTCAAAACAGAAAAAAAAGTTAAACACTTTGGGTTCTGATTACCTGTATCTCTCTTTCCACTCTGTTAGTGCAGCCAGGTGTGTACATAAAAATCTCTTTCAGCATAGGATGCAGCAGGTGGTGGACTATGGAGTTATAGGGTGTGATGTTACTGAATTTTTACAATAATTATAAAACCATTTCTGTGACCACTGTAATAAGTTTGCACCAAAACTTGTGCCAGGTGGACCAAACAAGCTGTCTAACAAAAGCTGGTAACTCACTGAATCGGTTTATGATACTTATGCTAATTGCATGTAAAGTTATAGATACTGGCTCTATATGTGCATTAAAAATGCATAAAAAGAGCTAAGGATCACATTGGAAGGCACGATCTCATCCCAGCCAGGATGATGGGCTAAAACAAAGACTCATACTTCAAATACACAGCTCAAGAAATTGAGATGTGTCATCTGGGATGTGGCCAATGGCACAATGCCACAACAGGCAACCCAATCAGGTGATCCTCTATTGCCTATGAGAAGAAGAAAGGGTCTTTCCCTCCACATGGCACGTCTATAAAGATGTCCCTGGCAGTGACCATTTTGTCTTCAGTCCTCATGAACTAAGCCTGCAGGGACTATGGACCCAAGCCTTAAGGGACTGTATTTTCAGAGACTCTCAACCACGGCAGCTTTTACCATTGGCTGTACCATGAATCAATAGCTGTAACTGATATATGTAATTTACCACTTTAGCAATTTCTCTCTCTCAATAAACCTTTAGATGTTAGAGTCTAAAGGATTGGCACAGCGTTCTGTTTTGGGCAAGATCTAAGTATATATTGACCTGGGAATATGGCTAAACACTTTGGGAACTAGAAGAATGTGTGTGGCTTTGGTGAAACAGATTTTCATAAGCTCTCACCTGAGAAAGGAGGACTGCTGGTTTGGGCATTAGGAACTGCTGGAGAATCTGTGGGTTTGCCTGTGTAGCTCCTGGCTGGTCAGAGGGTCTGGAAGAGGAACTTTTGTGGCTTATTTTGTTCAACTTATTAAGAAGGAGACCCCAGTCTAGGCTATGAGTGGCCCAGTTTTAAGCAATTTGCCCATGGTAGGTACTCTCAGCTTGGCTCAGAAACCCCACTAAATATTACACAGGGTAAAAGTTACTGCTAGTATAAGCTAGCACTGAATTTGGCTTGTAATCAAATCTTCTGACATTACATATTATTTCAGACAAAATTCTTATGATCTCATGAGAATACAGGAAATGGCAAGTAAAAAGTTTTTTTTTTTTAAACAACAGGTATTGGATAAGGAAAAAACAAAGGAAAATTCTGAAAAACAGATTGATTACATGGATTTACACAGAAATATATAACAATTTTTCAATTGGTCAAGTCCCTTTATATGCTCCTTTCTTGGCTATCTTTATGTGCTAGTTAATGGTATATTTCCTACTGAAAGACACGTCAGATCTTACTGAACTAGTTACATATAATCCACTGGATTTTTTTTTCCTGGTCTCAGTAAAGTCTTCACTTTCAATATGGAGTGGTCACAAGCAAATGTATAGTGCGTGAAAAAATCCTTGGCATATAATATTGATATATATTTTACCTTTACCCCCTTAAATTCTCCACTATGCCTAATATCCAACATTCCCCATGGTTTTTGATAATTGGCATAAATGTCATCGAATGTTTTACCACTATACAGGCTTGATAGGCGCTTTGATGGTTACCCAGCATTATCTGAGCAATCTAAACAGTGTAGTTTATCTTATGGTCCTTCCATTGTTGGGAGGCGGATACTAAATACAGACAAATAATTGTCATATAAAAGATATATGGAAAAGAGCAATAAGTTCTGAAATACAAAAGACACGGAAACCAAATATCCCAAAGTCAAAACATTAAAAACAAGTATATTCTACATACCGACAATGAAAGCCTGAATGCATTTTATAATTCACATTTAAAGATTTCTGAGGACACACCATGCTTCTGCCTCAGGACTGAATAAAAAATATTCATGTGGTTATTACTGATACTTCTTACCCACAGGATATCAATTCTAAAGCAAAATAAATGGTGAGAAGACATGAAAACTCTTACAAACCCTATGAGCGAACACTTGATTTAGATATTTACTACCAAACAGCAATATGCAAGGAAGGCTGCGTTTTTATTAGAGAGGCAGTGTGGTTTCATGAATAAAGCAACTGGCTGAGAATCAAGATACTGGAGTTCTAGTCCCACTTCTGCCACAGGCCTGCAAGCCAACCTTGGACAAGTCATTTTACTTTTCTGTGTCTCAGTCTTCCATTTGTAAAATGAGGATATTTGTACTTACCTCCACTGCACATAACTTTGACATCTACTAACGAAAACTGTTATACAAAGAGCAAGGTATCATGTGTGATATAAGCTATTATGCTACTTAGGAACACAGGAAGAAAGTAGAAGTTCTTGCTCCAGAGAACAGAAATGTGGCAAAAGAGATAAAGTCACAGGGCACGTAGTGAAGCCCGCTGAAGGACTTCTTCATACTGTTTTTCGAGCATACCCTTATTAGAAAGATGGCATTCAACACCGAGACAAAATGCCTGTTCCCAAAGTGTTGTCATTCCGTTCCACTGCAGTGACAACCAAACTGCACATGTACTTCCTCTCACTGAGAGAATGGGATATTGAAGTAAAGAACAGAAAACAATTTTAAATAAAACACAAAGAGGACACAGAACAATGTATTTACGACTTGACATGTGCTCATGTCACCCTCTAGTCTAAATGAAGAGGAAAAATTGATGTACTTGGCAATAGCTGCTTCAGCACCACCAGAGCCAACAGAAAAAAAAAGCCCCCAAATGAGGTAAAAATTGTAGCAGTTTGAGTAAATCACACATTTCCACTACTGTAAGGGCAGTATTCTCTCCTAGGCCCTCCAGAGCCTGCATTCGCTACAGAACAGTTTCTTCTATGCAATCTCCTCTGACAACTTCCACCACCTTGATTTGATTAAACACTCAGACATGGAACCCACAAGCAAAGAAGTGCTACGATCCAAAGCAAAATTAAAGCTAAGTGCCCAGCTGATAATACTTCACAGGATTGTAACCTGCTCTTGTCTGAATAAAGGGCTGGCCAAAATAAAGGTTGCTCTCTACCTTCCATAGCTCAGCCTCAATATACACTAGTACAGATATACTCTAGCAGATGGGCATGCATTGATTTTTTAAAAAACAGTGAAAAATAGATAATACTGTTATCATGAACACTGAAATGCTTTAAAAATTGATTTATTTTCCTTTCTCAAATAAAGCAGATATGATAATCACAGTTTTAGGGTCCCAGCTATTTTACAGGTACAACTTATACCTAGTACAATTGCCATCTGTGGCTATTGCTTTGCCTTCTAATTAGTCTATCTGCTATCATATTTGACAAAACAAAAAGTTGGCTAAGAAAGATATCTGGCAAAAAAACAGGCTGATAGCAAGATCTCAGAAAGCGTATAAGCACAGGACTGATGGCAAACTACTGTTAATTTCCAAAGCCTGAGAAGAATGCTACAACCATAGTGTACTTGGAGCAAATTTACAGATGTAAGTGGTTTTCAAGCTCTCATCAATTCTATCAGGTATTTGTACAGCCATCTCTAAAATTACCAGGGTTCAATATAGAAAACAGTGTTGAGACAATGACTGTATAGATAACTTGAAGCCAAGCTTACTAACTCAAACCTGATTTATTTTTTATATTCTTCATGCCATTTTTCAATGACAGAGTAACTCACAATTTTTTTTTAAATAAAAAGGATTTCTACCAGGCATAAATAATGGGTCAGGTTACCAGAAATATATTTTGATATTATTTATAAAATGCACATTTGTGAGATGCAAAATCTCTAATATGCCACACCTGGGAAACAACCACATTTCTAAGCCAAATCCTACATTTCTTATTAGGGAAATATTGCCACAGAGACCAATGTTTTGCCTGAAGCAAAACTGAAAGATTTGACCCAAGTTTTGCAGAGCTCTACTAGTAAGTTTAGATTACTACACATTTCTCTCATGATTTACGGAGAGGTGACTTTAGCTCTGCCACAACTGACAGTCTCATTCATTAACCTACTGCCGTTAACACCCAGTAATAATTCATTCACACAAAATACATTTAATTATCTGTGTTTAATTGGATTTGGTGAGCTTTTGCACACTATGCAAATGAAACAGTGGAACGAGGAGAACTAATCTGCGTTACAAGTTTGTTGTTCACTATTCCCACAAAGTAAAAGCATGCTGCTGCTGCTGCTACAGTCTGATGTTAACTGCCCTGACCCTCTGTGCATTTGAGTACAACAGTAACTTTTCAGAAGGGTACATTACAACTGATTGTTAACAGGTTATCAGTTGTGTGGGTTACAAGGAGCCATAAATCACTATATTTTGCATACATGAAAGGTAACTATAGACAAGATAAACCTGAAAGAATACTACCATATGCCTAGATCAAATTAAAAAAAAAATCCTAGTACTTACAATATGTAGAACAATTCAATTCCCACATTAAATAAGTTTGTCTCTGAGTAAAATAATCCCTTGACTTCCTCCAGACATACAACTTAACAAAATATCAAATACAAAACTCTTGATCACTGAAGTGTTGCTTCCTAGGGCTAGGCGGACACTATTTCACCCTATCAACCTCACCGACAGCCCTTATTTTTTAATTTGACAGATGCATTGTCACATAAACATACAAAACAAACACAAATAAAAATACACACAACATCTCAGTGCCTACAAGTACAGTCACATTTCAGTACGTGGCCAGATAACAGCACTACTGTGAGACAGCTGTGAGCTGGTAGCGCAAGCTGGATATACAGATGGAACAATAAAGAAAGATTTCACAAAAATCAGAAAACCTAGTCTGACCTTTACTTTAAAAGTTTACCTTCCATGAAGAGCAAAAAGGGACGTGCGTAAGTTCGTTTTCATTCATCTGCTGAGTGACTGAAGACCATATGCATGAAAATCCCTGTTTTATTGCCCAGTTAATCTTCCTGACAAGATGGGATTGGGCTGTACACCACACACTACAGGGTCTGATCCACCACGATGTCATTCCCATTTTCAAAGATGTTATTCTACCAAAGAGCTTTTTTAAAAAAAAATGCAGCTACAAACACACAAAACTCCAGAGTAAGGCAGTGGTGAATCAGGACCCTACTACTGGAGACACTTCTCAAATGAACGTATCACCATGAATCTACTTTATGTTAAAGTACAGAAAAAGAACACAAACCTTCTTCGGTGACTTCAGAGCGATCTGGCTTTGCCTCCTTGTGCTGTCCTTCTGCCACTTTCACAGCCACTGCTCTGCAAATAGCTCCAAATTTTCGATCCAAAGAGCGGACTCCTGCCTCTTTAGTGTATCTACCACAAAGACAGTATTTTACTCTGAATTCAAGTCTATAAGCAGTGTACCACCAATGCTTGATTCACTTACCAAAATATGAACTCCCCACAACCCACAACTCTTATTACTCTACAGATATCTTCAATGGTAGGTTTTCCTATTTAAAGATTTTAAAGGTTTCTGTGAAGAGGCTGTACCACCTCAAATCTGAAGAGGGAAAGAAAAAAAGGAGCAATTGTGTCCCCTAATCCCAGGGGCTGTGATCATCCTTTAGCCTTGAGTGAAGTGTGCAAGGCTCAAGTGGGAGCTAGATCCCTTGTACTTTCCCATTCCATATGTATTACTGGGTGTAGTGGAGGTGCAATTTTAATACACAAAAGAAGCCCACAGCAACTCTCTAACTAAACTCCTTTGTGAATCCATGTTCTATTCTGTATTATTTTCCACAGTTAATTTTAATACATATCTGGGGCACTGTCCATCAATGGTGTTAAAAACAGTGGAAAATTACATACACGACTTTCTAATAGTTAACTTTTTTTTGTACAAATGTGAAAGAGGGAATATTAAGATAGTGGCTCTTCACAGGTGATGCTGAAGAGTTTTCCAACCTACGCATAAAAAAAAAATCACCCCTTAAAACAAAAAACAGCAGGTTTGTAACCAATTGTGCATATTGTAACAATGACAGCAGAACCAATGGAACAGTCTATGCTGTTAGCTATTCAGTTTACAAAGGGATTTGCTCCTCATGAATCTTTACAGTCTCACATTAAAAAGTAATCTAGAGCCTAAAAGTAACACAAAGCACATTTACCTGGTGATAATGTCCAGAGTAGTTACTTGTGGAATCTGAATTTGCTGAGGGGTCAAACCATGCTGTTCTAGCTGTTTAGGTATCAAGTGTCTATGTGCAATTTCTATCTTCTCTTCTTGTGTATAACCTTCAAAAGAAAGCATTTCATTCATCTTCTGACCTACTTGGTACTAAATTACATGTAAAACTGAGGAAATTTAACAAAAGTAAGGATTTAGGTTTATTGAATTATATTAAAATCACTCTCCATCTCAAATAATCCCAGGAGTCAACTAGCTCCAGAATATGAATTGCTTGATCAAACAGACGATTGTTTTAAATTTTCAAAGTACAACCTATAAAAATTGCTGATATTCGCAAAAGATTTGATTTCTGCCATGCCAGAAGGCTTGAACAATCAATTAAAGCAGAAAATGCTTTTGATGTATGTTAAGGGGAAACTTCACATCTGTCCACATACTCTATCATTATTCTGTTGACAATATGAGAAATTATTTACTATGATCATCAAGGGCATAATTTTTTGGGGAAAACCCCTCTAATTTCACTGGCACAGTCAATTATGGTTGTAACTATGTTTGTATAGTATGTTTATGGAAAGATGCGTTATATGCAACAAATAGAATTGAATCAGACAACTACCTGATTTTTTAACTACATGTAGCTCTTACAAATTCAAGTGGGGTAGCTGGCTACCAAAATTATATCCACTTAAACCCACAACATTTCAAATGAAAAAATCGTATCATAATCGTGCAAACATGTGTGTATGTATATGAATTTATTCACCCAAACAATTATATTGACTTTAGTGAAATTTACACACATATGAATCTGCTGAATTGAGGTCTTAAGAGTAAACTGCGACTGCCTAGAAAACTGGCCCTGTATGCCATGTAGAAAGCATTGATCTAACATGTAACAAAAATAAAATAACCAACAGATTACCCTCCCCACAAGAATTAGGATATGCTTGGGGGGCGGGGCACTTTTCCATATAGCTCAGTGTTCGTTTCAGTGTTGCTTCTCAGCCTGTTAGAAGAATGAAATAGCTGGCTCCAGGATTTCTACTGAAAATCTTCATGCTACTTCAGAGACTCCAGGATAAATTGAGAAAACAACTGCTTTCTTGTTGATTTAACATCAATCTTTAACTGCTGCTTGGACCACTTATTGAGAAACAGCCTTCAAGAAGATCTTAGGCACTTCCATGACACTGCAAACCAGCATGAATGGGAAAAGCAGAGCTGCCACAGGCCGTGTCTACACTAGCCCCAAACTTTGAAATGGCCATTTCGAAGTTTACTAATGAAGCGCTGAAATGCATATTCAGCGCTTCATTAGCATGCGGGCGGCTGCAGCACTTCGAAATTGACGCGGCTCGCAGCCGCTCGGCTCGTCCCGATGGGGCTCCTTTTCGAAAGGACCCCGCCTACTTCGAAGTCCCCTTATTCCCATCTGCTTCATGGGAATAAGGGGACTTCGAAGTAGGCGGGGTCCTTTCGAAAAGGAGCCCGGTCGGGGCGAGCCATGTCAATTTCGAAGCGCCGCGGCCACCCGCATGCTAATGAAGCGCTGAATATGCATTTCAGCGCTTCATTAGTAAACTTCAAAATGGCCATTTGCGTGGCCATTTCGAAGTTTGGCGCTAGTGTAGACGTAGCCACAGACCGATATCTTATCCCAGAAAGCTATCCTCAAGGTGCATCGCAAACAGGACAACCATCATCTCACCTGCTCTTTAGGAGAAGGATGCTCTAAAAAGAACTTCTTCCACCTCCTTCCACTGCCCACTTGTGCTAGTTGTTAACTTGCTGAGCAAGAAGTTACCTCAGCAGCATGACCAGCCTTCCCTCAGAAACCACCCAGTGGGACCTCAACACCTCACCTGACCTGTGCAGCTGACCCTTTCCATACTATTCTCTCAGACCAAGGAAAACTATATAGCAAATCTGCTGGTACAACTGAAGATCATCCAATGGAGGGAGGAAATAGAGAACATGAATGCATACATCTCCAACATCCCCTCCCTACAGATATACTGCTCTGTCCCTCCTGTTATATGCCCAAAGGATTATAGTACTTTAGAGATCTAAGATGACACTTCAAGGAGAATTCATAACAAGTAGATTGCCTTCTGCTGTCTCCTCTACAACTTCCCTTTTGGAGACAACAGAAATGAAAGGCACATCAAGTGTCTTGTGAAGGACATCTCATACTGGAAGACACCAGTTCTACCAGACTCTCACTCTCTCTCTCTCTCCCCCCTTCGAATGCAGATATAGTACACTCTTTCTTATCTGGCAGCCACAGGACCAGGAGGTTGCTAGCCATTCAAATATTCTGGATAATAGAGAGGTATACCTGACAATGCATACGCTAAAGAAAAACAAGATTGGACATTAAGAAAAACAAAAAAAGGTATGCAGACTACTTTATTTACCAACAGTAGTAGTATTATACACTGTCAACTTATACTTTATACTCTGTTCTACCACACACAAACTGCATGTCAGGATGACAGACTGGTTGGTGAACAGAGGAGCTACCAGCTCCATCTTGATAGAAGGTTTCATGTCATTCAATGACCACTGTGAACATAAACTGTCCTTCAGATCATCATCAAAACAGCCAGGAGGGCACAGAGGCAGTATTCCATAGCATGGCTCAACCTGGCTAATGATTTAGCCCCACCAGCACATTTTTGACACACTTCAAAAGCCTGGGATGCCTGAAAAACTTTCCAAAACCAGTCTGGGAACTTAACGAAGGCTGCACCACCACCACCTGCTCCATGGAAGGAGAGACACCTGAAATCCTGATCCACAGTGGCCCGAAAGAAGGCTGTCTCCTCAGCTCCACTGTTTTCAACCTAATCATGGAGCTGTTCATTTAAATGATCTTCAGTCATCTATGTCGTTTTGAGCTGTAAAGCAACAGAGTGAATAACCTGGCCCATGTGGATAATATGGCCCTGATCACAGAAGATCCTGAGAGCTTCCAACAAATGGTTGATGATACCAACCAGGCTGTTAAACTGATGGGACTCAACATCAATACTAGGAAGCATGCATCCTTGTGGTTCAATGGCAGTAGAATGAACTTGGACCAGGTGACACTGTTTCAGATCCAGGGTGAATCCATCATCTTCCTCAAGGAGAGGTGAGCATACTAACATCTCAGCACACACACGTTTCTCCACCCAGTACACACCCAAGGATACCCATTGGGGAAATCCTGCAAGATGTGGCCAGGACTAACTCCTCCTTTCTGGCATCATATCCAAAGATCAATGCCTTGAACACATTTCTGATACCCTGTATTGCATTCATCCTGAGATTTGTCAGGGCAAAGGTACCCCTTACCAAGGTGGACACCACCATCAGGCAACTGAGGAAGTGGATGTTTCTTCTGCAAAGGGACAGCTATGAACTGGCGTCCATCTCACACAGGCAAGACAGTGCCAACATCCCTTGAATGAGTGACCTGTGCAATGATGATCTATCATTCATGTCTCCAAACTTCAGATGCGCTTAGAAGCTATGGTGAGGAACACTGTGGAGAGGGCACTGAAAGATCCTGTCAAGAAGCAAAATGCCAGAACCCCTCCCGACCTGCCAGAGCTGCTCCCTCGAAGTAGAATTTGGAAAAGAGAAGAGAGACTTTGCTTTGCTCCAGACTTATGACCAGAATGCTACATAGGGGCTGAGAAATGTATCAACTGCCACTGTATCAACCCTATGGCACAAGGAACATGAGGGAGTCCAAGGGCAGCACGTAAAGAACATGCACTGCATCACCATCATTTCAAGAGCCAGAACTAAACTGGAGATGACCTGGAAGGATGTCATCCCAGCACCAATATCAGAGAACCTGAAATGGAAACTAGACCATAGCAAGTCATTTGAAGTGACGTGCAAATGGGATGCCAGCAATCACTTCCTCCCCAGAGGCCGATTCACCCAACTTGCTGACTGGAGATTCATACACCAGGTACAGCTCAACTGTGTCCTGCTGAAAAGATGCCATCCACTCCAGGAATCAGGACAAGTGATTCAGGAAGTGAGGCAATGACAACAAGTTGCTATCCCACATCTTGCATAACTGAAAGCCCCAGTCCAGAGCCTGGCAACTTCAATGCAATACCATCCAAGACCACCTGGTCGGAGCCATCCTGTCACCAGTGTGGAAGGCTGCTATAAACCCTGCCATCCCTGAAATGGACTGCTAACTATCACCAGACATCTTCACTGCCATTGAGGATTGAAAAAGGTCATGGTGGATGTCACTGCCCTTTGAGAACAGGCCTCCAGCTTTCCAAGGCCTGATTTTGAAATCTAGAGAAATACATCCCTCTGGCCAACAACATCACAGCCCTAAAGGCTAGAGGTTCATACTCGCATGCTTATTGTTGGAGTCCCAGGCACACATGACCTCAGTAACAAGGGAGCATTGGCAGAATGTGGAACCAGTCAATGCTACACTTGAGTGATATGGCAACTTGTGGCATTGGACTTCAGAATGTGATTGAGAGACATAGAAACACAAATGCTTTCCTGGTGGTCTTTTCTAATGGACAACCTACCCTATATTATCAATTATCAAGGGATAAATCTTCACTTACTGACATATGTGCTTTCTGCAACCAACTCTCTGTATAATTTTTCATGAGCAACATACCCAAGGACTTGAATGATAATATCTATACTGTGCTGTAAAATGTATTCCCCTAAATGTGTGTTATTGTTTAAATATCTTATGGCTTTTAAAACAAACTTTGTATTTGTGGATAATCTAAGTACTATACCCAGACGCAGAGACACTTTTCTTAACCCATCTATTATGCACATTTTTAACATTAGCTTTAATAAAGTGCTTAAATCTACCTGCACAAAGCTACAAATCAGTGGCTTGCTAAAAATTAATGGATATTAATATGATCCCTACTGAGGCTATTGAGCAGAGTTAAAACTCCAATCTTCCTGCTACAAAACAAAAGCTCTCTCTTGAAAATGCTGTGAAGAAACTATTAGCTGACAGCAGGATAGGACAGAGACACATCAATCCATTCATTAAAGTTCTTTGCAGTCTGCACAGTAGTGCTTCTCTCATAAACAATGTCATACTTAAGCCTAGATTTTCAAAACGTGAAAACAGTGAACATCCCCCTAATTCAAAATCAAGACCTCTGACAGTGTCTCAAGAAGGATGCCTAAAAACAGAGGCATTCAAATCTATGAGTTGTAGTAGAAAGTCTTGCTGCAAAAAATCCAAACGGAAGTTTCAAACTCCATTATCACATGCTAAATGCCATAATTTTATGACTGGCCAAGTGAACTTCTATAATAAGACAGACAGATTCTAGTTTTCTGTGCAGAGACTTGTGAGAGTACGCTTTTTCAAAATGAAAAAGCCCATGTGATTTCAACCTCAAAGCAATCATTTTATCCAAAGTACTTAAGTGTTACCTGGAACCTGTATGACCTCCATTCTGTCCAACAGAGCTGGTGGTATGGTAGCAGTAGTGTTGGCTGTGGCAATAAAAAGGACTTGGGATAGATCAAAGGCTACATTTAAGTAATGATCGGTGAAGCTATGATTTTGTTCTGGATCCAGGACCTTAAAAAAAAAAAAAAAAAAAAAGGTGAAAACAAAAATAATGCAATTGCTGCATTTCAAAACAAAACATACACTGCTATTTAGCTATCTCCTACGTGCTACTGATAGT
This sequence comes from Carettochelys insculpta, assembly GCF_033958435.1. Lineage (NCBI taxonomy): Eukaryota > Metazoa > Chordata > Testudines > Carettochelyidae > Carettochelys > Carettochelys insculpta. The sequence goes on from NC_134150.1 coordinate 18,373,155, forward strand.
GAAAGCATACCTTCCCGTTGGATATGAGTGTCAGATTTAAATGAATAATGAGCTCCGTAGCAAGCCCTAAATGTAATTTCTTGTCTCTGACATCCTGCTTACCTGTTTTAGTTATTCAGTACTAGATTGGATACTGCATGGAAAAAATAACAAATAGAAACCCCTTAATAAAAAACTTACATCTAGATTAATGACTGTAGAAAACCATGGTCAGTATTAATTTCAGTATAAACAGAATATCACAAACTACTGAAAGGTGAACTGTGTACAGTACAGAGTGTATAGTATCATTGCTCAAGTCTTTTGCACTCACTTTACTTCAGCTGAGTACCACTGGGGCTGCTAGAAACATTTTAAAAGTAACTTTCTTAAAATCTCCCATATGAGTGTTTTTACTTGTATTATTCTGCACACTCCTGTATGGTCCACTCTGCCTTTTCAAAACTGTGATATAATCCTCAACCATTTTCTTAAAGTTCATACTAATTCTGCAAGTTAGCTTCATATTACACAAAGCCAGCAACAGAATCAAGTATTCCTATGAGCACTGCTCCACTGACACCAGAAGTTAAGAACTGCCTTCAGTTGTCAGGTTACTATTCCTCTCATGAGACTGCACATATGATGTAAATCACTGTAATCCACCTAACACCACAGCCAAGGGATTATGTTTTAATTTATACCCCGAAGAAGCAAAGGCTTTCAGATACTGTTATTTGGTGTATTTACAGTATTTGTACAGGTAGAACAAAAGATGCTCATAAAGATGTCTGCTTGCAGAGAAGGCCTCCTTCAATAAATGTAACAAAATACAATTTACATTGCTTTTCAAGAAATGAAGCACTTCTGATTCCTTTGTAACTACTATTTAGCCTAAATACAGAGGAACACTCCAGCCATTACGTCCTTTTCTCCCTAAATAATTCATCAACAAGTTAATTGCATCAGGAATTGCAATTTGCATTTGACTTTCTCACTATAAACTGACTGCTTCTGAATTAATTTTAACAGGGATCCTCTCCATTTCAAAACTCTTAACTTAGAGATAAGTTTTAAGGAATGTACCATTAACACTGGGCTAGAGCTCCACGTCTGTCAAAGAGGTTGCAGAAGTCATAGGTTTGGTGTTTTTTCCACCCTCTGCGACTGCTTCATGAGCCAGCGTGCCTGACCCCAGGATAGCCACTGTTCTGGCAGCACCATGCAGTGGCCCCAAAGCAGCTGAAACAGCTACAGTGGTAAACAGTCCTGGCCAGAGGTCCCTGGCCACTGGCCAGAGCAGCCATAGTCTGCAGGCATGGGCTGGAGCAGCTGTATAGATATGGCAATTACTTGAAACATCCTCAACAAACTTTATTGAATTAAGTTCTGTCTTACAGTATTAAGAGTATTATCACCATGGGACAATACTTCTATGGGCGGGGGGGGGCAGAGGCATATAATTAGTCAAATTCATTCTGCCTATAAAACCTCAGAAGGGGCACCACCACTCGGAGAGACCTGCATATTAGTGACTCAAACTGGATACCCTAGAGGCCAGCTGACACCAAAAGCCCCTTTGGATAAATAATCAGAGTTTAAAAATGACCAAGAACCTTTGTTCTGCTCTAGCAAACAGAGAGGACCTTCTGTCAAAGGAGTGGAAGGGCTGACACCAATCAGAGCTCTCATGAAGAGCTGAAGGGACTGATCTCTGGCAATCTTCTTAAAATGTGTACAGGGCTTTTTATTCTTTGAGTTCTCCACAATTCTCTTAATGGAAGGATAAATACGCTTGCTTAGAAAAAGCGGGGTATAACTTAACTATAGGCAATTATACTGTTGATAACCAGTGAGGCAAAAAACCGAGCAAACCTGCTTAGACGATTGGACTTTTAGAGAACTCAAAGTGCAGGTAGGAAAGTGTGCAGCCTGCAGAGCCGTGTGTCTTCATCCAAGAGAGATCATAGTGGGGAACTACAAACCTGAAAGTGGGTACTAATGGATCATGGAGGGTTGCCGTTGCCATCAACCCTGATATCTTCAAAGGGAAGTTTGAAGCATCTGATCTTTCCACTAAACGCCATAATTTTATGACCTTGGTCAAGTAAACTTCTACACTAGGACAGAAAGACAGACTAGCTCCAAGTCTTGTGACTGACATCTGTGTCTTCAGCTCATGGAATTCTTCTGATAGCCAAGTAGAACCGCCCTCAACATTGCT